>NC_073711.1:13948366-14252086 GCF_023634085.1 Falco cherrug
TGCAAACAAATAGCTCAGAGGAAAACCGAAGCTCAGGAATGGTGGGCACAGCCCAGTTTTGGTATGATCAGTGGCATAGACTAAAGTAAATCCTTTGTGTGGTATTGCACTATGGCAAAATAGCATCTTCTAGGCACAGAGTTTCAAGTCAAGTGCAGGGTGCCAGCAGTAGTGTCACCAACACCGCCTCTGAGCACAGTGTCACCCTTCTTGGTGGTTTCTTTCACCCTCTTAGCCATTGTATCACTGGAGAGCCCATCCTCTTCTGAACATCTGTTGGGACCCTCAAGCCTTTTTGGACTTGCAGCATCCAAGAATACAGTCCTTCTCCTAAATGGCATCTTCATTCTTTATGTGTAGATTATGTCCCTGTGCTTGGCTGTGCTAGAATATGTGCTATTTAAGGGATCCAGATAGCTTTAGGATAGCCTTTTTTTTTTCCTTTAGAAAAATGTAGGCTAGAAACTTAAAGGTAAACTCAATTTCTCATGTAACCCAGTGCCCAGGAGTTCAATATGTCAGAAAAACGTTGAATTCCACTCTATTGATGATAAAATCAGAAGCATTGGTAGTGCTGCCTTTGAGACCAGCTGTTCCTCTAGCCAGGAAGCTTGGGTGCATGCGTGTGATCCCTTCTGTGGACGTGCTGGTACTCACTGAGGACTGGGGGGGGGTCAAAGAAGACGTTCTGTACTTCTCAGGCATGATGGAGATTTTCAGCACTCTTGGTTGTGTGACTCTCAGGGTGATACGGATGTCTTTGAGTCATTTGTCTATGTAAATCTGAAGGAAATAAATTAGCAAAAAAGAGATAACATAGCTTTACACTTACTGATGTGGTATTTCTGCCTAAGAAATACTTTACTTCCTAGATAAGAGAGAGAGAAGAGAATAATTTAAATTCTTTCATTCCTTTGGGAATAATGTAATGCAGTAATGTTAAAACTGTATGTAATTGTTTTCTATTTTTGCAAAGCCTGTTGCAGCTGTGAAACTTTAAAGTGAATACTGGGAAGTCTGGTTAGTATAAAACGCCTTGGCTGCAATACGTAGTTGGTGCAATGGGGGTAAAAAGACTTTCAGTGGTGGGCAAAGGTAGGCTTTTTGCCCAGCCTTCAACAATGGATTCCCCTGTTCAAAAGCTGCAAAACCCATCCGAGAGCAGCAGCTTTTGGGTACATCTACTGGGCTGCTGTTTCCCCTTGTCCGCGTGCTGCTCTGAGTTACAGCAAGGAAACAGTGAGCGCTGTTACCGAGCGTTGAACTCTCCTCGATTTGAGAGGCCGTACCCTCATTTCTCAGGGATTAGGTGAGGCATCTCCTGCATTTTTGTCACTGGCTTTTCTGAGAGTCAGAGCACTAGACAGAGCAGGCGATCAGTGTGCAGCCTGGGACAGATCCGTGGCAGCTAGAGGGTGTTCAGGAGGTTCTTCAAGCACGTTCTGCGTTGCCATGTTAACAGCTGAGAAGTTGTGCTTTGTACTGGGATTAAGATTAATTCAAATAGTGATTTCCTACCATTTTTAGTTCAATTTCTTCAAGGCCTACCAGTAGTTAAAGCGAAACATAAATACAATAAATATTGGAACACCAAAAGGAGAAATATTACACGTATTTTAGTTTTTGGCCAAGCCAATGGGCAGCGTTAGAAGAGGCTGTATTTGAACAGATAAGCATCTCTAGTTCTTATTCTGCATGTCTTAGTTCTGTGGTTTTTTTCTATATATATGCATATGTGTATATACATTATAAATATGTGTGTGCAGGTATGTATATATACTGATATAAAATGTCACCATGAGCCTAAAATACAAAATATAACCTTATTCTTCCTGTGTAGTTTTGAATGGTGGGTTTTATCATTTCATCCACCCTGACAGATATAAAGCACTGGCTAAACACAAGTGCGTTCTGAAGCCTTTTTCAGATTCCTGTTCATAGTTGGAAAAGAAATGATTGCTGCATTTTACTATGAGTTTGCCATGAAAAATTTCTGAACCTACAGGGATGGATTTCACATAACTCTTCACTTTATTGGGGTATAAACAGGTATTTTGTCACTATTATTCCAGGTTTATCCCAAGTGTTACAATGCATATTTCCAGGAGGTATCCTGGGGTAGATTGTGCTATAAAAGTAGTAAATATTGTTCAAGCAATAGTAATTTTTAAAAATTCAAATATAGTTAGCCGGTTCATTTGTTGCATGGGGTGTGTTTGTAGATATGTGTACACACAACTCCTGTCTACTCCAGCTTGGCACAAAGGGCTGGGTAAGGCTCACAAGACTTTGTTTGAGGCTGTGCAGAGAAGGAAGGGGGTTTGTATCAGCCTCTGTCTGTTCCGAAGTCCCACAGGTTTTTTTCAGCCGCAGGTTCTAACACTTCTGGTTTTTTTCAGTTCAGCCAATCTGAGTAATCTACAATCTGGAGTAATTCTGTTTTACCATTCAACATGATTAATTTCCCTTCCATTTGCTGTGGTTTGGATTATTCTGTCACCTCCTGCTGCAGTGGCTGGTAATTTTGACTCTTGTGCAGTGAACAGTGCAATGACCATAACAACAATGTTGTACAACACTTCGTACCCATACGCATAAAACCTCTTACAGAAGTGATTAAATTTCATTGTTGCCATCTTTCCTGATGGAAAATACAAAAAATTTAAGGGAACTCTTATCCGACAGCAAATTAGCTACACACAGAGATGGTCTGTGACTTTGCCAAAATGCTTTTGAGTTTCTGTGTTTTGCTGCCAACAGTTTGTACCCATCTCAGCTGTTCAATGACACAGAGGAACTGTGGTTTGCTTTTTCATCCCGCTGCAGGAGATGAATTCCCACCTATGGGCCATGACTCCTGGTTAAATGTGTGTTTGTCCCTTGTTTCCCATAAAGAATGACAGCATCACATGTTCCATGAGCTGCTATTCAGCATTGGAGGCTGAAGCGATATACACAGGCATTCTGCAGAAGTTTCCTTCCAGGATTTCATACGTGGTGTTTTTATCTTGATCAGAGCCAGAAGCTAACACTGATCTAAAAGCAATATCATTGCAGTAGTCTTCTATATGCTTTTCTCTATGAATTTGTCCAATGTAAACTTCTAGCATCCACAAAATGTCTGAAGGCAAAATAATCTGTAGGTTGGTCACATGCCGGGTAAAGAAATATCACCTTTGGTTCTGACCTGCAGGATTAATCTAATTCCCTTCAGCACTCTCCTATCTGATATACCAGCCAGTGCATTAAATATATGAATGATTTTAAGGGCACAGATTAATTCAAGGTACAAGAAGTAGAGTTTCTTACAAAGAACCTGGTTTTGCTTACCCAGGTGTTTAGTACTGTTTCATTCTTTCTGAAGTCAAATTTGCACTGAGATTCATTCTTTCCATTGGAAATACCATTACTAAAGCATGGAAGTGCTGGGGTCCAAGAATTAATTTCCCTCAGTTATCTGTGCTTCTAAATATATGATAATTGCTATTCTTTCTGTATGAAATGGGAGAAAATAGGGTAAATTAGAGAAATGTTGCCTTCTGCAGATAGAGTCTTTCAGAGGATAAGATTTTGTTAGAGGTATAACATTGTTAACAGAATTGTTTTTTTCAATCTTTGTTTGCATCTTGCTGCAGTCACAGGGCACATTTCCTATGTTTTGTACATTTATTCGAAACAGAATTTGAATAAACTTTTTTCTTTTTTACAAATTACTGGCTTTGTAGGCTGTGTGGGTGTTTTTCAAATGCACACACCATGCTTACTTAAAAGTAATTGCATTTCGAGATAGGATATATATTATGCCCTTCCTATCAAGGTGTAGTCATGCGTTACGAGCTGCCATTCTACAAATTTCCAGAGTGACATTTTATTATTGCAGATCATTTTAAGAAACTTCCTGAGAAAGTAAAATGTCTTCTTATATAACTGCTTTTTCAGCTAGAAGCGTAATAGTGCCTTGGGACAGTAAAGACTAAAAGGATTAGGCATTAGGAGGGTTTTCATCTCGCCTTTATCTTCAAAGACATCCTGACTGTTTGCCTGGGCAGTAATTCTGGGCAGCGTTACTTTCACCTGTTGGTGGCTGTGGTTCCTGCAGTGCCAGGGCTGACAGCAGGCAACACCGACTACCCTCGCACCATGGTATGAATGTTTGCTGTCACTTTTGCTGCTGCTAAATTTTTGGTTGTAATGCTTGTTGCCTAGTTCACATCAATAGCAGAAGTTGTTCCAGGATGAATCAGTCATGGAAAGTGTTCGGATAGCTCGAAGGACGAAGCAGGAGAGGCTATTCATCATTCAATAATGCTGAAAAGTTTGTTGCTGTAGAAACCTCTTCCAGGTCTAGCAAATGTCAAGAATCAGACTGTACCCACTGCAGCGCCACAGATCAAATTGGAGATGCTCCCACACACAGGGAGCCTGGAGCTCTGGCGTTCCTTGCTGGAGACACCAGAGGTTTCCCGGCAGTCTGCCTGATGGGGGGAGCAGCCACCCCCACCCCCTGGGTAGAGGCTGCTGCACAGTCATGACCGCCTCACACACATTCACAGATTTCATCCATCAGGGCACACTCTCTGGTGCTTTTCTCCACATCTTGTGCTCATAGCTCATTTCAGCCTGCCTCAGAAAGCTGGCTCTAGCAGCTCAGGGGGAGAAGTAGCGAGGGATAAAGCGTGACTGAATGTGTTTTAGCTCGGGCTGGCAGCAAAAGCCTGGGGCTGTACAGGGAGCACAGGAACCACTTGAAGGAGATCAGACTTGTTCTTCCCTGGAGCATTCGCTGAGGCATCATTAAAGACCCAGAAAATCAGAGGTGTGCTTAGCTGAAGCTCTGAGCTAACTTGCAACTTGATGGCGATGATGTCCTAAGCAATTGCAAAGTGTGAATGAGAGCAGGAGGTGCAGAATTTGATCATAGCTTCATAAAGGGGCTGAGTCATGAATTAACCAAGTTTGATTCATTTGTACAGCAGAGGTGCCTTTTAAAGATGCTCTAGCCACAAAGTGCTTTACTTGGTTCCCTTTGGTTAAATACTTGCTGCTTTGGATTTCAGTCCACTTACAGTCCATCTAGAAGGGGTGGCGGAACTTGCTGAAATAAATGGCTTACCTCCTCAGAGCTGAGGTCTTGTTGTGTGGGTTTCTGGAGTTACTTAGCACTTCTGTGGTTTTCCTGCTGGTAAAATGAGCTGATGTGTCCATCCGTTCTGCCGTGCTCTTTGTGAAGCGTTCCTGAGCTTCTCTGGGACAATTCGTAATAATTTACTTTGGTTCAGTTCATCTTGGGTTTCTGCATGTAAGGTATCCTGAGTATCTCTTGGCTGGGTAATTTGTTTCAAAATATGCTTTCTGAGACTAACGTTTCTTCCTTTCCATTCGAGATCAGTAGAATGGAGCTACAGCGTTCTTAATATAACATTGATTCTGCAGAGTGATGTTTCTGATCCTTGGGGTAAACGTCAAGATTGCTTTAGATATCCATGTTCTGAATGAAGACACAAGAATATCTCATTATTCAACTATTATGAATTCTTTCATGTCTTTAGGCTGCTATAGATACTGCAGATTTGTTTTGATAAGTGTGCTAGAAGCCCAGAGCTTGGCAGGACGTGTTATTGATCTCACACAATCCATTCTGGGCATTAACATGGGAGTATCATTCACAAATCAATTTTCTCTGAGCTTTAATTTAAATACCAGTGCCCCTTGAGGATTTTTCTGGGTCACTTTTATTCTTAAGCTGTACTTCAGCACTGAGTAAACTGATGAATAAATGCAGGCACCCAAATTAGCGGTGTGCCAGCTGCTGTCAAATGTAGCCATCTAGTCTGTTCGGCTTGCTGGCACACTTGTTTCGGTAAAGAATGATACTCAGCCCTATCTACCTTCACAACAGTTTTAAAATTTCAGCAGCTCAATCCCAGCTGCTCTGTCAGGAAGGGAGTATTCCTCTGTTACTGAGGCGCACTGCCTGGGGAGAATATTTAAGGTGAAGTGTCATTTAGCTGGTTGTTAGACTCTGTAGAAAAACTGTCTGCTGCCTTTCCCCTCAGCAGGCAGAAACTGAGAGGTACATATCAAGTGAGCTTTAGAAAGGGCCCGAGTGACGTTAAAGCCACGTAGGGCTATGCACTCCATGAAAAGAATGTGATGAGGCAATTATGAATGAATGTAATGTTAGATTGTGTAACGATGTGGGGGAAAGGTTAAGAGAGAGGAGCAGAGCTAGAATGGTCACTTGGAGAAGCTGCCAAATTAATGTTCCTTTGCCTTTAGCTACTGGTCATGAAAAACAGATGTGTGGGAACTGGTAGAGGTTTATGGAGTGTCTGGAGCTGGGGACTGCCTGGAGAGAGGCCCCACAAGAGGTTTCTTTGTCCATTCCTCGTGCATGTGTCCTTTACTGGTATCGCAGAGTTAAAAATCCCAACGGTTTCTCAGAAATGATGGCCTAGCTTCCCAAATTACTTCCTTTTCTTTTTTTCTCCTTTCATTTCTTTTCTCTCTATGTTTCAGATTATGCTTGGCCTTTGCCTAAACAGTTGTGCCCTATATGGATTTCCCTAGATGTGCTCTTTTCAACTGCATCTATTATGCATCTCTGTGCCATCTCTCTTGATCGGTATGTAGCAATACGCAATCCCATTGAGCACAGCCGCTTCAATTCCCGCACCAAGGCTATTATGAAAATTGCTGCAGTTTGGACCATATCCATAGGTAAGCAATGCGGCTCATGATCTTAACTGTGTCTTAATGAATAATAGTGTTACTCCAATTTTCATTTAGGATTTTTAAGAGGATACTCAAATTAATTTACCTGTCCTGCATGCCTTGAATATGATAAATGATTACTGGGAAATAGAAGTCTTTCATTGCAGTTGGTCAGTGACCAAAATAAGTAGTCATTTTTCAGAATACCACCACTTTCGATGCTGAAGCATTGCTGCTGTGTACGTATCAATATGCCGATAACGATGGTGACACAGACAAATGGTGCTATCAAACTGCTGTGTAAACAAAGCAGAAAATAGCACCAGCAAAGACTCTGGAAGGAAAACCCAGCCAGTACAAATGACATGTCTACACTGCAGCTGCTGCAGTTAAACTCACATTCTGGTAGCGGTTTAAGTGAAGCAGTGGAGAACTGAAGGCAGGCTGACAGCGAGGTATTCACTGCTCTTGGGCAGGCTTTATAGCCTGTATTATATTCTGCCACAGCTGGGTTGCTGCTAGTCCTGAGCTAGCAAGTTTGAAGTTATAGTACATGAGGAGTAGACATAAAAGAAGACACTCTTGTATCATGTTGATAAAAAGCCATAAATAAAGCAACATAAAATAAGGAAGAAAAGGCAAAATGATAGCAAGATGACTCTGTAATGTGAGGAATTACGTGTATAAAAACATTTCTTGGGGCATCCTTTCAATGTGCTTTATGAAAGAGACATTTGAGGCAGGGTCAGAAGAATTGTATGACCACTTTCCTCTGCTATATTGCCTTTTTTCCTCAAAATGCAGTCCTACAAAGATTTGACATTTAACTTTCATTTATAAAGTGGTTGTCACTTTCAGTGCTGTGCTGCAAGGAAAAACATGTTTCAGGTGCTTGAATTTCTCTTGGGTTTTGCCTGCTTTAGAGGTGGAATATGATACTGGGGTTGCAGCCAGGGCCACTTTTTAAGAAGCTTGTCATGGAAAAAGGCTTTGGAAAAAAGCAAGAACATAGAGGAAATATACCTTCACTCCTCTTGAATTTAACAATACCTGTTAGAAAAAATCTTCATGTGCCACAGGACTGCTACAGTTCCTCTAGGTTATACAAACTACAAAGAAATTGTATTTGGTTTAATTTAAGTTTTAAGATTTTTTTAAAAAATATATTATTTTAAACTGTCTGTGCTGCCTGTTTGGCGTAGGAAAGAAAGCAGCTGAATGCAGTGCATAAGCAGTCACGTGCATACAACTTCACGTGCAGGAGACTTGGGCTTGCTTTGCATGGGCAGCGCAGAGTCAGCGCAGAACCTGTGCCCTGTGTTGCACTGTAATGCAGAGGGAGCAGCAGGTGCCCCCCGCTAGCAGAGAGACATCAATCTGTCAGTGGCATTAAGCAGCACATTGCAAAACCTGGACAATAAGACTGTTCTGCTTCCATTTCTGCAGCTAACTTGCAGATTTTTGCCTGTGCTGCCTTACATGTTGCAGCATATCTTTACACATCCCATACAATTTTGGCTAGTGCTGAGGGTGGCTGCCTGCACAAGCACCTTGAGTGCTAAATTCTGATTTGCACTGTGGGTACAAGTTATAAAGTAAGGCAAAGACCACTTCGTGCATGGTTTGCCAAGTAAGCAGACTGGTAAGCAAATCTAGGGCTTGACCAAACAGATGTAAAGACAGCCATAGACCTGCCTCTTCCCAGAGTTACTGGGTGAGGAATAGGCCCAGGACGATGGAAAATAGGAGCATTGTGGGCTCTACTGTCCCCCAGGGGCAAAAGTACCTGAACCAGGATAGGCAAGGTGACTTTCTGCTGCTGTAGAGTGCAAAGACTTCGTCTCCTGCTCAGCTTTCTTGGGTGATGTTTAACAAGTCTGCATTTATAATAGGATGTGAAACAGATGAAATAACAAACACTAAAAGAAATAGCTTGGAAAGGAAATGGAATGGCACATTTCTTTAGGAGGCACATGGCTCGTCAGCCCTCAATAAGGCAACGGATGCTGCACTTATTTCCCAGCATCCCAAAGTCTTTAGGAAGAACTGTGAGCAGTGGCTCTTGTCTGCAGTGCACAGTGCTCTGGGGGACTGCTCTTGGGTAGCGCTTCCCTCCCCAGGCTGGGAAGGGAGAGGCGTTACAGCTGTACCTGCATGCCCTCCTTTGCTGGCAGCGTAGCTTTGTTTATGTTTTTTTCATTCTCTTTGATGCAGGTACAGCTGGCCCAGGGGAGACTTTCCTTGCGTCCCTTTTTTTTTTTTTTTTTGAAGATACAGGCAGAATCGTTACTCCCCTGAAAGTCTGTTCAGGGCACTGAAATGCTGTTGGATTTCCACCCTCCCAGTGCATGTGATAGGTCTTACCCATTTATGTGGGCTTTCTCCAGAAGTTTGCATTAAACGGAGAAAGAAAAATACTCTTGGTATATATCTAGTTTATTCGAGCATAACTGTTTTTACTTTACAAATGAATTTAGAAATGCGACAGACACAGGAATAAACTGAACATGGAATGAAAGAAAAGAACTCACCCGAAGTGTATTGTTGCTGTCTTCCAGCTCTTACCTATTTGTCACTTGGAAAGGCCTGATGAAATCCCATGCAATTTTCAAGAGGATAAAATAGGTTAAATACATTCATCCTCTCTTCATTATGAAGTATCACAAAAGAATTTGTGCTTTTCTGTACGTGATTAAGTATCAAATTCAAAGCAGCACTTAAGCGCAGGCTGGACAGTTTGCATTCCCCAAATCCTGCTTCGGTTGGACTGAAGAAACTTTCAAATGCATCCCATGTAAAGAATCTTGAATTCAGTTCCTGAACCAGAATTTAAAATAGGAAGTAAAAAGCATGTAATTTATCTTAATTTAGTAGCTTTTGCATTCCATTTTCCTGAAATGTTAATGCCGACAGCAAAATATAATAGAAGTTCTTTGCTCATTGAGCTATGAATTTGGCAGGTTGCACAAGCCTAAACCTATGATTAGGTTTCTAAGCAGGGGAACATAACAGAGTCCTCCTGTCTGTTGACAATTGCTTTATAAATGGGTCTTTTTCCAAAGTCCTCGTTGTTCCAGATTAAAGTACATCACAGCCAGTTGTCCTGTGCTTTAGGAAATGTAACCTGAGCAAGACTTTCCGTGTTCGGTTAGAGAAAAAGTGGATGCTGTGAAGTGCTGGGCTTGTAAAAATGAGTTTTGTGATAGATAGCACTGTGCTGAGGCTGGAAATAGAAATGTAGGCAACAGAAATATCCACATAATTGAAAATAAATTATAGATAGAAGCTTGCTGGCAGAATCTTGATGTTGTTTCAATACTTCGGATTTTGTAGTTTCAATCTCATCAGGCTCCCTGTGTCCTGCTCTGAGGAAGGTGGCCTTGGGCCACCCTGGCCAAGAGAGGAGATCCCCACGCAGCTCTCGGCAGGGGTGATGAAGAGCTAGTTAAACTCTAAATGGACACAATATAATACAGGAGAAAGTGTTAACGGCATAATATTGATATAAAAGAAATACCACTTTGGAAGTGTGAATGAAAGAACTTCAGTGACGTGGAAGGGTGCACACGCATTGCTTCTGATATGAAAATAAGCAAAACACTTTAATTCTGAAGCTCCTTGTGGCCCAGCTGTGTGCTTGCTAACACAGAAGGGGGTTTCCTCTGTTTCCCAGAAAGGTCAAGGTTTGGTCATTTACTAGAGAGCACCAAAATTACACATGCTACCAGTTTCCCAGCTCACAGTTTTACAACCTTAGTAGCAGTGTAAATTCAATTTACTTGATAAGTGATGGAGATAAGGGCATCCTTTAAATTCTGCTCTTTGTATGAGTGTCATAAGCAGATCCCACATCTTCTGTTTGTTTGTTTGAAAACAAAATAATTAACGAAAAAAGGAAATGCACTGCTGAATTATGGTAATACCATGACACGTGCTGTGTTAAAATTGGACTTTTTTCTTTTCATTCTCTCTCTGACTCACTAATGATATTATAATTTTGATTTCAGGTAGATATCTGAGGGTTGTGTATATAACAAACCTTTCAACTTTAAAAAGGAAATTTTGATCCCCATTTAACTTTCATACTATTTCATTGTTTTACTGAGGAGATCTGTTTATAGACGTATGAAAGGCGTGTGCTGTAAGGATCAGTAAATGCTCATCTCGGATGAAGTGATGTTATGTCTGACAGCTTTTTGCTTCTGCCCTGAGTGTTCCTCTCTCACACAGGCTGAGCAGCCCTGTGCATTCAAGCTGCCCTAAGGTGTCCTTAGAGAGACTCCAGGTATCAGTTAAGCCTTCCCCTCCCTCCCTGGGGATAATCCCAGTGGGAAATGATACTCAGTTTGAGGAACATGCTTGGAGTGGCACCGCTGATACTAAAAGGAACTGTAGTGTTCTTACAGGCTAAAAGCAGGTTGTACATGGAGGTAAAGGGAGACTGGAGTAGTTCATGTAGCCTCTCTTAGGTCATGGTTTTAAAGCATGTTTAGGTCTTAGGTCATGGTTTTAAAACATGTTTAGGGGTTTTGTTTGCATTTCTGCCCATAGGTGTGTCTCTGGGATCAGGGACTTTCTCAGCAAGGCGTTTGTTTTTTCCCATGGCACGCTTGCTGATGAGACAGGATTGCTCCTGAGCACCCTCTGTTCAGTGCTGGGCAGTAGTTGCTCCTGAGAGACTGTACTTTGGGATAGGACCACACATGAATTTCTTTGCAGGCTTCAGGCCCTGGTTAGCAAACAAGCTTTTGGACAGTTTTCATGGGGAAAAAAAATGGCAAATCCACTGCTAATGGAGAAGATAGCAAATGGAAGGTCAAAATGTGTTACCAGGGTTTTGTTCAAACTTTTCCCATCAAGCAGGCTGCTTCCGTGTGTGGCTCGTCACTTGGAGACGAGGAAGGCAACTGTCACTAGCAAAGGTTAGACAGGCACCCTTCACCTCCTGGAAAAGTGTACAAATTCCTGGCTACAAGCACCACTTTGGCAGAAGGACAGTAATACTATTGCTGAGAAAGTGGTTGCATGTTAGTAAAGCGTAAGAAAGGGTGGCGTTAGCTTCTCTCCACAATTTGGGAGAAAATTGTACTTAATGTATTTTTGCCTTTTTGTGTTTGACATTAAATGTCTGACTGTGTACGTGTGACTAAAATTCTTCCCTCGTGAGCACGGGGGTCATACTTCATGATTTCTGCAGGCGGAGGTGCGGTGGCGGTGGTGATCCTGGTAGTTTTTGTTAGCTCAGGTGAGTGCAGGTGTGGCATCAGCATTGGGAGCCAGGCTGCTGCTTGCTTCTGGTGGAGCAGTAGAGCAGGTTTGTGCTCATGAAACTTTTTCCAGCCTATCATCTGGTCATAGGTAAGGCAGAAACCTTTTCTTTATGCCCTAGAGCATTACACTAAGGCTTCATCTGGCTCTTTTCCCATTTGTTTGAATCGACTACAAGGTTATTTTCTTTGAAGACATTCTTTTGCCTGTGTTTGTACCGTAATTCCCAAGAAGGACACTGATCTCCCTAGCACATCAGCAAAAGTTATCAGGGTGAGGAGGAAGATCATAGCAGTTGGTAACAAGCTGAGTTCCTAGCAAGAGAACTACCTTGGGATTTCAGGCAAGGGTGCTGGATTGGTTTGATTTTGTCACCAGACGTCAGTGCAATGCTTTGCCTGGGATAGCAGCGGATGGTGGTAGTCTGTGAAGTGTTTTGCACAGAAGATGGATTGACCATCCCACCACATCCATTCCCAGGGGCAAGGGGGATGCCAGAGTCCCCTGTTTGAGGAGGTTACTGCTACTGAGTGTCAGTTCAGGCATCACTGATTTCTTGGGGAAGCCCAGCCCCAGCAGTGGGTATGCTGTGAGCAGGAGCCCTGTCCCTCTGTGTTCAAATGAACCATTGGAAACATGTGGCTGAGCAAACTAAGAGAAGTAATTTAGCACAATAGAAGGGCAGGTGGGAAAATAATTTATTTCTTCTGTCTTTAGCTGGCGTTCGCTGGTTTTCCATCTAGACTAAGGTTGTTCAGTGCTATTGCAAGTTTTAAGTAAAGGTCAGCACCTTGTTCAGGCACAGATGAATTACATTCATCTGTTTGCAGTTGTGCTCGTTGCAGGCAGGGAGGTCCTTCAAAGTTCAGCCCCCTTTTATGTTTGACTTTAAACCAAGACAAAGCTGGTACTGTTATTTTATTAGAACAGTTAGATAAAACTAGACCTAATCCAGCCCTGAAGGTGCATTGTTGCTGCATTAGCACATGAAATGCACTGCAATTAAACTGCTGACATATGGGTAATACACTGAATTTTTGTGGTTTTGTACACTTCAGAAGCCCGTGTTCTTCTATTTGTCTCTGAAGAGCTTTGCTTCCTGAAACTGGTGCCTTTTCTTTCACAGTGCAAATCAGGAGGCTGCTGTCTGTTGGGGTTTACTTCTCGTTATCTGTAAGTTATTATTAGAGAAATGTGCAGGCACTCTGTGAGATGCTTCTGTTAAGAGACCAAACAGATTTGGTTTAGTTTCTTTTTCCTTTTCTGAGAGGGTTAGGGGAGTCAGTTCCTATTTCCTCTAACACATTCTAATAATAATGCATAGTTACAGCAGCTGCTAACATCCAGGTGAATGTCTCTTAAAGCTGATCCACATTTATTTTTTTATAATAATAAATATTAGGTTAAAGATACAGATTTAAGCACACAGTGTTTAGCAGTGGGTTTGGTTTTGCAGTGTAGACTGCTTTTGTGACAGCCATAGGCTCGTTTGGCACACAGCTCTTTCTGCTTTTCTTTTTTTTAAACTGTGTGTAGATGCTGGGGGGATGGTAGTGAGATCCAAAGCCCACCTGCATCAGCAGAGCCCTTGCCATGGACCACAGCAGACTTTGAATCCACTGCTGACACCAGGGGAGGTGCCCCCCGGCATTGCCAAGCTCATGTACCTGCTGCAGAATGGGACCGCTCCTGTGTTCAGCCCTGAGAATCCCACACATGGAAAGACAGAGTAGACCCAGATGCAGGCCTCTGTTTTCTTTAGCGAGGCTGCTGTCCCTGGAGGAAATGAAATATCTTCTTGTATAAGAATGTTGTGAGAAAGAATGGAAATTACATCCTTCTTAGTGGAAATAACCACCAAGGACTCCATCTTTCCAGTAATCTCTATCTGTCTCGTGGGCTTTGACAGAAGAAAACAAGGTATTAAACACAAAAACATCATTGTTTTTCATTTAAGCCTGAATTCAGTGAATGGCAAATTGGACTTTTTAGCTGACTTTTTCTCTGGAGCAAGCTAGTGAATGTTTTACAAAGCCATATTTGTAGTCATTTGGGGTTTGTTTTATTAATTGAGAATCTGTGAAGAGCATCTGTTACACTGCGTCCACAGCATCATCTCAGCCCCATTTGGTGAACCGTTCTGCTCACTTAAGGACATCTTTAAAGCTGACAAGAAGCAGTTAGTACAACCACTATAATTGAATTTGTAATCGGGAGGATCTCTCTCTGTCGTGCTTCCCGCTGCTCTGTCAGACAGAAGTTAAAGGAGAGGAGAAGAGAAAAAAAATCACATTCACCTTCTCCCTCCTGAGCTGCTATGGTGAAGAGGGATGTCCTGACCAAGCTGCTGCCTGGAGAAGGGTGCACAGAGCTCTCAGTGCTGAGTCTAGCAGGGACCTGGTTCATGGCGTGGTGGCTGGTTGTCTCTTCTTACTGGGGCAAAACCAGTTGCCCTAGGCACTGCTCAAACATCAAATAGGAGGACCGAGTTTGCTCTGAAAAGCAAAGTGTGATATGCAGTAAGCTTGCAAAACTTTCACCTTGCAAGTTTTTGGAACAGCGCTGCCTCCCTTTGGGAATTTCTGCCTCCTTAGTTAGAAAGGGTTATTTGACACAACTGGAAAATGCCTCTGAGCCTGGAGACCATCTCAGTAAATCAGTCTGACATTTGTTGATGAAAAGTGTCAGCTCGGGTGCAAGGCAAAAGCTCACAAAACTGTACTCAGTGCTGGTAAGACCGTGCCTTGACACTGTGTTCAGTTTTGGACCCCTCACTAGAAGAAAGATATTGAGGTGCTGCAGCGTGTCCAAAACCAGAGCAACAAAGCAGGGGAAGGGTCTGGAGCACAAGTGTTATGAGGGGCAGCTGAGGGAACTCTGGGGGTGTTTAGCCTGGAGAGGAGGGGGCTCAGGGAAAACACTATTGCTCTCTATAGCTCCCTGGCAGGGAGGTGAGGTGGGGGCTGGTCTCTTCTCCCAGATAACAAGAAATAGGATGCGAGCCAAACAGCCTCAAGTTGCACCAGGGAGGTTTACACTGGATATTAGGACAACTTTCTTCACTGAAAGGGTTGTCAAGCACAGAAACAAGCCGCCCAGGGAGGTGGTTGAGTCACCATCCCTGGAGATATTTAAAAGACATGTAGATGTGGTGCTTAGGAACATGATTTTGTGGTGGACTTGGCAGCGTTAGATTAACAGTTGGTCTCAATGATCTTAAGGGTCTTTTCCAACCTAAATGATTCTGTGGTTCTATGAGAAACTCAGCACTGGGGCTCAGAGAGCTGAACAGCAGCAAGGCTGGACAGCAGAAGGCTTTGGAACCTCTTGCCTGATTTAGCATTCATCGTCCTTGTGCCGGTATAGTGAGTTTGGATTTCTCTGGACTTAGTTCTTAAATTACAAACAGTTACAACCACAGCATTAGTACTGTGGGTTGCTTGAGTCAAGTGGGGTTGAACGCAGATAAGGCAGGCATTCACCGTGACCGTGTTCAGTGTTCAGGCACTGTGGCAATGCTTAGTGATAAGCACAGCAGATAGTGATCAGGGTAACCTATTGAAATCAGGGCCAGGCTGTGAGCTGTGTCTGCAAGCGGATATTTCTGCATCTGGGATTGTTGCAGCAGCAATTTTGCAATAATCCCCCATGAAGGGAGCTCTTCTGTGGTGTCTGAGACCTTCCACCCTGCACTTCTCATACTGGGGTGGTGCAGAGTTAGTCCCTGTTGCCCAGGTTGTGTAACAGATTTAGTTCCCTTTAGGGCTGGATGGTGAGGTGGATCAGTGATAAACATCGTATTAAAGAATGAGTTACAAAAGAGAAGCGTGAGGCAGAAGAAAGCATTTGAGACGAGGGTGACGCTGCTCATTCAGCAGTGCTGTAGGCTAGCTGGCAGCTAAATGAATGTGTTGGCAGCTCCTCCAAGGGCATCTTTCTTCCAATTGCTGTTAATGATGAGATTTTCCTGGACTGGAGGAAAGAGCAAATAAAGACCTGGTGCTCTCTCTCTTCTGTGCTTTCTCAGTTTGAAATCCCACTCTATTATGAGAGAGGTGAGGGACACTTCCAGTACAGCAGCTACCTCCTCGTTCCCTGTCATCATTGCTGAGCTATCTCATGCTCATGCAGAGTTTTGGGCTGCCATCAGTATTTCTGTATTCATCATATCCCAGAACTGGGTTATTCTTCACAAATGTACTTTATGTGTGTGACCATGAAGATATCCTGAAACCTCACCTCATTTCCCTCGGCTAAAGCAATAGCACTAAATTCAATGATGACTACTTCATGAATGAATCTTTATTAATTTTGGAGTTTTATTTCAAAGTGTATGTGTTATAGAGGGCTCTAAAGCTTAAAATTATCCACGCAAATAATCCCAGTGTAATGCCATTGATCTAGTTCAGATCTCTTCTTTGTATAAAGACTGCTCTGTCCGCTTCTCACCACTTCCCAAATGTCTGTGGTTTGGTGGAGCCAAGGCATTAGAAAGGCGTCTTTAACGATGAAGAGTCAATGGCTTGGTGGGATGAAGGTTATTGCAGTTACAGGGACCTGGCACGGGCAAGGTAGCAGGGGCTAACATATCAGAAAGGGGGCAACTGCCTTGCCCAGGGGCAAGCTGATAACCCTTAGTGTGTAGAGCGAAGAAAGACTGAACTGGAACTATCACTGGGGCTAAGGAAACTCATGCTATAATCACAGAAGGCATTTATAATCATTACATTTCAGAAAGAATTCCTTTACTAGATTACTGGCAAATGGTAATTTTATGATAATGATGAATTGCAGATGTATTCTCCAGAATCCTGGAAAACACTTAGCTGGAGTGGGAAAAATGCCCTGGTTAATCTCTTTAGCGTGTTACTCTTTCTGTGTAGAAATTCAGAGTCCCACAGGATTAGTTCTAGGACCTGTGCTGATCACAGCAACGCCAAAAAAACCATCCAGACATAACAGTGGCCTCCACCGCGTTTTATTCTGGGTTGAAGGAGCTAGGGCAGGGTATGGCCAGCCTCACAGACGTGTCTGCAGAGCGAGTGCTCACCCACAGCTGGGCAGCCAGAGGGTGGCAAGGGGAGAGCAAAACGTGTTGCTGCTCTCTAACTGCTGGGGTGTGCAGTTCTTTCCCTTTCTTCAAAAGGACAGAAAGGAATTTGAAAAGAAACTGAGGAAGATAATCAAAGGCATAAAATGAGTTTGGCATGAGGAGAGAGAGTAAATAGAGTAACATTCTTCAGTTCCAAAAGAGATGTCAGACAGTAGGGATGATAGAGGTCTGTAATACCACTGAGAAAGTGGAAAAGGTGACCAGAGAGTGATTATTCACTGTTCCTCACAGCAGAGGAACTGAGGGGAGTCAAAGAAAATTATCAGGCAGCAAATTTAAAATGAGCAAGTACTTTGTTCACATGACAAGCAGATAGGGTGTGGAACTGAATGCTGCTAAGTATTGTGGAGTTAGTTATAAATGAGATTAAGAATTCATGGAAGATAGGTCTCTCAAAGGTTATTTTAAAAACGATGTGTGGATGCAACTTCTTGCTGTGGAATTTTTTAAGCTATAATGCTGGCAATTGACCCATTTTGTACCATGGACTTGAACTTCTGGTACCTGCCAAAGACATGAGACAGGGCTAGATGAACCCATAATGGTCTGACCAGATCTGACCCACCATGTCTTTTCCATGTTCTCGTGTACACCTAAGTTACGGTATTCCAAAATATGTTGTTACTTTTGCTGGGTTTGGTTGTGTCTAGACAGATTTCTCTGGAAGGTTTTGGGTCTTTCCTGATGTGGGACTGAGTTCCACAGATCAAGGAACGAAGTTTGGATCTCAGTACAGATGAAAAATATTCAAGTGAGGTCCATCACTTCGGCATGAGTCCTGTATTCCCTCTTTTTTCTGTCCCCACACTGAATTGCTGATGATTTCCACAAGGTAGAATCGAGCAGGTACACAGATATATATATTCCTTAGAGGAAAACAGTGTTGGAGGCCATTAAGTAAACACAGCTGAATTAGAGCTGTTCAAAATGCTTTCGCTCCTTCACTCCCTCACTCTGAGAGGGAAACGCCAGCAGCTAGCCATGGGTGCAGGCTACTCAGTGCAGTCCTGGACAGTTGTGCTCCAGGCTTGACATGCTGTCTGCTCTGCCCACGTGCCAAACAGCACAGACACATAGCCGTCTGCTGAGACCCTCCATGTGCAGGACTCCTGCTTCTGCTTCAGAAAGACCTGATGTCCCGAAATCCTGGACAACCAAACTATGCTGGGTAGTGCTGAAGAGTCAAAGGGATCCAAAATATTCTTACACTCACTTGTCTGCCATTAAGTGCACGACTGTAAGAAGTGCTGTTCCACCAGGATACAAGAGAAACTGCTTTGGCAAGTGCAGTGATCCCTGAGGCTTATTACTCTGCTTAGTGCTTAGGAGTAGCTGGAAGCTGTGCTCTAGTTATTACTATAATTGAGACATTTAAAGTTTCCTTCCTTCCAGCCGCAGAGTTTGTAGCTGGGGTTCTGACTTCAGACTGTCACGTCAACTCGATTACCATTTTAATTCACCTTCTCCACTCTCATGTTGTCTGTTGTTCCAGGTTTTAGCTCTGGTTTCAAGATAGAGGGATAGGAATCAGGCAGATGCCTGCTGCAGCCTTTTCATTTGACTATGTAATAGCCTTTTCTAAGAATTCAAGCAAGACCGTCTCTCTGGTACTTCTCAGTTTCACACTGCTTGTGGATGAAATGCCTGGGCAGATGGAGCTTGCAGAGACCACTGTCTGCTTGCAACGAGATAGTCAATAAGGACCCAGAAAGCCAAGAGCTTTTCTTCCATGTGTCTGTGATGTCATGGCAAAACTGGCCATTTTTCTATCAGGATTATTTAAATTTCTTTGAGAAACTTGCTTCTGCATCTTCATAGCTGTAATTCTTTTGCATTTTGATAATTTTCCTCTTTAAAATTTGCTACTATCTACCCTAGGTCAGTGTTCAAGGCCAGGTTGGATGGGCTTTGAGCAGCCTGGTCTAGCAGAAGGTGTCCCTGCCCATGGCAGCGGGGTGGAACTAGATGATGTTTAAGGTCCCTTCCAACTCAACCCATTCTATGATTCTATGATTTCAAACACCACCTAAACTGGCAGGCATGGAGTGGCCAGCTGAAACAGAGCAGGGTGATGACTGCCTCTTCTACACCCACAAATTTGCAGTTAATGCTAGAAAAAGAGCTTGATAAAGGAGTTTTGCTGCATTCACTGTGTCAGCTGTGGAGCACAGGAAAGCTGCAGTTGCTTGCAGCGGAGAGCGTCCATGGCCTGGAGCTGCACTCCCAGGAGTTACACGAGGTTTTCCCTTCCATCTTGGAATAGTAACTTCTCTTTCAAACAGCTTTAGGCGGTGGGCTGTATACATGCAGGACCTGCATCATCTCTGCGGCCTCTTTGGAGCCCCATCCATCCAGGTAACGGTCTTGGTTTCGGTCTTGTCCTTCTAGGGATATCTACGCCTATTCCAGTCATTGGTTTGCAGGATGACTCCAGGGTGTTTGTAAACGGGACCTGTGTCCTCAACGATGAGAACTTCGTCCTCATTGGATCCTTCATGGCGTTCTTCATCCCTCTCATCATCATGGTGATCACGTATTGCCTGACCGTCCAGGTGCTGCAGAGACAGGCAACGGTGTTCATGTGCGGAGAGGTGCCCAAGCAGAGGAGGAGCAGTGTAAACTGCCTCAAGAAGGAAAACAACACAGAGAACATTTCAATGCTCCACAATCACGAGGGAGCATCTCACTTGAACTCTCCTGTAAATAAGGAGGCAGTGCTTTTTCGGAAAGGAACTATGCAGTCCATCAACAACGAGCGAAGAGCCTCCAAGGTCCTGGGCATCGTCTTCTTTTTGTTCCTCATCATGTGGTGCCCGTTTTTCATCACTAATGTCATGTCTGTCCTTTGCAAGGAAGCCTGTGATAAAGACCTCTTGAGTGAACTCCTGGATGTGTTTGTTTGGGTGGGATACGTTTGCTCTGGGATTAATCCCCTCGTATACACACTCTTCAATAAAACATACCGCAGGGCTTTTTCCAATTATATCCGTTGTCAATACAAGACCAGTAAAAAATCAGCGCTGCGGCAGAATCAGTGTCTGAATGTTGCTTCAACAGCTTTATATGGGAAAGATCTGACTTTAACTAGTTATCGAAACGGCAATGAACTTAATAGCATGGAACTAGATGAAGCTGAGGAGGGCCTTGAAATGCAACCAGGGACTTCAGAGCTCTCCATAAACAGCTGTAATGTTGTAAGTGAAAGAGTGAGCTGTGTGTAAAGGTGGCTCACACAGCCTTTTGCTACAGTGTTATCTGTAGCCAAAATATGTGTAAAAATGTAAGTGTTGGTCAAAGGACAATGTAAATATTGCATTCTGAACAAAGCTTTTTTTTTTTAAAGAAAAAAAAATAGTTGTCTTTCCAGTCTAGTACTTAAAATCATATATATTAATATACCGCAGTGAAGTTTAAGGTTCTATATTTACTGTTAATACTAGATCAGAACTATTAGTTACTTTGCATATGTCATGGACAAAATGTTTGAATTCTTCTTCCAGTGCATGAACAAAAATGCTGAATATTTATCTCAGGTGGCATTTGCTGGAGTTCAGAATGGCACGTTAATAGTTATATATCAAATACATACTATTAGACTTGGTCAGTATAACTTTCTTTTTCAAGTTGACAGTAAATATATACTTTAAATCCTCACCCCTATTTTTGTGCCGTGTAAAGACTGTACAGAAACCTGGCAGAGAGACGTCACAAAAACGTAGCAGCTGTGCAGGTACCTGGCCAGACATGTCCCGTTACGGGTAGTGGCATGCTGCCGTGCTGGGGCAACCTTGCACTTCAAGGGACCTCTGGTCAATTTTGACTCCCACCCCAATGCTGCAGTTTTCTTTCCGTTCCCCAGGAGGCTCCGGCTCCCTAAGGAAGGTGGGGAATGCCCTTCTGGTGTGGTGCTGGGATCACTTGCACACTTGGAGAAGAAGCATAAGAAAAAGAGCGAACCCATGATCTGCTTCACCTGTTTTATAAATAGAGGGGCTCCGATTTCTAAAAAGCCATCCTTTGGTCTTACAGATAATCATCAGCTCCGGGGTGGGGCCAGCTGTGCCTGGGGTGGATGACACTGCCTTCACAGGTTGCTTGGATGACCAGGGTCTTTGGTTGACGTGGAGGAGAGCTCTCTGGCTTTGTAAGAGCTCTTGTCTTCTCAGTCCTCACGTCTATTTATTCCTTAGCTTGTTTAGCATTTGCTTTTATTTTTCAGCATCCTGGGACTTGCAGAGCTGGTGATAAAACACTGCCTTGGGTGTAGAGCAGAAGCTGCTGTGCGTGTGGTGCTGGCTGGGGTCAGGCCAGGCTGTGAGGTGCAGGATGTGTCTCCCTGGGGGATGCTGGGAGAGTGGCATAAACGAGGGGCCCTGCTCATTTCTCCCGTCTCAGGAGGGGGTGGACAGAACTGGACAGATTATGTGACTGGAATTCATTTGCTGGTGACAGTTCAAAAGCAGACAGTGACCAGGGACAGGAAGGAAACAGACCTGGAGCTAGTCTACATGGAAGATTAATTTGGAATAACTTTTAAATTTGATTTATTCCATTTCACTCCCAAAGTAAATTATAGTATATCATATTAATGTCACTTACATCTTAATGAAAACATCCACATTGGGATTTAATGCATTTTAAGTAATCTGCTTTTAATTCACACTGTGTATAATTTGAATTAATTTTCCTCTGTGTTCCTGTGTAGACAAACCCTCCAAGGAATCGTGTCTTTCTGGCACTGTGTCTCTGGGGTGATGCTTCTCATGCGGTTTTCCTTGTGTAGACTATTCTCTAATGACAGATATCACCCATAAGGTTTTTCCATCTCCATTAACTAGCAAACAAATGCTGCAGTGCCCATCTAACATGGATGCATTTAGCATCACTAACAGCCTCTGGCTATGAAAATCCTCAGAACAGAAGAGCTTACACTAGGCATGGATAAATTGCATTTTACTAACATGAACTGCTTGTACTCTAAGCTTGCTGTGTTCATCCCACCAAAATTAACTTGTAGAAGAAATGGGAAATCCTGCTAGTGCTTCAGCATAACGTTGTGCTGTTGCATTGCTGTGTGCAGAAACAACCTCTCTGAGGCCACTACTGAAACACGACATACAGGTTGCGTCTGGTGCTGGGTTGCTCTCAGCTTGGCACGTTGAAGTTGATGGTCCTCTCTTCTCCCTCATCCCCTCCTGGGAAAAATCCATGGTACTTCCATGCAGGGAGGTGAGGTATCCCAGTGCAGAGAGTATCTTACTGCTTGCAGAAGGCAGCGGAGATGCACCACATGCCAAGCCTGCTGATGCCGCCACAGGCTGGAACGCTCGAGGATCCACTTGCCTCTCCAAAAAGGTCAGGTAACCAGTAGGAAAAGGGCTGGCCAGAGACACGAACTCGTGCCTTCAGTGACTGCCCTTTGCTTTGAGTCAGATTTGATTATCTCAAACAGTAGAGAAAAATCAGAAAGATCACATTGCTTTTTAAGTTGGTTTTTTTTTTTTCCTTAGATGAATTCATAGCACATCTTTTCCAAACTTGTGTATCTGTGTGTATATATATATATGTGAGAGTGTACATATATATATATCTAAAAGCCAACCACAGATTTTGAAGTCATTTAGCAATAAGTTGCACTACAGTAGCTTCTAGCACATGTGTGAATAGGTCATGTGTGAATAGCTCATTTTTCACAGCATCCTGGAACGCAGTATTAAGCCCACACGCAGGCACTGTCCTCGCATAGGAGCCTTCTTGTCTCACCTTGCCGCTTCTGTTGTATGGGCAAAAAGGGAGCCTACTGTATTTGGATGTAAATAATAGGAATTGAACAGAGAATTTACAGAATTTTTATAAATGTTTTTAAAAAATTCAGCACCAGAACTATAAATACGTGACTGTGGCTACTCAGCTGGACCCGTTCTGATGTATGTCACTTGTTTAGGTAAACAGACAAGGGGACTGCCTTACAGTGCCTGCATTCTCTCCTGGCCAGCGGGTGATAACATTTTTGTGAATGGTTAAATACTGTCACTTGCCCAACTTCCTTTGGGTCATTCACATCAGGGTTTTGTGATGCTGCTATTAATTTATTAAAGAAAGTTTGTTGGTTTAATCACTCTTAATTTTTTTTCATGGTCTATCAGAAAATAAATGGATGAATGTGCCCTCCCTTTCTTTCATCTGTCCCCAGTTAAAATCTTTTCTATGTGAAAAATATGTCATGACCAAAAAACAAAACAACAACAAAAAATAAGGATAAGGATAACTTTCATTTCTCCTCCCACACTTGAAGTATGGCCCACAGTTGCTTAATCACAGAAATTAATGTCAGGAGATACCCTAACGCTTCCAACCCTGAAACTTGTCAAATATGAGGATGGTGATAAACTATTCCCCCTCTTCTCCTTGCTCCCTCCAGGAATAACTGTTAAAAAAGACATTTTTAAAAAATGCCTCAATTTGAAGAATGGATTTAGTTCTCTGCAACTTAACCAAAGTCAGGTTGTCCCCACAGCAGCTTTGCTTCTCCCAAGCTGCAGTCATTAACCACGGTGGTGCCTCGAGAAGCCCTGCCCTGGGGCTGTCTGGTGGGAGTACCTGCTGGAAGCTTTGTGTGAGTCCTCAGACCTCGGCTCAGGTATGGTTTACAAATAGCGTGTGTGATCGTGTTTTGTTTTGAGTTTGGACTGAACAAGTGAAAATAGTTCCTTGGAAATGGTGCCGTAGGCTGAAGCGTGTTGGTTGCTTTGTTTCTCAAACCAGATGGGAGATGTGCGGCCAGGCTGCCTGCCAGGCTGAGCCTGCGCGTGGCCGCTCCCACCCAGCAAGCAGACTCCCCCATCTGACTTGCCTCAGGGAGTCTACTCATGGAGTCAGCACCTGAACTAGCACCTTTCTGAGCTGTGCCTTCCTCACCAGAGGCCACAAGCAAGACTGGCCACGTCTGCTCAGGCACAGCACCTTGTGGCTGAGCAACCTGGCTTCCAGACCCGAGCTTCCAGACGTGACTTACATCTGTGACACATTGCCCCACACACCGTCTGGGGTGTAGCATCCATGGAGTCAGACATAGTGACTTTTGGGGACCTCTGGGGCCCTCAAAGACTGTCCTTTGAGGACAAGGGCCTGCTCCTTCAGTCCTGTGTTTGCTGAAGGGCAGCTACCCAGGGGCGGTGGCATTAGGGAAGCAATACGGTTCAGAGCCAATGCTGAGGAGCCTCAAGGCATCCCACCTGAGCACAGCTCTCCTCCTCCTAATGACTTGTGAGTCAGCAGTAGTTTTTATCTGAGTGATAATTTAATGACGCTAGAGTTAGCTGATGCACGAGTAGTCGGTGTGATTAGTGCCTTTTTCTCTATAGAGACACTCATGTTAACCATTAGTGCCTTTCTTCTGGACGGCCCCACAAAGAGGTTCGTCACTGGCGTGGAGCATGGCCAGTGCTCTTCCCTTCCAAGTCAGCAGGCTGACTGCAGTCATCTGATGTGCTGGAGCCACGAGGGCCCTGGGTACGGAGACACAATTTCCAAAGGAAAAACATATTTTAAGGAAACAAAGCAAATCACAAGCAGCTCTTCAGAAATACCATTTAGCTTTGAGCTAATGAAGGGTGTCTGATAGCCTTGCAGACCAATTATGCTAATCTGGCATTCCAAAAGCAGCATCCATCATGAGATAAAGATGCAGATGTCTCTTGGATGGGTTTCCTCCCTGGGTCACAGTATCATTAGGATAGATACACGCCAAGCCAAGAACCACACTTGGCTTTGTCTCCAGATCAGACTGGGGCAGAAAAAGTATCAGAAGCTTTTTCCTGGGAAAAAAGCACACAAAGACCACCAAGCATTGGGCAGGTGCAGCAGAAGAACAGAGATGGACAGATGTACGTGCACATCTGCACACACATCCATCCCAGAGAGCAACAGGAGATGTCAGCATGCTTCAATCTTCCTTTGAAAAAATGGGAACATCTGGGGAGGAAACCTGTGATGAGGAGTTCAAAGGCAGCTACAGGTGTCACTGTGAAATGTGAGCTGTTCTAGTAATCATGTAGCAGTGGGGGTGCATGTACCAGAAAAAAAAAAATTATTATTTTCAATTATGAAGGTGTTATTGACTGTTCTGCCTCTCCCTCATTTTTCTTTAAGTCTCAGGTCTTCCGCTTGTTTGCTTTTACCCACCCTGAAACTCGTGCTCTGAAGCTGTCGGAAGTCAACAAAATATCTGTGTGATGTGTCATTCCCTCTTGGCCGTGCAGGAGGACTACAATCCCATAACAACATGGAGATGGAGAGTCTTCAGGTGAATGATTTTAGATACGTGTAAGACAGACAATCAATGCAGCAAGGCACACTTGCCAATTAAAGAACCACACCAGAAGATCTTTAATGAACAGTCAAGTACGTGAGCTACACCACGGAAAACATTGCTCAAAACCATCCTAAATCACCGGTTCCGCTGATGGCAGGAGGATATGGGAGTACCTGGGGAGGGAGTGTGGCAACTGCAGGGTGCCCTGCGCAGCACACCCCTGCGGGCAGCCCCCTGCATGCTCCCCCCAGGAGGGCTCCTGCGGGATGTGCTCCACTCTTCGCTCAGCAGGGCAAATGCAGAACAGGCTGCAAAAGCCTGGCCTCCTGGCCCACAGCTTCCAAGATCTGGGGAGGTGCCTAGCAAGCGGGTAAGTGTCTCAAGGTGATGTAAGTCGAATAACTCTTGATTGCTTTGGGGTGGTGAAAGCGAGAGAATTGTACAGACTGCTCACAGCAGCTGATGAGTGAAAAATCATTGTGGAAAATTGAGACTGTGAAGAGATCCTTGTTACCTATTGCATCTCTCGGGAACATTGCCTTATGTTCTGCTTCCCCCAAAATGAAAGATCTCTTACATATAAAGACAATTTCCCCACAGTTTCCTGCGACAATGGCTGCTGCCTTGTCACTCCATTGGGCTACCAACACTTAGGTGTTCAGTGACTTGAAAAATGTATCATGCAGCATCGCACAGGGGGGGCATGATAAACCCACTGTTGTGAACTTTCCTGTACTTGAATTGTAATTGGTTCAACAAACTGGATAAATTAATATTTAGTTAAAATGCAGCTTAATTATCCAACGTATTTTTTAATAGAATCTAATTGTGGCATTTTATTTAAATTGCCGATACACTAAAAACAATCTGTAGGCCGGTGCCTGTAGACCACTGTCTGGTTGCACTTGTTACAATCTAGAGCCGTTTTACATTTGTGTGTGATGCTGATGTTAGTGTGTCCTCCTACAGAAGAACAGGCGGGTGCTGGTGGTGGATGGGTGCTCATCAAAGCTACTAATGATCTTAATCAGAGTCCGTTCCCCTGACTGAAGTCTAGAACAGCTTTTCTGTGACTTTTAGGGGAGGAAGACTTCAGTGACCTGCCTGCGGACCCCATGCTTCCCGAAGATTTTGATACTGCTGAAAGCAACAGGTAAGTGCAAATGCCCAGCAAAGATCTCGGGTGTGTTGGCGTTTCCTTCCCTACAGGCAGCAATAGTTCATGCCCCAAAACATCTTCAGAGAGCACCCACAGGTCGCAGTGACTCACCTGTGAAGCCATGGCAATGTTCAACCCCCTCAGCTAAGTGCTCCCCCTTCTTTTTTGCAGCGCAGCGACGAGGCTGGCACACAGGTGGGCTAACCCTGAAACGAGCATTCGTTCAATCTTGCACCTCTCCTTGGTGTTGCTGAAGAGGAAACTACCTGTGTCCTCTACCAGGCTGTCCTGCAGTGGCATGTAGCAAAGTAGTGGGATGCATTACTAATTCTGTGCAACAAACGGGTGGTGCAGCAAACCATGGCGAACAAATGGAGGTTTTTCCTTAGTTAGATCTTTACTTCTTGAGGGTAAGTGAATGTGGTTGCCTGCGGTGCTGCAGTTCATTGGCATTTCAGCTTTAAAAAGCTGGGCCTGAGCTACAGTCACAGTGGGGGGATGCAAGTCCAGGCACAGGCACAAGGACATTTTTAATGAGAAGAGAGTAGAAAGCTTGGCTTGTTCCTCCTAGCAGCCCAAGAGGGTGAGGACAGCTCTGCATCAGGACATCAGGGAGTGCTTGTTCTGCCTGAGGAGGGAGAGGAGCTACTTAGGCTAGAGGAAAACATTGGCATATAAACTAGGAATTAGAAGCAGGTTTCTAACAGGTGGAGTATTCCAGGCATGGGACTGCACTTTCTGGTGAGGCAGCAGTAACATCAACCAAAAAGTTTATTGAGGGCTCAGCTTTTGCATTCCCACAGGGTTTTATGCTATAGGGGTACAGTGGGAGGACCCAGCTCAGCCCTTCTGTCCCCAGCCTCCCAGCGGGCAGAGCTTGGGTGCCAAGCCAGCCATCTGCACGGCAGCACCTCTGACCTCCCTGGCGGCGCGTCCCGAAGTGTGGGAGGAACAAACATCTTGAAGCAAGAACACTGCTTTTATGCTACGGTCCTTCCAAGTCCTAGCAAAGCCACGAAAAATGCCACAATTTTGGAGGAAGGCAAGCGAGGCCATGCCAAGTCAGTGTGTCTTCTGCAAGTAGGACATGAAGTCAAGGCGTTGTGAAGGCTGTGTGTTCCCAGCCCTGAGCCAGCCCCAAACCATGTGAAACAGTATTTCATGTGCATTCTCAGAAGCATCCAGAACCAACCAGCTTGGGTAGCCAAAGTCTGACTGCATGTAGTCACGTAAGTAAGTTTTATTTACCCACAACAGCATTTTCATGGAAATTGAGAATTATTGGAGCCAGTCTCTGGAGAGCTGCAGCATTGAGGCAATGTCTTGTTGGGCTGCCGTTAGCTGATGTAGCTGAGAAAACACTGGTGAGCAGCCTTATGGGCTGAGAACCTGTTCTGTGCTTGTGCTATCTGACTTTTTTAATGTTTCTCTTTGTCACTCTGTTTTCCAGTGGTGTAGCCAGGATCTTCATGCTTTCGCTTCAGTAAAATAAATGGTGGGTTTGGCCTTTTAAGTTCTCTGTTGTTAAAAGTGGACTTAGCTGAACCTGGCAGGCATCATAATTACTCTTTTCTCACTGTGAGTGTTTCTAAATAAATTGGCAGCATGGGCACAAACTTGTGGGCAGCTACCAGCCAAGACCAATCTGAGACTCCCAAAGGCTGGGACATATTTCCAGTTCAACATTTAAGAGCTGGAATGTCGTAACAGAAAAGGCAAGGACTGGCCTCTCCTGAGCTCTATGCATCAGGTGGGGACCTCTCAGTGGCGCCATGGCTCTCCCAGGTTCCTTGAGGAGCTCTGGCTCTACAGTCAGACCCTGCAGGGGTGCAAAGGATGTTCGGGTACCTGGAGGCAGGATGGGGACTGCCATCTGTTGTCTCTGGTTTCTTTTCCTTTGTAAATTTTCTGTAGCCATTCCATGGAGACAGCTGTATGTGCTGGATAGTTTAACACACTGTGCATCTGTCTGCTGTTACTGAAGCTGCACTTGTGTGTCATTGCTATGCAGGGAGTGGTGCTTGGGGAAGGGATGTTGACATGTCCAAGGGAGGCTGCAGTCCCCGCGAAGATCAGGTTTTGCACAGGCAGACTGGCAGAAAAGGCTTGCTGTGGACTGCCATGGCAGTCAGCACACAGGTGGATTGACAGCAGATTCAAAGTAGGACGGAGCTGGGGGCAGTTGTACACTTAGTGCAGCACATGTCCACATGGGGTACTTGGCATCTTTGGATTTATCTGGCGTACATTCCAGTATAACCTTTCTTTCCAAAAGTGGGCAGATAAATAACTCTTCAGTCCTCTGAGCCTGACCCTGTTCCTGGGTGGTGAGGGACTGAGATGTTTACAAATTTTAGCCTTGAAGTATAGAGCTTCTGCTCCCAATAACATCAAGTTTCGGTTTGGTGTGCATGTTTTCTCCACTACTTTGCGAATCTCAGTGGTGAACATTCTTCCAACCTTCATTTGTTTTTAAGTCATAAAGATATCTAGATAAGTGCATTCTGTTAAAGGAAGGCATTCCTCGTTTGTAAAAAGAAACAACACCCTGATATTTATTGCTTGGTTCTTTTCTAAATGAAAATTACTCCTGCAAGTCCCCGGTGCTTTGGTGAGGTGGGACATCCAACTGCACCAAAGGTGTGACATGCTTTTACCACCTCCATTCACAGCTTGCCAGGCAAGGCAAGGAAAAACAGTTCACACATGATCACTGATGACCACGGCTTAAACACACCACCCCACACACACACACCCCGCCCCGCTGCAGCTGCAGGACTTTGGGGTGACCTTTCGCACCTTTCAGCAAAGGCAGGGCAGTGCAGCGTAATTCAGTATCTCAGAGAAGGCGGAGGTGCTGTGCAGGCTCTTCTTGCTGTCAGAGATGGGTGCACGTGCTGAGGGTCGCAGCGGGGCTGCCACCATGCTTAAGGATGCACCTGCACTCAGCTCTCCATCTCTCACTCAGGTCTCTCAGCAATGAGATCTGCTTGAACTGTGAGGTTGTTTCCTGGGCATGTCAAGCAAATGTCAAGGCCATGTTTAGGATTTTTAAATTAGTTTCCTTTTTTTTTTTTTGGAAGCGCATCTGGTGGTGTAACACTTGCTGAAATGGTGGTTTATTTTCTGAGCAGAGCAGTCCCATGCTATGCCTGGATCTGGATGAGGTCTAGTATAGGAGGCAAGCAGCCCAGGATGGCAGGGAGGCGAATACTCAGTTTCGGTGCAAAACTTGCATGGCTGTCGTTTCTCAGCTGGTTGTTTTACCTCTCCCTACGCTGGGAAGAGGATCTTGACACAGACGGTTTGCAGAGCTGTTTCAGCTGTTCAGACAGCTCAACCACAATATGTTGCCTCAAATTGTTTTGTTAAGCACATGCATCAGCTGTACTTGTTTGCCTTGAAGCTATGAGAACCACAGACCCTCTTGAGAAAATTCAGCTTCTACATAGACATAAAGAGCTTGACAGTGCTCTCAAATGTACCCTGCTGCACAAGGCAGTGAGCTGCAAACCTGCCGTTGCCCATGAAGCTCTTTACATTTTAGATGATATCATTAGTTACTGCGCTCCCAAGGCTGTGACATGTAGAAGCTGAAGCCAGAAGGGCTGTGCCACTCCACTTTACATCCTTTCAAGATCTAGGTACTCCCTAGAGCTGCAGTGGCTTGTGGAAGGGTGCTGAGACCTGTGGAGGCTCCGCGATGGATGCTGAGACCCTTGGTGACTCGGGATGCAGGAGCTGATGCCAGAGAGAGGCAGGGGCTTGCAGCGGGGCTCAGTCCCCGCTTGGCTGAGCCTCCAGTTTGAGCTGATGGGGCATTTCTGTGGGTGCTTATGGTGAGCATGGGAGGCAGGGCAGGGGCAGGGGATGGTTTTAGCTAGCACATGCCATGGGGGACGCAGCTCCCGTCAGTGCTGCAGCGCTGGGCCACGGTCACGATGCCATGAGGCACAAGTAGTGGTGTTAGCCGGCAGTCAGGCCGGTGCTGAACGATGAGATGAAGATGTGACTCTTCTCCGCTTAGCAGTACAAAAACCCCCAAACTCATCTATTTTACAGTGAGAGAGCCATTGTCCCCTCTGTTTAATTTTCGTGCCCTAAATACTGAATCCTGGCGGAAGCGATGCTGCACCTGCTTTCGTCCTCCTCTGCGTCCCAGCACAGATGCTGACACCCAGTGGCCGTGATGTTTCTAGCGCCTGTACGAGATGGAAAACTTCAGCAGGGACGCCTCAGCCGGTGAGTTACAACTTTTACCTTTTCATTTCCTCAAGTGCAAGAGGAGTAAAAAGCTCCTGAGAGATGCCAGCCTCGCTTTACGTCTTTCAGCCATTGGCAGGTTATAATGGTTGAAACACTTCAAAATCCTGCATTCAGAGGCCAGTCAGAAAAATGAAAAAATATGACGATGGATAACGAGGAAACAGAAGGTAAACTGGTTTTCAAATTATTCTTTTGTTGGCAGCTTGAAAATAGACCCCAGTGAGAGAAGGAGGTGATTTTGTGAGTTCAGAGACCTTGGCATTCGCCTTCCCTGTTTTGCTGCTTCCCAGAAGCAGTTAGAATCTGACAGACACAAATTGATTTTGCATTTCCCTGCAGCATGCACAGGATCGTGCTTTCATATGTTTGACAATTATTGACATTCTCTAGGGAAAAAAAGCTCTGTAGGAGAGGTTGCTTTTCATTCTTCAACAAATAGCTCTAAGACTTTATCAGTCAAAGACAGAAAAAAAGACTCTAAACTCAAGGGTATGCAAAGGAGTTATCTTTGTGTGCTTGGCAAAGACGTACCTCACCAGACATGTGGAGCTAAGAAGGTAAAAACACCGGGGAACTCTGTCATGAGATGGGAACAATAAGAGCAGAGTATACCAAAGGAGGAATTTTGAAAGCACTTTACTGAAAATATTAATTATGGACTGCAGCAAATTAATTAAACCACTGTAATGCAAATACTGTGCAAAAGAAATATGTAATTAGTGTAGTTCTATAAACACACGGGGGGAGAAGCATACTACTGAAATTCTAGCAAGGTTCAGGATGTTAGGAAGGACTAGCAGCTGGCCACCTATTTGGGTTAGATTTTGCACGTGCTGCAGATGTGATGCTGAGAGAAAGCGGGTGGGGGGTGTCTTGCTGCTGTTGCTGCAGTGAGGACCTTCTGCAGGGGCAAGTTTGGTGAGTGGGGAGCCCCACGCCAAAACCAAGCCCATCTTTCACTGCCTAAACACGCCTAGAAAGCTGCACCATACAGATACCATAAGTAGATGCACTTAATTTATCACTCTGTTACTAGGCAGGTTTCTAGGCAGGCTTCAGCCTAGCTTTTATATTTTGTGGTTACTGAAATAGCTCTGATCTTTTTTGGGGTGAGTTCTAGCTGCAGAGGTACAACATCCATTCCTCTACCACCTTTTACCTGTGCCCGTTCTCTTTCATTCTTCTTCCCTTCTTCCCTCTTTTTGGACAAAATTAGACTAGGAACTTTAACCCAGCTGAAGCCCCTCCAGCAGGTCAGTGTTGCCACCCCGTTTGGCTCCTCCAAAGACCTGTGCCCAGCGTTCCTGTGTGGTGGGGTGGGTGGGATTGTCTCAGAGGTACCCAGGGCAGCAGGGTGGGCGCTGGCTGCCTGCCTAGCTTTTCCCCTGGGGGAGGCTCTCACTGCGGCTCACCTGGTTTTACTAGACATTTAAACTGTTTAAGAGGCTGGCAGAACATCAGAGGTCTACCGGTAGTGGTGACTCTCAGTAGGACTCTTTCCAGTAGTTTTCTCTAGTGTTTTTTCTGGTTTTAACCATCATTATTAGTGCAGTAGCTGTTGCCCTGGCAGCAGTTCTGAAAACCCATAACCTAAATGCTACCCAGGTCTGGGTGTGCCAAAGTCCTCTCATTTCTGAAAGTACCCAAAAACCCTAGAACAAGCTTCGGTGAGCATCTCTGCTCATCCTAGTTTTGCAGAGCAGGAGATCCAGGCTTGGTCCTCCCGGAGATCGCCCTGCCCCGATGGCCCATCACTCTGCAGGGAAGCGCACACAGCCCAGCCTCCAGCTCCAGTCACAGCAAAGGTTCTGCCCTGTGCCGGCCAGGGGCAGCCGTGGGGTAGGGCTGTGCCCCTTGTCGGTGGAGAACAGGGAGGGAAGGAAGGGGACTCCAGCTGGTGGGATGGCACCAAGCAAAGAGCTGCTCTGTCCCATCGTACAGAGGAGGAAATGCCGTCCTGAGCCCCCTGCGTCTGGCCTGTCGCATGAGCTGTGTGTTCCTTGAATTGCTGTGATGACCATGTTTTGAAGATGTCAGCAGGCCAGGTGAACTGGGGTAGGAGGAGGCCCACAGTTGAAGCTGTCACCTGAGAACTAATAACAGGAATTGGAAACCTTCGCTCAGACCTTCCGTTAATCAGTGGGATCCCAGGCTCGGACCCTGCTAAGGTGGCCAGAGTGCGGAAACCAGTAACATGGGAGAGTTGTGATTCACAGGTGTGTGTGCTCATGCCCGGGGCTCTTCTGACTTGCATTCACACCTGCCGACTCGGGCCATTGCCCACAGCCGCAGTCTGTTTGGCTTTGAAGGTAAGCTGGGCAAGGCCAGTGTTGCAAACAAGCCTTGCACAAACCGAACGTGATCCCCAAGCAGCTGTGACCGTGGCGCCACTCAAATCGAGCAAGAGGTGCTTGACACAGCTGCTGAAGCTGGTGTGTGGTCTGCTGAGAAACTATCCAGTACGGAGCCACTGTGCTCACAGGTTATTGAAAGAATTAGCAATTTTCCATCTTACCAACTTCAACTAATGATAACTGTTCCCAGTTTCATCAGTCGTGGTCAGATTCTAGCAGAATGCAAGCGCTTGCTTGGGAGAATTGCTAAGCAGCGAGAATAGAGTTTGCAGGCTCACATCAATGTGGCAGTCCAAACGGCACCCATGAAAAGCATGTAAGTATCCCTCCTTCTCTTTCCTATAATACTGGTTTTTTTTCTTTTGAGATGGCTTTTGTCACCAAAGGTGCGTGCAACCATTGGTAGGCTCAGGCCAGTGATGGTTTATATGCATGACGCGTGCCTAGGATTACGGCAATTGGCTCTAAACCGCATCCAAAGAGAGGATGTATAAGCAAGATTCTGCAAGCTTCAGTCAGAAAAAGAAATTACCCTATCACCTCAAGGACAGACACAAGCAAAGAGAAGTTTTAAAGATCCCTGAACTGAAGTCACACCCTTGGGTGGTTTCTGTTGAAACAAAAAGGTTGTCCTTTGCCTGCTTCCTGAAAACTGGGGGCTAAAATTAAAGATATTTACCTGGTCACAGGAGGTGGGGGGAACTTCAGCACTTGTTTTTATGGGTCTTCATCAGCTTCCCCATCATTAAGTTGCTGCATGTCTTCACAGGGATGACTAACAGTTCACCAGGAAGGTGTGTGGACCACTAACGTCACAACTTTTATCAAGGCAAAGCTGGCATTAGTGTGCATGCACTGGATGTCAACTAAAGAGACACTGGCTCCTGTCTTTAATGGTAGGTGTACAAAGCTCTCTGGCTCTTCGCGTACGGGATTTGCTCAGGACTGGACTAAGAAATACATGTATTTACATGCTCAGCATGAGGAATATTCAGTAGCCACGCCAATGACTAAATAATGGAAACAACTGCTATGCAGACAATAGGGTATGGTGACATTTCCTACAACTACTGTTAGATCAGTCGGCCTTGCAAGCTTCCTTCTCCAATTCTAATGTGCTGCATTCATCAAGTATGTGAAATACACAGTATTTCCATGCTCAAAGGTATTTTAAAACCTAAAGCCATCCCAGGTTGGCTGACCAGAAGCTGCAGGAGATAGCAGAGGCAAAGGTTGTGTCTCCTCAAAATAACAACAGCCAGGAAACTTGATTTCTGCTCCAGTCTGTGCATAGACCCTTTTTTCTGGTGCTTTCCTCCCTTGGTTGCTCCCCAAATAACATTGGGTGGTTGCCCATTTAGCAGTGGAAGCAGCTGAGAGTGATTGAATAATTTTGCAGTTGGATGTGTAAGACAGCACTTGCTGTGTTGTTTTGTGCCTGATTGGATTAGCATGGCTCTTTACATAGCTGATTGACACAAACCTGGTTTTCTCTCTGAGCTTCCACTGTTCACTAGAAATTCCCATTTTGAATAAATCCTCCTGAAAGAAAAAATGTTTTCTGGGTTGTTCAGATGAGATGAAGGCACACTAAACCTCTGGGTTTGAGTTGGGTAGTTCTTTGGCCAAAAAAACCCCATCAGAATGGGCTTGGAGGACAGTGTCTCATCTACTGCTGATTTTTTTTTTTTTTAATTATTATTTTTTAATCAGCATCATAGGGAATGGTTCCTTAAAAATCAGTCAGGAATGTAATCAGCTGAATACATGGTGTTAAGAGACGTCTTGGATGTTTCATTGAATTCTGGTACCAGTGCCTGCTTCCTAGAGAAGTTCCCACACTGCCTTTGCCAGAGTAACCCTCACTTCTCCTCTGAAGCATCTGTCTTTTGCAGTAGCTGTGATCGTGCCTTTTTACAGTGAAAGTTTCTCTCAAGGCCTCCGCACTTCAGCTTGGCAACAGATAAGGCATATTAATTAATGAAAAAAATAGCTCAAGTAGCTCACGTTCAGCATTTAGGTGCTCTCAGCAGGCTGCGTGTTTGGGGACTAGGAGGACGTGGTGAGAGCGAGGTGGGGTACGGTAGCTGGATGCAGGGGTTTGTACCTAGCATTGTGTGCGTGGTGCTGCCCTTCAGCGCGTGTCCTGTTGACAGAGTCCTTAAAAAAAAAAAAAAAACCCAAACCCACAGAACAACATGTTATCTTTATTCATGGCAGTTTCCACTGCCTCTTTTTTCTCCCTTGCCCTGTTATCAGAAACAGCTTGCTCCAGAGTCAGTTTAAAACTCCTCCAATGTTTTCCTGGGCCTGTTGAGGACTTGAATTGCAGTCACCAGCCTTGCAAATGGCAGCAGGTAGGGAAGACCCACATGGGCTATAGAAAGCTCAGGGCTTCTCGGCTGTCCTTGGGATGATGTTCTGAAAGCGCTCCATCAAACACAAGCGGTACAGCAGTCGCAAGCAGAGCTAGCATCCCACAGATGCATGCAATGGCTTTCCTGCTGGGGATCTGAAATGGGCACAGCCTGTTATTCCCAGCACCGAGAGACAGCTGTGGACACACTACAGCATCCCTGTCACACATCGCTGCATCCCAATGGCAAGGCGGGACGCATTTGCTTTCCACAGTCTTCTTGCTAGCATCTACACTTCGTTGAATTTCATGAACCAAAACATTTGAAAGGCGGATACAAAAGAAAGATGGAGTGTGTGTCTCAGACTCCACGCATTCAGCTACCAAATAGGTGTTGGTTCATCTCTGAGGACAATATTTCTATAGCCAATTCTCCCTCATCAGTGAGGCCTTAAAAGGCATATTAGAAAAGCTATCCACCTGCTTACATTATATGGCCATAAGGAAAAGATAATAGTTATCAGCACCAGGGGATCAGTTCTAAGTGATCCTTCAGGCCTGAAGAAAATGTCATCAGTACCAATAATGCGGATATGGGCAAACTCATCCGCTGCATCTGCTTTCCCCATGTGCCATCATTGACATGAATGCAAACAACTGGGATGGGAGTGCAAAGATAATGAGGCCTTAGCCCATAAAAATGGTACTTCTTTAACACAACCAGTACAAATCTCTGCTGCATGAGTGGTTTGGGGCAAGATAATGGCATTATTTGTGCTGCTGTGCACGCAAGTAACTTTGTTGTATTTAACAGAAGCAGGCTGGATTGCATGAGCAGGATTTGGGTCTCTACTGTGAGTTTATGGGTTGTTATAAGGCATTTCATATCAGAAACAGCCACACTTACAGGGCTGTTTCCTGAAAATAAACTGTTGTGTGGTGTCCAATCTTAGAGCATTAATGTTTGGCTCTTAGTATTTAATACGTCATGTCATTTATAACTGTAGTCTGAGACACCCACATAAAAGCACATTGCAGGGACAGGCTGCCTTGGTGCTTACCTTTTCTTGCACTGGCCAATCAACATAAATACCATGAGGCTACTTGACAAACTCAGAATGAGTGGAATGAGGATAAATAGTTGCTTGTCTTCTTTTCTGGACACTGCAAAGACAAATGATAGCAAATAAGAAAACACTAGCTTCCAGATTGGGTCATATTACCTCTTACAAAGCCTGGGCTCGGATACAAACTTTGTTACCCTACATTTATTTATTTATGTCTTTATTACAGATATATGACAGGTATATGTTACTGTATAGGGTAACATACTGCCTTCAAGGTAACATACATCCTGCATATATATGTAGCCACTGCTATGTGCCTCTTCCCTGCCTCCTGCGTCTTGCAGCAGAGCCAGTGCACGTGGGGACAGCCCTATAGAGCCTACAGGGTGCAAAGCAGCTGATCTGTGGTGTGGGGCAGACAGGAGGATGTCCTGAAGAGAAGCTCTGAGTACCACATGCCCTCTCGCGAACCAGTCACTCCTCCATCACAGCTGTCCCTGCGCAGCAGGGAAAGGTGCCAGAGCAGAAGCATTAATATTTTGGGCTTGCCTGCTAAGCGCACTGGAGATGCAAAGCTGTAGGAATGGCTGTGCCGGACTAAGCTGAGGGTGTAACTAAACCAGGCTCCCCCCTCCAGTGCTGGACACCCGCAGATGCCCGTGGCAGCTATCAGCGCTTGGTCCCAAACAGGCGGTGTAGAGGATGTATAGGAAATGCTGGTTACTTTGGGTTCCATACCAGAGAAACACTCCTGTGTCCATTCGCTCCAAAAGCCCTGGTCAGCACAGAAAATGTTTGTTCTCCCCCTGACACGAACACATGAAATGCGGCTTTGATTTGCTCTGGAAATTGTTAAAGCGGTCTCCATTTGGGTTGACACAGACTAAGAAAAAAAAAAAAAACAAAAAAACAAAAAAACAAACAGAGAACCACCGTCAAGAAATTATGTGCTGCCACCACCAGTAGCTCTCTGGCATGGCCTGATGTTTCTCAATATAGTCTCCAGGCTCTACAAACCCCTAGATTATGTTTTGGCAGTTTTAAATGATATCATAATAGCTTTGAACCAGCTAATGCCAATAAAATGATTATGGAGATAAAACTGCCGAAAATACACACAGTCTGGGCAGTGCCATCATGTATGTTGCCATTTATGCCTGTTAATTTATGGAATCCTTCCTTAAATTAGCTAAGAAAACTCATGTGTAGAATATAGCAATTAAAGAAATGTCCTTCAGATATCCCCTATGACTAATCAGTTCTTGCCATCTTTGCTGTCAAAACTGCACCTGGGTAATGCAAAAGGGAAAAGCACCACGCGGAAAGGACATGTTGTGTCCCAGGCCACTTCTTTGGAGAGATTAGAATTATAGTTTCACTGGGCCAAGTTGTGCCACAATATTCAGGAAAAAAAACCACAGCAACCTCTAAACTTCCCTGACGAGAGCTTCCCGAGGTAACAGGCAGGAAACCTGAGGCAGTCCTTGCTCAGAGGCTTGTGCTGGGATCTGTTACTGCTAAAGCAGATGCTGCGGTGGGGGGTCAGGGTGTTAAGTAGGAACGTGTGTCATGGACCAGCCGGTCAGCGTTTCCCACGGGCAGCAGCAGCTGCCGTCTCCGCGCAGTCTGTGTGCGAGGTAGCTGACACGTGGACTGCAATTCAGTGTCCTGGTGTGTGTCCCCACCGCCGACCAGCAGCCAGGGCTCCCCCCCTTCCCCCCCCAGGGCACGGTGTGTGTTGTCCCTACCGCCCAGGCAGCCTTGGCCCCCCTCGCATCTTCTGTCAGCTGAACCTCATACTCCAGGCACTGGGGTGGTGTTTCGCCACCCGGTGGGCTCCATGCCACGTGGAGCTCCTCAGATGCAGACATGGAAACCACCAGATGTTTCGGGGGTGAGGGCTTTGCTGTGAGGGAGGGAACAAAAGGAAAGAAGGTTCAAGAGGTGCAATCAAACAGGCCCTCCTGGGAAAGGCTTTGGTTAATCACCACCAACCTCTGGAATTCTGAGCCCCCATTACCATCAACCACGGTGATGCAGGAGCAGGATGTCACGGAGGCTGGAGGATGGGTTATTTATCGTAACTTGGCACGTGGGCTGGGCTAGGTCCTTGCTCTGGGCTGCAGCACAGGGGTTTTGGAACACTGGGGTGTGAGCATTGTGCTCGGCACGTTCCCCTGGCAGTGCAGCAGGGCAGCCCAAGGGAAGCCTCGGTCCCTGTCATGAGGCACCGCAACAGTGTTGGCCCGACACTGCATCCCCAGAAAAGCTCTGGTTTCTGTCAGATGTCCAAAGCCACACATGGAGCGCATGTCAGCGCTAACTGAATCCAGAAATCCTGCTTATTAGCCCAGTGGCTTAACTGGAGGACTAGCTATTTATCCCCTTGACAGTCACATGTGGGTAAATGCATCAGCATGGTAAGTACTCATTAGTAATGAGTGAGTACATGTACCAGGTCATACATCATGCTGTGATTTCTTCCTTTCCCCTGTCTCTGATGGGTTTGAAGTCCACCTTCGCTTGGGCAGACCCCATCACATCAATTCTCCCCAGCCCTTAGCTTGGTTTGAACAGCAAAGCCCAAACGTCCTTCCTGTGCTTGCAGGAGCAGAGCAGCAGTTTCAATTCCAGCAGCAGTAAATGAAGCCACCTCTGTGGCAGTGCTGCTAGAGCCAAAAACCCCATAGCTGCTCTGCCATCTGCTCAGCAGACCATTTATGTCCCGAACTGTCCAGCTGCTGAGTGCAGCCCTTGGAGGTACCCACTGTCTCTCCAGGGTGGGCACTGAGCAGTGCTGCTCACCTACAAACACTGCTGGAAAAACTAAAGTCCTGTGTGGCACATGGCACAGACCCTTCTCCGGGGTGAAATCCACCCAGACACGTTACAGCCACCCACCTACAAGAGCACACATTTGCTTGATCCCCTTTTGTGCAAGATGTGAGCCTTGGCTGTGTGGTGACCGTGGGGGGTCCCCAGAACCCTGCTGCTTTCCTGCCACTGTTACCTAGGTTGTGAAGGCGAAGGGTGATGTACAATGGCCGTAGCAGAGTGGCTGCCGCTGAGCCGTTGACACAAATGCTCAGATCCTTATATTCTGCCTGGCTCAGATTTTGCAACGTGCAGCCGATGTTTATACCGTGATCCTGAATATAGTCATCACACTGTGCTGCGCGGTCCAGCCCCTCATACCTAGTGAGGTATTAGGAAAACAGAAAGAAAAAAAATAACCAAAGCAATGGTAGTTACTCCTTGGATAAGACCTTTTTTTTTTTTTTAAGAATGGACCTAAGCCTTGAGCATCACCTATATCCTACCTACCTTTCGCAAGTGGTCCAAAGCACAGTGTTATGCATCAGTCACCTGGACTCCTACTATGGAAAAAGTGTGGGGAGGAGAAAAAAACATGCACCTACATAAGCATGTAACGGAAACCCAGGGCTGGGAGCAAGGAAGGGGTTTGCTGGTTATTAGCTAATGTGCAACCAGAACTCTCCTCTCAAAGTGCCTCCTGTTTTTGGGGGCCACTCCCTGAAGCTTAGCTGCTGGCCCCATCCTGGAAATACTAAGTGGTGTTTCATAGCACCTTCTAAGACTCCTGCTGGATCAGTGCCCTTGAGGCAGAGCTGAATCTGGCCTCTGTACTCTACACCTAATGAAAGTCTCCCTGAGCAGCACATTATGTCGGGGGGGGGGTGGGGGGGGGTGGGAACTTCATGTGGTAGCGCTATAAAAATTAACTCACAAGGATCAAAGGATGCCATGGCTGTGTTCCCATCCACTCTCGTCATACAACGGGACACAGATCCAAATGCCTGGGTTTGTTACAGGCAGTTAAATAAGGGTGGGTTTTTTTTGTTGGGGGGTTTTGTGGGGTTTGTTTAGGGACAAATAATGAATTTCCATAGTTTCCTTCAAGCAGACCTTTGTAGTTCGCAAAATGGTTTTAAATCAGTGTTTCTGCTCTGAAGACTTTGAAGACTATTTCCAAGCAAAAGCTCCATAGAAACTATTTTTAAAAAGCAGCTAGTTTCCTACATGTAGCCCAAAGGCATGAAACCCAATGATTTCATAACTAGTCAGCCTTGCCATAGTATCATAGGAATTGAAGCACAAATACAGCATTTACTTTGTCCAAAACCACTAAGTCTAGCTTTGTTTTTCTTGCAGAACAGAATCATTTGGCAGCAGAATAAAAGAAACCACTGAAAAACATGCGTTATTACTACCTTTTGGCAGCATGTTTACTTGTGTGAGGTGTGCTAAGGCTATGAAAATATAGCTGAAGACTAAACCTCTTAGTTGCCAAGAAGCCCTGCTCTTTGTATAGGGTTCACTGAGCTTGGCAACCTTCTGCTGAAACCTGTCCTATAGAGATATATACACTGCGATTAACGGAAACGCAGTCAGAACGATCCAGGTGCGTTCAGCAAAGGGAAAGCACAGGGCTTCATGATGGACAACATGCAGAAAGCACTCCACAGGGGTAAATAAAAGGGAAAGAAGGAAGGGAGAAGGTACGCCCTGTAGAAGGTCAGCATGAGCCTGATTTTAAGGAAGGAAGCAGGGATTTGGTATTTCCTTGCTAGAAGGCACGTGTTGCTTAGAGCATTATTTCGGCTCACTCTGGGTGGGTAGTGTAATAGCATTGCCAGCTATAAAAGTATATTTTCTGTGGCATTTTAGTATTCTGAGAGGTTCACTTGATCACTGCCTGGATGTTTTTCTATTTTGCTGGTACATACCAATAATAGAGTTCATAATGTACACCACGAGGAGCGAGGAGACCGGGTTGCCAAGTGCACTTGAGGTATTCCCAGTCGTGATAGATGCAATGGAAATTCTGAACCTCTGATTCCAGTTTTCCTGTCAGTTGAGAAGGAAATAACCACTATTACACAACGTACCAGTCAGGCCCAGCCGAAATAGCATTTTACATCTTTGAACAATTGTGTGTTACAGTTGAAAGACAAAAAAGGAAAAGAAGGCCAGTCACCGTTATTAGGTAGTTTAGCTGCCAAGTGCTCTGTTTCCTAAAAAAGCCAGTTTACTTTACTTAGAGCAGAGAGATGCATAACTGATCTTTTCATTCAGCGGTGGAGCTTGTGCAGGGCAACCCAGCAGAGCTGGGGTACGAGCAGAGGGTAACGAGCCCCACGTATCCAGTAACCTCAACCACAGCCAGTGGAAGCAGAGATGCTCTGGTGTCTTATACCTCAACAAGCCCTGCAATGGCTTATCCATCCAGCAACCCTCAGGCCAGCAGCGTGGTTCATGCAACAGGCTCATGCAAAGTGCAAAACTGCACCATGTACCGAAGGCTGCTCCTGACCTTGCAACGGGACCTGAAAAGTAGCATAAATCCAGTCACTTTGCACCTCCATGTCATTGGTACACTGTCCTTCAAGCAGTGTCTGTACCTTCACTTCAGCAGTCCTGCTGAGGTCAAATCCAACTCTGAATTTTAGCTTCCTAGTAAAAATAACCTGGTTGAAAGACAGACTTTATAAGCACCTCCTTTGTCACTAAGTAGGCTGCAGAATTAGCTAACATTGCTCCTGCTCTAGCTGCAAGTAGGTTTATTTGTGCACTTTAATGTTCCTTTACACTTCTGTCCTGCTTCTCCTGCCCAGTGCTTCTCCAGCACTCTTGTACCACCTGCTCTGCCCAGCGCCCTGGCTCTGAGTCCCTCCACCCCACAGGACATCTTGTCATCAAGGCAGAGCAGACCATGGTTCAAGGGCTCCCCACCAGCCAGGAATATCAGGGAGGATCCGATGAGGGATACCACCATAAATGCAGATAAAACACATTTATCTGTGACCCGAGATAATCAGAAACAGGAGGAACGATGACTCTTGTAGCTGATGGTTCCCATGGGAAGTGCAACCACACCCTGCAAGGAGGGAGCAGCAGCCACGCAACTCAACACGGGCTCGTCACCGCATGCTGCCGGGCTTAGCCCTTTGCGGGACTTTTTGAGCACCCCTTCTAAAGGTTTCTCTTTTCCCCGACCCCAGACTTACTCCCCCTTACTTGATGCAAGGGAAAAATAACTTGGCGAGAGTTGCAACGAAAGATGAGAGAGACAAGGTGTCACCTTGGCCCAAGCGGGATGGAAATGACACGCTGTGAGCTGCACACACGTGCTGCGGTGGGAGCCGCGGTGGCACAGCCCGCAGTCAGCTTTTTTTGTCAGCAGTCTCAGGGCATAAGAATGAGCCATGTGGAGCTGTGTGTTTCTAACAGACGCCGATGACTCCTGCGTCCGCTGATGTCTCATTGTGGTTTTTTTTCAGACTGACTTTTCTTCAAGACCTTATCTGGGGTCAAAGTTTTGGCAAGGTACAAGAGCTGATTTTTTTTCTACTTTTTAGATCTGCTTTGTATAAGACACTTATTACTTGTGATTCAGGGAATTCTGACATGTTTTTTAAAATTGCATAATTTTTTTTTGCTTTGTACTTTTTAAATGCTAGTTAAAAATCATCATAAAAGAATCCACACAGCTGCACACTGCTGCACGGCTGGGAGTGTGGCATGCGTCATGACCGGTGCCAGGTCAAAGAGCCCCTTCCCATGCCCTGGCAATCGCAATCCACAGCTGAAACAGGGTGGGAGGCACCGTGCTCTTCCACCTCTGCGGGCTCCCAGGGGACGGCTGGGCCAAAACCTGTTTGCGCTGTGGCTGAGCACAGCCTGACAGCCTTGGCTTTGCTGCCTCGAGCAGATGAAGTGGATGACCAGCTCACGCAGGACATGCGGAAACCATTCACAGCAAGAGGCTGAGGCGCACAGCACAGCTAACCCAATGCGGCTGCTCCTTCGCTCCCTCCCTGGTGCCGTGAGCTGGGAAGCTCTCTAGCATGCCTACTTTAGGATTGTGCAAAAAAAAAAAAAAAAAAATCTCCCTTTCTTTCAGGACACCAGTCTGGGTTGTTGGGGGACAACCTCAGCCTATTTTTCATGTGTTCCTCAGTACCTTGTGCCAATCGAACAGCCTCCTGCTGGATATCTCCTCTCACCACTCCATTTACCTTCCTAACTGCAGCAACTTTCACCTTCTAAGCATTCCCAAAATATATTCCTACAATCCTTCCTGTCCTGTGTCCGCCTGCTATAGCCAGCTACACAGCAATGAGAGAAGACTGACAATTTTATCACAGAGCTCAGTTAGAGTCAATTGTATCTAAAACACAGAAGTAAACGGTAATTAGAAACACCCCTCTGGATAAAGGGAATGTTAGAGCATTAGGATAATTAATTAAATTTAATCTTCTATTTATTCACCGCTTTGCATCCCTAAGGATCTGTTGACACAGAGTTTCAGTTCAAGCCCCATAAAGGTTTTCTAAAAAGTGTAGTGCCTCTTACAATGAAGAATGGCACTAGATATTATGGGATTTTTTGGCAGCAAGCACACACCCTTTGACAGAACCAGCCCCTTCTGACTGCTGCCTCTGTTACGCTGGAAAACACATTCCCATCTGGCAAAAGATTCAAACCACTGGAACAGCCTGGCTTTTTCATGGAACTGCTTTGGTACCACTCCTTCTTGAAATGCAAATATAAACTTCTGCCGGAACTAAAGGCAGGATAATAGCCTGGATTTAAGAGGATTAAACTGTCCTCTGTCCTACCTTCCAGTCTCTGTCACCAGTGTTGCGATATTCAAACTTATACCTCACTGTGCAGTCACTGATGGTTTGTACGTTGGGTGGGGGCTTCCACTCCACATCGAGAGAACCTAAGAGTCCAGGATCTGTGATCTGAAGGTCTTGTGGGGGAGCAACTAGATCGAAAACAAAGCAGCAGGTAAAACAGAGTGTGGATGTAAAGGGGGAAAAAAAAAGAAGAAAAAAGTAGTCGTGAAATTTGATGAGATGACAAATGCAGCTGCTGGACGTGGAGGGAAGCACAGTCCAGCCCTGGCTATTGCGTAGCCTGTTCTCAACAAACATGCACAAGCTCTGCTCCTGCCCACCCCCTGAAAAACTGATTTTTTTATTATTTTTTTTTTTTGCAGACACTCAGAGAAAACACTCAAGGACCACTGAAAAGCCACAAAGAATGCCACAACTTTGACTTTCTTTTTTCAAGATGTTTTAAGCAAAGCTACTGCCCTGGGATGCCCTTTCAAGTCCTGCATTTACTTGCTTTTAACGCCTGATATTTACCAACTGTCAGGACAAGCATCCTTGCAAACATTGTAGTCAGCATGTACAGCAGCATAGGATGACAGATCCCAGCATGCTTCCAGGGAAATTTACATTCCTTAAACATAACAAATCACCCATATTGCTTTAAATATTCTTTTCAAGTATATTAAAGATTAATGAAAAACCAAGACAAAAAACCATACAGAAGCAGAAAAGCAGACAGTTAAATAATTCTTATTTTGGACATCTATCAGCTATACAAAAATGTACTTTTACAGTCAATCTGGCTTTTATTAAGCTATTGTGAGGTGCTGCCATATATTAATAAATCAGCATATATTATGGATTAATTCCATACTAAGACATGCTTCCTAAAATCCCAGCTCTGTATGGAGCCGTTATTCCCATAAGGAAAGCTGTCTGGCTATTCAGTTTTATTAGTTCAAATGATGTCAATTTTTGGAACACCTAAGGTCATTTTTCTCCACTGTCTAGAGCTGACATTATCCATTTGTGTTTCTACATATTCCCTGCATGATACACCTTTCTCATGGTGATTTGGAGCCCATCTCCTGGCAGCATCAGCCCGGCATTGCCACCGCTTCTCTGTTTGAGCCTGTCCTCCAGGCCACTGGCTTCTCTCCCACTTTTTTCATGTCTTCATCAGAATTTACACATTCTTTCCTTTTATTTTTTTAATGAATCCATTGTGAAAGCAGACGCAGATAACATCTTTCAGTGGAAGACAGTGATATAAATTAAACTTTAATCTGTTCCTTGGAAAGTTTGCAGAGAACATCGTTGGAGGATTTATTTCTTCTAAGGAAACTCTCCCAAATGAAACACACCTCAGGCAGCAGTCTTAAGATCCCACTTCTCCCAGCATGTAAAGCTCCATGGGAGATTTGTTGTTATGCTAGATGGCACAGTAAGATATTATGGCAATGGATTTAGGGGAGTGCTGGAGCAAGGAACAATAGACTATAATAATTTGGAGAAAAATTCAGTTTTATGTATTTTTCTGCATAATAAGTAAAACTGTAAAAGACCAGCTGTGAAGTCACATGAGTGCAGCCTGGGTTCGGGGGCTGGGGGGCTTGCTGCAGTCCAGAGGCAGTGGGGCATGGCCCTGCAGAGGCACTGTCTCCTATTCAGCAGCCCCTTGTTCCCACAGGGGGCAAGAGTCTGGGATCGCTATGCTAGACAGGCACGGGTTTCCCAGAGCAGGCAGGGGGGGAAAAGGGGCGCAGAGTGCTCAGGCTGGGCCCTTGGTGGGCATCAGAGGTGGGAGCGAGGGCAAGGCAAGGGCACCTTACCCACCTCCGGGGTCTTCACAAAGGTGCAAAGGCTCCAGGAAAGGAAGATGCAGCGTGGGGGACAGCAAGTCTGCAGGAACCGTGCTTGAAGAGCTGCAGCTGCTAAAAACGAGTCGGTGGCTCATCCAGAATGGCCATTTCTAGCCACACCAAGGAGGGAGCGGGGAGAAGGCGGAGGGGGGTTCCTCCCACCTGCCAGCCCAGGCTAAGAGCCCACCAGGGCTGACACGGTGAGGGGCTTCCACATGGCCATGCACCATGCCCTGGGGTCAGACCCTGGTTTGGGGCCGGCGTGCATAAATCCCGAACAGGCTGCAGGAGATCTGCTGGCAGGGCTGCGAGCTGGACTGTCCTGCCCTAGGGAAGCTCCCCCTGCCTGAGTGCTTAAATGCCCAAACGAGGAAGCAAAGAGCTGCTAGCCTTTGTCATGAGCCTGGTGATAAGCTGTCAAAAGAGGATCAGGTTGGTCAACAATGGAATTTCTGACTAGAAGCGATAATGCTCTGAAATATGTTTCCGTTCTGAACTTGAACAAAACAGCAATATTTTTTTCCAAAACAAGTGCAATTATAACCAGCAATTCTTGTAAAATACATTTTGATTGGACTTCAGAGGGAATGGAAAAGATTCTTTTGGGGATGTGGCTTGTGTTCAGGGATTTGATTGTTTTTTAACTGTCAGCGCTGCCTCTTCCAGCTTCTAATTTTTGCAACATTACATGACAAACTAGTCTCACTCCCATCATTCATACAGAATACAGGACTAGAAATACTCCCTATCATTATCCAGTCTTGAAGGAGAGCTGCTCCTGAATGTTTCTTGGAAAAATAAAAAACAAACAACGTCTCTACCTGATTTGCCTGGTGGTGAGTGGGATAGCGATGCGCTGGCTAGATAGCTGCGGCCTTCGTGGCCACTGGCTCTGCCTGCCATGCACACTCACTCCAACATTGCAGCTTTGATGATGAACCACCTGCTTATCCCCAGGTGCCTTCCGCTGCCTCACCCCACGCCGTGTGCTGCCTTATGTGCTGCAAGCAGCAGGAGGTATTGCAATTTTCCACCAACGTTGCTAGTGGAAAAATGGGAGCTTGCCAGGTGCCCATCTGTATCTTCTACGTCTGCACATCTCTGTGCTGGTCAAATCGCACATCTGGTGCAAGTGACTTTCATGTTTTGAGAAGCCCATTTTCAAGGTAATATTGGTTTGCTTGACGTGGCAGCAGCATGTATGCTGGCAGCTTCCCATGCCTGCTGGCTGGCAGGACCTCCTGGTCGAGTTTTCACCTCTCCACCATGCACCAGCTGTGGCAGGAGGGGCCAGACCTGCTCACCATCCCTCTGAAGAAGGAAAGCGCTTGGGTGCAAAGTCCCGGCTACCAGAGGCCAAGAGAGCTGGGGCTGCAGGTGCGGCGCAGCAAAGAGGTGCTTGAGGGCTTGAAGCAAATTGTGGTTGAAAAGCCATTGCCTTGGGTGATAGCTTGCAGGGCAGTGTTTGTTCAGGATTGTTATTCTGCAGTTGTGAATAAACCCACTCCTTGCACCTAGCCCAGTCTGGCAGGCTGGGACCATGCTCAGGAGCATTTATCTACCCAAGTAGTATTTATATTTCACAAACAATAGATTTGCTGCACACCAAAGGCAGTTTCTGCTCCTTTTGAAGTTACTCAGAAAAATAGCCACTAAATATGCAATATATTTACACAATTACAGGCTTATAAATCAGCCACTCACAGTAACGCACACACAAGAAAAGCTTCGGATGAAGGACAAACATCAAAAAGGGCCCGAGTTAATGTGAAACACGCGTCAGGCAGCGACGGGAATGGCACGCCAGGCCTTACCTGCCTTGCGGTGGGAGGTGGATGCCAGGCAGCCCCACAGCAGTGCCACGGAGAGAGCGCAGAGCCGCCGCAGAGCCATTCCGAGGTGGGACATCGGGGCTCCCCGCGGGAAGGTGTGCGGCGTCAGAGGAGCGGTCCTGCGGCACACGTGCCAGGGGGCTGGAGAAATAAAGAGGAGCTGAAAGTCTTCAGTGCATTAGTGGGGCCCTGGCATTCCCTCTGCAGGGTGAGCACTAACAACAAGCGCCTTTTTACTCGTTTACTAAGTCTGATTAATCATTTCCCCAAGGACTTCTAATTGCAACTTTTGGGGATAGTGACACATGGGTCACTTTAGCTTCATTTTAAATAGCTTCTGGCTAGCTAAGCACATTCTCCGAAGGCACGTCAGCCTGCACTTCAGTCATCAAGCTGTCTGCCACACAACTTCTGTGGAAAGGGTGATGCAGCCAAGAGCATGATCTGCCTGCCATAGGAAGTGCCTCGGACTAATGACATGTTCCTTTAAAAAAAAAAAAAAACAACTCAGAATGCCTGAGCTTTTTCTTAACCATTAAACAGACATGTCTTATGCAACTGTCATCAGTGCTTTTGGCTTTCCTGTTTCAGGATTCGGTGACTTAAAAGAAAAGAAATAAACATGCAGAGAGATAATATCCTTTCTAATTCACCCTCCAACAAAAAAGAAACGGTAGGAATGCTTGTGAGAGATCTTCTTAGTCATGATCATTTCTAAACGGGACAAATTTCTCTTCCCGAGCAAGTCTGCTGGAGGAAAGATGGGGACTGACAGGGAGAGGAGCAAAGTTTCCAGGGGAGGGTTCTCCTTCCTTCAGATTTCATGTTGAAGGTGGGTAGGAATCATTGCCTATGGACACATCAGCCCAGCCTTCTTCCCTGTGCCGGAAAGTACATGGATTACAGGTAAAAAGAGTCTATATCTATGTATTCTTTAATTTTATATGTAGATACAGGTATAAGTAGATAGAGCTAGGAAGAGAGATGGGGGGGGGGGGGAAGAGAGAGATCAGTCATATAGAATATATACAGAAATCAATCTTTCTGAAACCTTAGGGCCACTGCTTGAGCTCTGTTTGTGTAAGAACACAACATCGACGTGAACATGCCATGCATCACCAAGCTCCTTTCAGATTACAAACTCACTTTACATTGTCCGCGCCACCTTGGCTGGAAAAGGTGGAGCCCCAGGTCATACTCCAGCATGGCTTTACTAATCAGCACCTATGGCTGTGATGTGACAATATGAAATGGGGGGCCTAGCTGAATGGCAGAGCTTCAAGTCAGAGGGGCCTTGGGAAATCTAAGGATTGGGGCCAAAAAAACCCAAATCATTTGAAGAAGAAGTGGCTCAGGGGAGCTGGAGGAGTCAAGTTGTGCTGGGAACAGTGCAGGGGGTGTGTGTGGAGGATGGTTGACAAGTTTAAATTAACCAGAAATTCTAACTGGCAGTGCATGGCAGCAATTACAAATACACAACAATTTTAACAACTAATTTTCAATTTAAATTAACAGCAACGCCCCCCCCAAGTCCATCACATAAGTATAAGCAATACCAGTAATTTTTCTGTTTCACTGTGAAATGAGAATATATAGCTAGATAACTTCCAGTCAGAAGGAATGACCAGAATTACTTCTTAACATATTGAACATGACATAAAACTTGTGTCAGTACAAACCTGGCTGTAAGCATAACTATCTGCCTCAGAAAGTTTTCATCATTCAGTTCAAGAACGCAGTGGTAAGGAGAGCTGGGAAAAGCAGCAGCTCTGACTCCCAGCTGGTGAGGAACAGCATCCAAGGGCTGTACATGAATGTTACTGGAGGAAGCTTTTTCCATTTCCAGTACAATTAACTTGAATGTATTCGCATGGTTTCACAAGGCACATAAAAATAGACAAAGGCTCACACAGAAAGATTTTAAACCACCAAAGTGCTCTTACCTGGACTTCTAAGTGCACGGGAGCCTGTCTGCCTCCGGAATGCCTAACTCCTTGGCAGCCTCACGGCGGCTTTGCTGAAAAACTTCACATTTCATAGAAATTTGGAGGTTTTTAAAGAGACCTGCCTGATCTTTCCAGGGGTCAGATGCCACATTGCAATGTTATGGCAGTCACCACACAATCAGAGCCTTTACTGAGCTAGCACCAGAGGGGACATTGCTGGGATTTATGAGGTGCTGGCATTAATTGTTGCTCTAACTGCGCTCAAGAAGGTCAGAGATATGTTTGAAATGTTTAAAGGATTCATTAAAATGAAAACTAAATGGCATAATCAGTGCAAGTTGTCTGCCGGAGCCCCTCGCAGCAGCACATAGCTGTCTGTGGCACCCGGGAGCTGTGGCCCCACGCAGCACCCCAGCCCACGCGATCCGGCTGGTGGTCCCCCAGCACCAGCCATGGTCTGACCCACCGCAGTGCCTGCCTCCCAGCTTGCTGCCTCTGCTCGCTCTGGAGCCAACCCAGCTGCCTCTCAGGGCTCCGCAGGAAATAGATAAAATTATCCATCCCCTTGCTCCTCTGCCGTGGGCTACGCACATCAGTGCAGCTGGTCACCGTGACCCCTGTATAGCCTGGCCTGTCGCTGCTTACTCCATCCCTCCTTCCCGGCATCGCCCTGGGAGCCTTCCCTCACCCCCAGCCTGGGGCACCCTTTACAAGGAGCAGGTCTTCAGCCACACCTGGTTTGCCCCAGGTGAGAGCTCTGGTACCGAATACACCTCCCTGGAAAAACTTCTCGTGAGTCCTGTTGCTGCGCTAAAGGATCAGCCACAGTCACGAGCGGCAATACACGGGTGGGTTATCGCCGCGTTGCCTTGCATGAGTCAAGGGAGGTTGGTTGCCGCAACTCCTCCCCAGGAGGGACAACAAAGGGTGTTTCAGAAAGAGTGGAGCTGTGGTGTGCGTGCCTCAACAAGCAGCGGGCTGTGGTTGAGGCTGGATCTTCCCATGGCCAGATTTAGGCACAGTGAGAAACGGGTCAGACATACTAAGGCCATGAGAAACAGCATCAGGAACGGAAGGAGCGTTTCTTTGTAGGAAGGAAACTGCCCTCCAAGCACCTGTACAAGCCTTACAGTATAGCTGTTTGAACTGATGCCTGCATGAATGGGGCATTGCTTCCCAGTTGGAGTCAACAGCAACGTTTTAGAGCAATAAAGTCAGGATCAGACCCCTTTCCACCTGCGAGTTATCCTCTCCCTTTCACGGTGCACACACAGGCAGGGCAGCGCTGCCAGCCTGCTGCGTTGTCCATGCAGACCCGGGGGAGGCACGGTCGCTTCTCAGCTGTGAAGCCATTCCCATCCCACCATAGCTATTTGGTTCTGGCTCCAAGAGGATGCTGCAAAGGTAGGTGCCAATGGAAAGATCACGACCACCCTTTGCACTTTTGAACTTCCAAGGCAGTTGCAACCAAAATTTCACACCTTTTTACCTTTCACTACGCTAAAAAGTGATCCCATACATCTGGTTGTAGCAGCTACTTCGCAGAACAGACACCAGCTACCGTGTGCTGGGTGAGACCACAGCTTTGAAAACAGAGATGAGAGCAAGGAGAGCACTCGGACTGTGAAGACCAGTTAGTCCTTAGGGGTGCCAAGGGGAGGTCTGAAGTAGAGAACAAGGAAGCCCATGACCCACCGCTGTCCTGATCTGCGGTGGCATTTGGTTGGGAAACAGCCCTGGAAGAACATGGGGGCTTTGCCCGTGGTTGGTGGCCACTGAACAGGTGAACAGCCCCTTGCTTTTCATCTCTCCAAAGCAAAAAGCAGCAGAAATGAGTAGTGCAAACCCTGTTGCCTGTGTGAGTGCCTGAGTGCCCTGTGACTTCTGGGGCGAGGGGGTTATGGGTGGGTTCTCCCTTCACTGCAGTTGCACAGTGCTGGACATTTTCTTCTTTCTCCAAAGAACAGGGGAAAAAATTCCCTTGCTGCTGGTACGTGTATGGTCCAGCTTTCAAAGTTATGCAAGCTAGGTTTTAATGTTAATGTATTTTCATTGTGTAAGCTACTTAAGCAGAAAAGGTCACACTGGACACATCATTTGAAACAGATGAGAAACATTTGCCAGTAGGGTGAATGCCAGTTCCTGTGTGCTAGAACTGTCTCGGTTCCTGAGAAAATTAGGCTGGAAAAAAGCACAGTTGGGATTTGGAACAATAGGGAACTACACAGCCAACAGCACTGGAGCACCGGGGGAGCAGCAGTGAGTGAGAAGTGCCTGCCCACCCAGCCTCCCCCACCACCCTCCTGCCCAAACCAGCTCCCTTTGCAAACTACAGACACGCTTCCACTCCTTGCGCTGTTGTGCTGGTACCTGATGCTCCTGCTGTGTTCCTCCCCCTGCCAGTGTCAACGCAACGCATCCCCAGGCTGGTTCTGGAAGAGATCAGCTGAGGGCAAGCTGGGGAGGATTCATGCCGTGTTCCAGCGATGCTGAGTGGAGGCACAGCCCGTGAGTGGGAGAGAGCGTGGTGGCCCAGGGCACACCTTTGCAAAGGTGTTCAGGCCTTGGCTTGTACTGACCTCGGTGACTGTAGCTGTCAGCGATGCCCTAGCAAGCTGTGGGAAACAGGGTGAAGCCCTGCACGCGCCAGACCAGAGCCTCGTGGCAGGTACGAGCAGGTGATTTGCATCTTCCTAACTATCCTGCAAATGGGGTTAAGTTGCAAAAAACTCCTGTATAAGGTGATGACAAGCTCATGGAAGAAGGGGTTAATAAAAACATACTCACTCTGGTGGGCAAACCCCCATGCAACAAGCCATCCCCAAGCCCTGTGGCTGCCACAGCTGCTGGCTGGGCTCCACCACCTGCTGCTGCACCCCGCGCCCACCTTTCCTCGGAGCCCCACGGTTCTGGCAGCGGGACACCCCTGCACGCAGCAACAGAAAAAGCCTTGGGGGCTTTTTTCCTGTTCATGTGGCTGCTTTCCTCATTACAACTCTATTTAGCAGATCACTGACTTGTCTGGTTTACTCATGAATGAGAATTTTTGGGATTTGTCAGCCGGCTGAGTTACTCCTGGAGTCACCGTGTGCTCACAAACACGTCACAGGAGCTTCCTCCTCCTCCAGGAGCCTGGCCATGTCCCAGAGCCTCACAGCTGCTCTACAGTGTAAGATTAATAAAAGAGCTAAAGCCCAGGGAAGACAAACTTGTAAAGGTGCCTCCAGGCTGAATAAGAGATTTCAAAGAGCAGAGAAGCCCCTGGGCTGGGTCCTTGGCCTCTGACAGATATGCTGGGCAGGTGCCTGCAGAAATTAAAAAGCACTTTTTTAACAATTAGATTTTGTTTGAGGAAATAAAGGAAGAGCAGCATTGCTGCTGAAACATCTCATGGCAAATGGCAAAGCAGTTGGCAAAGATCATTACCAGAGCTAAGTCCAAAAAATGGGCTGCATCCTTTTTGGTTAAAGTAGATTTGATACATTCATCCCATCTGTGCTAAATCGGTTCTGTCAAGCAACCCCTTGCTTTCCTGTATTAAAATATTGGTATCTGATGGTTCAAAATAAAAGCTTTCAACTTTGCAATTCAGCTCCATGTTTAGAAATACCCTCGTATTCGACAAAATCAAACCTAAAAGGCTCCAGCTATGAACAGACCGTTTGATATCAAACAGCATGTTTCATTTGATCCGAAGGATGGTTTTGAAATTGCCAATGGCATGAAAAACCAATGACTTGTAAAAGCCTCTTAACAGCCTCATGTTTCAGGGAAGCCGGTCTGTTTTGCACAGCTTGCATTAAACAAGCTCTTTCCGAGTCACCGGAATAAGATACTCAGCAATTCCAAACAGAGCTGTGGCCTCCAGCACAGTGTTACGAATTGCACTGATAAGGGGATGTCACCATGATGAGACATGCTTGGAAGAGAAGCATGTGACAGTGGCAACAGTCCGAGTGTTGCAAGAAAAATCCCTTCTTTGCATTAAGAAATTAAACACTTAGGGCTTCCATGGGACTTGAGGAAATGGTGGAAGGAATCCAGGCTCTTTAGCAATGCTCAGTGTCATTTATTCTTGTGATGAGTGGAGACCCCAGGTTTTCCTGTTTCTTTGTTGATGGCTACTATTGGGGACTAATCTTGGCTTAAAAGACATCTTAAAGGAGGACAGCAGCTCTTTGAATGTGCCTGTATCATCTCAGCCAACAATGCAACGGCCATGGAGCTTGCACCCGTGAAATCTTTTCTTTCTGTAATCAGCTCTATTCCCTGAAAGGTCTGTCCAGCCCAAAGCCAAACATCACGCACTCCCTCTGCCCTTCAGCTTGCTCCACCACAGGCTGCGTTAAGAGGCACCCCTGACTCGTCCCCATCATCTCGGTTTCCTGTAATTGCCAACGAAACAGTGTCTGTGTGCAGAATGTCTCCTGCCTCGGGAGCACACCCTGACCAAAACATCCACAATCCTGTCCTCACATTGCACCAACTCATTGTCTTCTCCTCCTCGAGCAATTTCTCCCACAACCTGCGCTTATCCCCTGGCCACACACAGACTTGCTCTGACTCCCTCCCACGCAGCTAGGCTTGGGCTGGGGCTTTAGCAGAGCCCACGAGAATAATTTCATTATTATCGTGGCACGGGGGCAGCTTTTAATAAACAACTTGGTGACAAGGGTCTACCCTGGCACACCAGTGCACATAAAATTTTTGTAGAAAAATAATACAAGGCAGACTGAGGAATTAGACAGCACTGACCAACACGTGTGGCTGCGTCTGGGAACCAGCCTGGGGTGAAGATGTGCTCCAGGCCTGGGGATGCAGGGAGGGTTGCAGGGATGCTGGGGACTGGTGAGCTGGAAGGGGATCAGGAGCACAGCATGGCACTCGGGAGCCCAAATTCTGCCGCTAAATGCACCAGGGCGTTAGAAGAAGAACTGAAATGAAGCCACAAAGCTGGCAGTACAGCGACTGCTAGTAAACGGGCCACAAACACCTCCAGACAGAAACGCGAAAGGAGCTAAATATTAACTCCAGAGCAGGAAGGCTCTGGCATAGTGGGACAAAGCGCCGCCTGTGTATGTGTGCAGAGACAGCTCTGCTGCACGGCTGCCCCTGGCAGGCTTGGCTGGTCCCAGCACCATGAACACTGGGTGCAACTGGGTCCTGTGGCTGCAGCAGGCTCTGCCAGGGGATGCAGGGTTTACAGGGAAGATTTGTGCATCCCTGGTCCCCAGGAAGGTGCCATTTCCCCTGTTTCTCCTGTTCCTCACCACCTAGAGCCTTGGGCTTGTGCTGCCTGGAGGTGGTGGGAGACTAGGGCTGCTCCAGGAACATTTTTGTCTCCTCAGGTAAGCAGAGACAGAAATAACACCTCATACTCAGACTGGGCTGTGAGCCTGTCCAGAGCAGAGAACCTGAAAATGTCCAAAGATACATTGCTCACTGTCCTGCCCTGTCCCGCGGGTCGCGCAGGCGCCAACCACAGCCTCCTGGGCACCAGGCTGTGGCCATGTGGTTGCTCATTAGGAGTTACAAAACCACCTCCATTGGCTTCCTCCCACCAAACCCATCAGGTCCTGCAGGTGGATGTGGGGGTCCCCCAGCCGGCCCAGAAGCTGGCTGAAGCTCTCCCGCTGTGTGGCTTTGGGCCCAGTTGCAAAACTGAGTTTACCTGGAGCAGCACACGGGTTTTCAGTCTTTGTACTCTGGAACCCACTGGAGCTGCAGTCGCTGGAGCGAGCAGACAAGCGCCCAGGCTGGCTGCCAGTGTCCCGCTGAGAACCTGGGAGCCTCGTGCATTTCCACAAAAGCAGCTTTGTCACCAGAGCACCAGGACAGACGGCAGCCAGGCTTTCAATAGCTACCTCAGTGCTAAATACTAGGGAGGGGAAAAAAAAAAAAAAAAAAAAAATCAAATTCCCGCCCTGCCACATCCTTGGGGGTCTCCTTCTGGGATGGCTGAGCCCACTCAGGGCCACGCTCAGCCTGGCCTGTGACGAATGCCCAGGTCTCAGCCCAGCCTCCCTCCAGCAGGGCGGCTGGTGGCAGGCGTCACACCAGCAACCCACTCCCCACCTGCCACCTGCCTTGCCTTGTGCCGATTTTTTTCCCCAACAGCATTCGCCCCCAAAAGTAGATTTGCGTTCTGCCTGCGAGTTTTAATCTTCCTAATTTAACACACCAGGTTTCACAGGACAGCGGCAATTACTTCCAATCTTGTTTTCAGGTTGCTACAGAATTAAATAGACAAATAAGAAAAAGGTCTAGAGAATTGTTATGAAAGCAGAAACATTTCACATAAAGTGCTTTGACAGTAACTGGGAAAACAAGCTTGGCAGCGGTGCAGCACACTGCAGATCAGTCCCAAGAGCACGTATGGGGGAGATGCGATGGGCAAAGCAGTGTGCCGGGCGTGCAGAGATCAGCTGCCTCTGCCGGCACCAGCATCGATGGCAGAAGGAGCTGGTGCTCCATCCCAGCTTTTAGGCCATCTTAAAATCAGAATAACCTCATGGCTTTTGCCTCTCTGCATTATTTTTTAAAAGTGAATTTCCCTCTGCAAGCCTCCGAGCCCTTAGGATAAACAAAATAAGTTTCCCTTTCCTTCTTTTCAACTCCAGCCAGTATCTTGTACTGGAGAGTTTACAGAGCTGTTGGCAGAGGTCCTTCTGGTGCGGTCACTGGGCTGGGAGTAGTAAGTGTAAAAGACAGTTATTCTGTGCAGCTGAGTGCCCTGACCTGGGCTGTTGAGGGATCTGGCAATTCCCACTCACTTCACTTTTGCCTCCTGCCTTTGTCTCCAGTGGGAATGCAGCATTGCTGCTGCCCTGGCCAGGGCAGGATGTGAGCAGCCATCACCTCCTCAGTCACTGCTGGGTCCCAGCACACGTGGGGCTGGTACATCCCATAGAGAGCCCAGAATAGCCAAGCAGCCCGGGATGCTGGCTAGGAGAAGTGGTCCTTCCCCCATACCAATGCGGCTGGTCAGTCCTGGAGGCACTTTGCAGTCAGAGCCTGATCCAGCCTCTGCTGCCGTGAGCAGGATCTGGCAGCCAGATCCAGAGGGACGAGCACAGGGTCAGGGCACGAGCAGGGCAGCTGGCAAACAGCAGAAAAGGCAATACATAGGTCATTATCACAGACTGGTCCTCGAACCCTGAGCTGCAAGCCCCAGAGAGATACAAAAGCATTTGCCCTGGGGGCAGGTGGCTTTCCTGGAGCTCAGGGTGCCTTTGGAGGGGATGCTGCTGGCCTGCACCAATGGAAACAGCAGCCCAAGCCTTTATTTCTCACATAAACATCTTACTGGTGCTGAAAGGGGCTTAGTTAGATGTTTTGTTAAAGGCAAAAAGTTTGGCCTGATGGTGAACAAACGGACAAGAGACTATTTAAAAAAAAAAAAAAAAAAAAAAAAAAAGACACCCCAAAAATGCTGAATGAGTTTGTTCTTTTCAGATGCAAATCATTTGAGCGCTCCCCCAAGAGAGCAAGCGTTAACCCAAAATAACTGCCTCGCCAGGAACAGCCTCTCAACAATTCTGCAAGGCATTGCTGACTTACCACAAGTCTAAATATTGTTAGTTATATTAAAAGCTATTTAAATATTCCCATGAAAGTAAAAATATGAGAAAAAACTTAAGTTAGGAATGACCATAGGAAGGATTTCAGAACAGCCAGTATGCGGCTTGCAAGGGATGGGATGCATTTCAGTTCAAGCAACAGTGGTGTAAACACACACATGCAAAATATATAAACATGCCTCTCGGAAAAGCTGCAATTCAAGCATCACCTTGAACTCTGAGCAGATGCAACCAAAGTTATTTCAAGAACACAAACATCAGCACCACTGCAAAACAAGTTCTGGAAAACTGTTTAAAACTCATACAGAAATGCTGGTATACATAGATCTGTATTCTTCATTACACCTGAACAGCTACATTGAGTGGCAAGTACACACACAATAAAATAAAAAAGTAATATAAAGCAGACAAATCCTCCCACCCCATTTGGCTAAATGCAGCAGCTGCAGCTGCTGAGATTCAATGCCGATCACACAGTTACAGCTTACCATAACACGCTGGGGTTTCCCTTTGACCAGGTAACGTGCAAGACAAAAGTATTTTCTAGTTCTAAAAGAAGAAAACTGGAACAGCAAAACGGGAAAAAAAGCCCTGCATATGCTCCTGTTTCTAGAGAGTAAGCTTCAAGCAGCTGCATCTGAACAGCCAGACTGAAAGTGTTTTGTGCATAGGATGCACATGAAGAAATAGGGAAGACAACTGCTGCTCACTGCCCACAGCAGGCGTCTGCTCAACATCCCCGCCGATAGCAAAGCAAGCACGACACACGTGGGACACAGCAATCCACCCCACACCAGCGTTTGGGGGAATTTTCTGCTGCGAGATGCAATTTGATCAGAAAACCCCGATTAACGTGAACCGAAACGTTTTGTGGCAATACGCCGGTTCCAACTAATTTCTGGTTTGGCTGCAAGCCAGCCCCCAGCAAGGCTGCTGGTAACGCAGCGATCCCAGTGTGGGGACAGTTACAGGCAAAGCCCCAGCAGCCAGGCAGCAAGTGGCTCCCTGCGGGCTAAGGTCTGGGCTAGGGGCTCCGAGGTGAGCAGATGGGAAAACCTTGAAAATCCTGGCAGGAGACCACAGGTCTGTCAGCTCCCATCAATCCGCAACACAGTGACTGCTGCAGCTCTGCACATCCCGAACCAATGCTCAGTGTCCCAGCAAGTCTCCGCAGGCAGATGACCGCTGGACTGCTTCATTTGTGGGAAAAATGAAAAACCCCAAGTGTATGAAAGTAAAACACTAACTTTTTATCCAATGGGAAATTTTGGTCTTTGCTTCCCCTGGGTCCTTTCAAACTGCACGTGGCTCCTTCTTCCCACTGAAGAGCTTCACTCCATTGTTATTTCCCATGAAGTATGTTTTCACCAAGGTCCTGGTCAGACGACTGCTGCTTTCAAACAGGAATGCAGCAGACGGAAAAAACAGTCAGAGGCAGAAAATGATGGGATGGAGCTGATTCACTGAGAGATCAGACCTCATGTCCCAAGAGAAGATGCTGGCAGTTCAGCTATAAATTACAGTGCCAAAGGAGGAACTGCTGGCAGGACTGTTTTCCAGGGAGGTGCAACTCCAAGTGGTTGGTCTTCCCCGGCGCTGACTGGGATCTCTTGGTTATTGGCCAGTGAAATCAGGAAGAGGTTAGATTTTATCAGTATAATTTGGCTTGTGGATGCTCTTACATAGGTTTTCTCTGCAACAGAAAATGTGATTAAGGAAAAAAGGTAGACCAGCCTCTTTTGTCAGTGTTGAAATCTCTGTACGTGCCCAAGAGCATGTACACACTAGGTAACAGTGAAAAAAGCAGGGGAAGAGTAATCCAGGGGAGACCCATGAGCCGTTTTGCAGCTCTGCTGCCCACGAAGCATTGCTGTGCAAGAACCTTCCTCCAGCAGCTGCCGCAGGACCATGGTCTGGCAAGGACAGGGTGCACAGAGCTTCTCGGCGGGGTGGTCTGGCTGATCCAGCTCACGTGCTTGGAAAGGCAGAGAACTTTGAGAACTGGCCCCTGCCACTCCGGTAGTGGGAGAGACTGATTCTGGCCAGGGGTGTCCCCGAGATGCTAGGGACAGAAGTTTTTGCCAGATAATTTATCAACAATTTATTACACCGATGAAGAAGTGGGTCTACGTGATCAAACCTGAAGATAACGCTGCTTAAAGACCTACAAAAGCCCAGCAGATTTCCAAGGCCAGAGCCCTGGAAGGGCCATTCTCATCAGGTCTCCTCAGGATCCTTTTCAACAGGAGCTGTGTTGGGTGTGCCCTTTGGAGAACCCTACAGAGCAGCGTTTGCACCCAGCACGGCTTTCTGTCTTGGGGTAAAAAAACCTAAGGAAATACTGTATCTGCAACATAAATCAACAATGTTTGATTCATCACAGATAAAGGAATGTGAAATAGCCAAAAAACTGATGTCATGGAGAACGTGCAGTTAGCAGTCCAGTGAAAAGATGAATCGAGGCACTACTGAAGAGCTCTAAAGCAATGATTTATCAGTTCAGTCCTTGCAGAGACACTACTGCAAGCAAATGCCTGAGTTCCCACTCAGTAACTACTGGGCGTTACGAGTTCTGCATGCTCAACAAGCCACCTCTTCCAAGGACTTCTGCAACTGAAAGTCAAACATGTCCCAGTGTCCACGGTGTGCTGAATAAAGACCCTAGCCCTGTAACGGCTGGGTGCAGATTTAGGTCCTCAAGCACACAGTTGTCGCGGATCAGCACCTGAAGCCCCTGCTGTACAATTTCAGGTTACAGGGATGCTGCAAGCCAGGGCTCCGGAAAGCCCCTTCCCGCTCTCAGCAGACCAGAGCAGGACACCTCGCTGTCATAAATGGTTCTCACCCCGCCAGTTTGTGCGCCAAATTCACAGTTCACCTTCAGCGAGGTTGATTATCACTTCTGCTGTAATAACTGTTATGTCCACATGCAAAGTGAGCAAAAATAGGAGAGAGCGTGGTTCTGCTGCACTTCTCACACTTGGGTGCTGTCAGAGGCACTGCCACCCACCAAAATAAACCCAAGCTGGGACAGCTCAACAGCAGATCAGTTACTGGTACGCAGGAACGAGCGTTTGCCCTAGTCTCACCTCGCAGGCAGGGCTCAACCTCCTTAGAGACTGCTTGGGCATGTTGAACACACACCAATATTGGCTAACATCTGACTTCTTACGTCTAAAGCTTGAGAAATACAGAACTTGTAAGGGTACAAGCACTTGTGGGTGTTAAGGATTAAGCCCAAAGTTCATCCCGCTATTTCCTACTTGTCCCATCCTGCTATTTCCTACTTTTCTGACTGGTGCTATGCTCTGGAGTTGGGGCTCACCCTACGTTACTAAGAGTTGACTTTGTACATTGGAGTAATACTATAAAAATGTATCATGGGGAAAAAAAAATATTTCAACAGGCTTTAAGTAACATACTAATCAATCCTTCATCATGTTAATCCTTTGCCACTTACAAGATGGATTTCAGCAGGCAGAGGAAGATTTCGCTTAATAAAGAAAAATACTTATTTTCATGAAAGGATCCGAGTAGTTTGCCTGCTTTTGTAAAAGATGTTCCTTAAACCCCTCAGTACAGCAACCTCTACTCTTCTAAAAATGAGTCACACTCCTAAATTCCTCACAAGCTGATTGAATGACTGACCTTACAATACACTTTTAATTGAACCATAACCTTGAATCTTGAAGAGTTGCCTTCTGAAACATCTCCCGTCTGCCTCTGCAGAAAGCCCCTGGGAACACGCCATGGGAACAAAGGCACCCTCTGATGCTTTCTTAGTAAAGTCATAGTCCCCACTAAGACCCTCAAGACATCAAGTCCCTGGATCCATGCATTGGTTTGGCCCAACACATTGTATAACACCGCTCATTATAAACCAAATTATATTGAAATAAACCCACGTATTGTCAAGGGACAGGGTAAGTAGGAAAGGTCTTTGCAGATGTTCAGCCACGGAATGGCCATGCCCTCATGTCCCCAGGACGTTGCCTTTAATTAGACAGGCTGGCATTGCAGGTAGCAACGGGCAGGAGTTCCCGCCCGCTCTGCTGGGCCAACCCATGTCCACCCTGTCTTGGTGGTCGTGGGAAAAGGGAGAGCACTAGGAATACTGGAACGGTTGTGCGTGCTGGAGGAGAGAAGGGGCTGCCCAGCACAACAGGGGGGTTGCTTGTTTTCCAGCCCACAGCATCTGTCCCTCATTCACTGCCCTATTTTATAGTCTGAGAGCATCAAGCATAAAACTAATTTTCCCATACTTTTAGGTTTTCTGACTGTGAGTGTTTGGCACAGAAAACAAGTCATCAGAGGTCAGAAATTCCTCCCCATTGGGAAGGGCTGCTCAACAGAATACAAGTTAGCCACTGCCGCCTTCCCACTGCGGGGAGGCGGAGAAAAAAAGGAAAAGCAAGCAAGCAAGCATGCTCCCTGCCCTTAATCACGTTTGACAGCCCTATTTCAAATGCCTTATTTTGGCTTGAAACTTGTCTCCTATGCTGTTTAAAAAATTCCTGGCCCGCAGCAGCACATTTTATGGATGCTTTTTATGACACCACAACACATGAACCGTCCACTCAAAACCGTGAGCTTCACTAACAGCGTGCTGCAGGGCAGGGCAAAAATGCCTTCGGATTCCTTCAGTCCATCAAAGCCACAGCATGCCCGACACACTAACCAGCAGGAGAGATACATTTTCCTATCAATCCAGCTGTTCATTCTGGAAACGTCAGAGCATATTCACTTGTGAAGAAACATCCCCCGCTCTGTTCTACCAGCTGTGCGCCCCCCATCCATTTCCCCCATCACTGGATTTGGCACAAAGCACCCTCCCCGGCTGTCTGAAGCCTGCCAGCTGGCCACCTCTGCCCCAGGCACCGTCCTCAGGAGCCCAGGAGCCAGCCAGCAGGGCAGCACCCTGCAGAGCTTGGGGAGCACCAGGATGCTCACAGCTGCAGCAGAAGCTGCTGCCTGCCAGGCTGAGCACAGCAGAGCCAAGGCTGGAAGGGACCTCAGGAGGTCATCTAGTCCAACCTCCTGGGCAGAGAGGGGTCAAACACACTAGTCAGACAACTGCTTTAAAAGTTAAGCAAGACACATTTGAGCCCTAGACTTAGTTAAGACAAGGCATTGAGAGGCAGCAGGTACGAAGCTCAGCTAATCCGGAGAGGGGGTGAAGGGATGTCAAGACCATAGTGACATTTGGCAACACTGCTAAAAGCTGATGGAGAACCGCAACCCCTTTAGGTGGCCCCAATCTCTACCCAGATGTTTATTTTTAATTGCACGTTGGCTCCACTTCATTTGCTTTTCACGTTTATAAACTCTGCAAGGGTAACAGCTTTGGTGGCATCAAGTATTTTGTATAAACAACCTGAAAGAGTGACAAACAGCGGAGTGCCCCGTACTCCTGGAGATGCGAGTGCAGCAGCAGTCCCCTGCTACCGGCACGAAGGGTTCAACAGCTGCAGGCACAGCATCACCTGCGCTTGGGAGTGACCACAGGAAAATGCAAGCTGCAATATTGTCAGATGTGGTTCATCAGAAAGTTAAACAGACCTGCACGTTTTTATCAACTTTGATGTTGAGTAACCTTTCAGTTTAGACATGAATTTGTCACAGCTTTTAAAGACAATTAGGTTTAAAAAAATCTTATTTAGAGAAACTAAATTAAACCTCCTGTGCATTGGGGTTTCTTGGTTTATGTAAAGGTCCAAGTAAGAAAAATCAAATGGGGGAAGAGGTTTCTTTCTCCATCTGTATCTGTGGGAACATAAGTGGTAAAATCTGTTGTGCTTTACAGATACCTTCTATGCACATTATGGCAAGTTTGAGTTTGGTTTTAGTTAAAACAATTTCATGTTGTTTGTTGATATCCGAAAGGCCAAGTAATCTAACCAAATGAAACAAAATCCCAATTTTGGGGCATGTAAATCCTGAAAGGAACAAGTACCTTTTCCTAAATATAGCAAGGTATGTCGTTTCAATTTACACAAACAGAACTCTTAAATTTGCAACGAAAGAACTTAGAAAAAAACATTAATGCAAGTTATTGAGAAGAGCAGACTTCAAACTTGGCCGGTGTGATAAGGCTGTTTCTAAGCCACCAATAAAAGTTAAAAATAGGCAAAGGCAGTTTTGAAGTTCCCAAACACATAAATAAGCCTCAACGATGCAATATACTGGTGATGTTACAGTAGCAGATAAACTGGTGAGCATGGGACAGGTCACAGAAGGGCAAGAACATTAACAAGCGAGGCTTGGCTCACTGGGGTGGTCCGAAAGTAGTAATTCTACCTACTACCTCTCTTATTTTGCAATCCTTAGCATGCAGAGAGAGGAAGAAATCCATTTGACAATTCCCCTGCCATTTCACCAGAAGCAATCTAATCATCGTTAAACTGATATTCCCAGGAAACAGAGGTTTATGCCGCTTGAGCCAAAACTCTTAAATATCACTGTTGGCAGAAGCAACTCAATTTCATCGTTGTATAAATGTCTTAGTAGAGAAAGAACAGAACAAACTTACCATTTCGGTACACAGGGGAACATGTAAGCTAGACACGTCACCCACTAATAGTGGGGGAGAACAGCTTTAACAAACATTGTGACCGCATTTTCAGCACTGCTTATCCATGTCAAAACGATAGCGCCAAAGTTTCTGGAGATAATCCTTTCTTTTGCTCGAGTTTCTTAGGGGCTGCAGAACACATGGAGTGTAGGATGGTTTCTCTTACCAAATACTTTTCAGAAGTTCATGCACTTGTAAGCTTATGCTAAAAAGCACAGCGTTTGCTGTTGGTTTAATTTTTTTCACCCTTTCCAATTATAGAACAGCAGACTCCGGAGACCAAAAGCAAGCAGCTGAAACGAACAATGTCTCATCAGCTCTCGAATTCATACCTTTCCATTTGGTATATTGTATTATTATTAACATAAATTAACATTTACGCTTCAGATATCAGGATTTTTCACTCAAGCTGCAAAAAGACTTTTAAAAAGCCACTAACCTTGGAGCAAAAAAATATCTGTAAATGCATTAGAAGAAAAAGCAACAAAACCTCCTTGAAATGTTGAAACATACCTCCATTCAACAGGTTTATGGAAAATAAAAATAGTAGTATGCCATTTAACGTGACGATTTACCACCGGCGCCGGGGCCACCTCCTGTGAAAGGATGCCCAAGGGAAAAGGTGAGGTCCTCTGGAAGTTTTGCACCTTAAGCTCATCAGAGCAGCGAGCTCAGACCTCCAACAATCTCCTTCAAGACACTTGACAGAGGAACACAGCGCCACGTGCAAGTGGGGTGGAAAGATGTCGAGGTGCAGATGCAAAACACGGCGGCCTCCTGCAGTCCCCATGCTGACACGAGCTTTCCTAACTGTGCGCTTGGGTGGCGGCAACTATACATACAGACCTACAGCTGCATTCGCGGATATAAACTTCATCTTTATTCCTCCTATGGATATAGGGATAGAGGTGATTCTTTATCATGGGCGTTGCAACAGAACCGGGTATATAAGCAGAGACCCTACAGGATCAGCTAACACAGAACACATGGTTTTCTCTGGGTAAATCACCTTTCATTTCTCCAACTTGTGACTATGGATCTCCCAGATCTCACACGCTGGATCTATCTGTACGTATGTCTGAAAAGTTGCATAAATTCTAGTAATGAAATAATTATAATAAAGCCACAATTATAATACCCCAAAGATAGATGTTTATTGAGTTGCTGAAAAATACAAGTATTCCAGTAAGTTCGTCACATTTAAATGTTAGCTAAAAAAAACCTACAGAAGTTCCACATACAGTCTAGTTGTTCCATTTTCCCACTATAATGAAAACTATGTTAAGATGATACAAAGTCAAACCTTTAACAATCACCTGTGAATTCCAGAAAAGTTAGTATGTTCTAATACTTCTTATATCGCCCTCACTAGTAGCTATGAGCTATTGTGCCAAGTTATCCATCATTCAGTCCTGAAGGCAATGTGTTATAGCTGTGAAAACTAGATACTCCATCTACTCTTTGGCTATATAAATCAGAATATTATTAGCATGAGATTCTCGTTATTAATGAGGCCTAACTAATTAAAACCACAAATAGTTACAGACACATTTTCCAAACAGGTTTGACCTGCTGAAGTCATTGCAACATTAAACTTCAAACTTTAAAAAAAATATATTCTTGGAAGGGTTCTAACAGCCATTTGAGGGGTATTTGTAGCCGCTCAGAGAAACTGATTGTGTTTGACCACAGAACCAGGAACGAACAGCAGAATTCTGTGAAACCATGGATGAGGAGCTGAATTTGTTTTTTACACCCTCATAGTTTCCACAAACTAAGACTATCAGAACAGTGATGCTAGCCTGGGGCACTGGCACTGTGGTTATATCCATCACTGGTCTAGACCTATCTTAAGGAGAGAGGAAAGTTAAAAGGCTACAGTCGTAACAATGAATCTTGACCAGTGCAAACCAGCAGCTGAGGGCAGCAAGCTGTATGCCTGGTCTGTAAGAACGAACCTGAAGGGACTGCAAGAGCAGACACAAAGCAAGAGCATACACCACAGGTATCTGACAGACTGCGGAGGGAGATGCAGACTTCCAGTTTGAACAGAAAACAAAAGCGTTCCATTTAGCAGTTCAGCATCTTTGATTTAGGAAACAGAAGCTGAACAAGCTCATGTGACATATGAGAAGGTTGCTGCAGTCAGCAAGACCTATGCAGACCTAAGAACTACTCCTGAAGAACTGCTAGGTGGAAGAAGCACTGCGATTAAGATCTATAAAATGTATTCCGTCCCATTAGTTCTCAAATCCTGCTGGAATCGATGCAGCCTGCCAGCAAGACACCTTCATTAAGGCAGGATTTTGTAAATTATTTACATTTTGTTTATGAGCTGGAGCCTGCCATTTACAAAACTTTTAACACCTCATGACTCGTCCATGTCCGAGCCATATTATCCACAGCCGATTAAATATAAAAGTAGCATACTTATTTGTGGCATCCTAATCAAACCAAGCTTAAAAAAAAAAATTACATTGCAAAATTACATTGCAAAGCTTCATCAATTTTACATTCTCTCAATACATCTCATGTGGAAACCGCTGATATTATTTTTTTTTTTCCTTAACACACTTTCCTTATTCAACAGTGACCTTCCCCATGAAGATGACCAGGGACAGACAGGAATCTCATGGTTCACGGAGTCCAGCCTGGAACAGAGGCCTCCGCATGGTATCATTCCCCCTGTAGACCCGAAAGGCCCTTTCATAAGAAAAGAGTCTTCTTTATAGCTGGAAACTGAACAACAGACTCACAGAACTTTAACCACAAACTCCTCATTAATAACTGCAAAAAAAGTTCCAACTGTTTAGATGCCTTTGTCAGGGGATGGTTTTCACTTCCTTTGTAATGCTGTTCCTTAATTCCTGCTTTATAACCCCAAATTGTGCTTTATCAAGAAACAAAGAACAGCTGGATGCGTGCAGGTGCAGAATGAAAAGCTTCACAGGGAAAAACATCTCTCAAAAGAGTATTTTCAATATTCAGGTCTAATAATTCATCCAGATCTTTAAATAAAGAGGAAGAACTTAAGGTAAAAATTAATTTCATCATACAGAACTCTATTTCAACCTGTTTGAATAATCTAACTTAACTACAGGTCCAAAACCTGGCAGTTTTGTTTCCTTAGTGCTGGATCTAGCAATTCATGATCGCAAACCACACAGAAGGTGACCTGTGCTATTACCAGATCCAACCCATGGAACAGAAGGGAAGCAGATCACCTCTGTCAGCAGGAGTTTCCATACTGGATTAAGCTCATTATTAGCAAGATCCAAAACAACTATGTCGGTCTGATGCATATGCTGTAAGACACTGGGTGTTTTTCACACCGTAAGACAGGAAAGTGTGTAAATATATAAAGATGCTGCTACAAGTGAAGGCATCTTTATCTTCATGTACTCCTACCGCTGCTGTCCCTGTTGGTCGAAACTGAAGCCCTAATACACTCTGTATGTAGAAGTGTCCTGCATTTCCCTGGAATAAGAGTTAACATTTCTTTTGTTTGTAACTACAAAATAACGTATTTCCCGATATGTAATGAGGCAGGTCACTTCTCTATCAAAACGGCAACAGATATTTGAAAGAACATACAACAAATTCTCATTATTTACTACGAACATGTAAAACGTGAAGTGAAATCAAATTGAATAACTTGACTACATGAAAATTATTAAACAGTTTGTATTTTATACACAGAGTATGTACACTGGGTTTGGAAATGTGGGTTTTATCCATGCAAGTTTAATACAAAAAAACTATTTACAAAAAAATAACAGTAGGAACATTTTTCAAAAGAAACATGTTATGTTGGAAGCTCCAGCAATAATGGAAGTCCTGAAAAAAAGACTTAATACCGTATTATACAAGACGACAATCTTCAAAAATGTGGAAGATACACTTTACAAGAACATGAAATGCAAAATGAATTGTAATGCACTACCAAAGAACTTGCAAGTATATACACAATTTAAGCATCTATTTTAAAATTATCACTCTCCAGCTGTGCCTCAGAATTACTTCTGCCATGTCCTGCACACATTTACATACCGATCGTTTAGTTACATTGCATTTTCTGAGTTTCATAATCACGAGTTACAAAATAAAATAACTGAATGATAACCATAAAGCAATCATATTTTCCTTGTTCTAGGCATTACGTAAGAGTAAAACACATTCACGTTACTCCCAGCGTAATCCACCAAACCCTTTTGCAATGCCTGCGCATGCCCCTCAAAGCCTTGTGTTACCTACTAGCGCAACAGACACGAACAGTTGCAGTTAGGAATTCCCACAGTTGCAACAACGCTTGATGTAACATATGGATTCAGTAAACACAATCGTATTAACGTTTGCATGTGAAGAGCACAGTCTTGCACATGCTCCAGAAAGCACATTAATACTGAACAACGGGCGTTCCCATGCCGTGAGTGGCACGACCTAACCCTAAACTGATACAGCAATTCTGGAGAGATCACACTGGTTCACTCATACTCAAAAATGAAGCAACCAAAAATCCTACTACTTCCAAATATTCCTATTTCACAATCTGCCTTCATAAAACTACGGGGGGGGGGGGGGCAGGGGAATTAAAAAGGAATCAAAAAGTTGTTTGCCTTATTTCACACAATTTTGAAAGAAGTGACAGGCTCCTCAGTGCCGAGAATTCTATTTAAGTGGCTGACTTCACGTTATAGCTCAGTTACAAAACTACTGAGGGAAATTCCAGTCTCGCTGAATTCACATGCTCGTAGAATCTTCTAGGTTGGAAAAAACCCTTAGAATGATTGTAGGATGATTGTGTACAACATTAAACCTAACACTGCCCAAAGGGAAAGTTCCCCAAAACAATTAAATTTACTGTCAGTTTGAGCTATTCTTCTCCTTTAACATTTGCTAATATACTAAAGTAGCCCTGGAAAGACTTTTTGGTTTTGTTTAAGAGTAGGATTCTAAAATGTGTATGGAAAAACACATTAAAAAAAATCTTCTTTGAAAAAGTACTTGGCTATAAAACACTCAAACCAAGAGTGTCTGCTTATGTCAGTTTTATAAAAACTTGTATTTCTTCCCTAGAAATTAATCAGGTAGCTTATAGCAATTTTGCCTCCCTTTGCCTCACGTGTTAAAAAAATTAGAAAGTCAAAATCAATGAGGGAACAAATATTGCATATAACCACTATTTCGAGACATGTTGTCAGAGCTGTACTATGTGAGATACTTGGAAGAAAAATAAAGCAAAGGGGCATTTTATTATATAAGACACACAGGAGTCAGAACTACTCCTGTGCTGTGGCAAGTTTAAACTACAGTTCGGTTAATCACCTATGTTCTCTATTTTAGTAGTCAAGACCAGCAGAAAATTTCTCACAGAAAGAGAGTAATTTTTACCTTCATATTTATTTTACCAAAAATATCTGTGCCATACAATTCTTGATTAAAAAATAGTTTGCCTTTCCCTCCATTTGTAAATGAATTACGCATACGCCACAGTGCGCTGTGTATGGAAAAAGAAACAGTACTACTGTTTTGATTCACTCACGTGAAAGGACAAGTAACACAATAACCTGCTAAGTGTCACGGTGTAATATTCCGTCAGTGAAGTTCCGCGGTTCCTAGAGAAACCTTCCTCTGCCTCATGCCATCATTCTTTGCCAGTGGAAGTTAATTACTGGTGAATCTACTTAACTATTACCCTCTAGTAAAGTCAGCACTTTCTGTAGTGTTTTTACACAGATTGAAAACATCTATTTAGAAGACTTCTGCAGCTTATGCTGGAGGACACAGCAGCATGAAGTTTCCTTTAGAAGTTGCACCCCCCGGGGCAATCTCATTACAAAGCCAGAGGGTGCAAAAGGCACCACCTGGGCACCCTGCCCAGGGCCCGGGATGGGCAATGCTTTCTGCAGCACTGGGAAAGAGCTATCCAAAACATATAGTCCTCAGGAAAACAAAGATGCCGAATTTCTTGTTATTTTAACCTCTACGGAAAGCTCCCTGTACTTCATGATCCACCTTCCTCAGCATGAAATAGCTACAGAACATCTCTTTCTTTCTCTACTGAATCTCAAGGCTTTTCATTGTGAAGTGATTCAACGTGAAATCAACTCAGAGCACCCTCTCCTTGGACAACTATACATTGCCTTTCCCATTCTTGGTCTTAATTCCGGTTTTGCGTGTGTTGGGGTGGAGTTTCATGTATCTGCTTTTGTTTTTCAAGTAGAAGTCACTGTTTAATATCATGTACCTCTTTCAACACACACATACATTAGCTTGACTTAGGGAGGAAAGAGAAATTTGATTTACCAATACAAAGTCATCTCCTATCTTCAGAAAGGGCTGAAAACTCCCACCAGGTGCTTTCAGTTGGAATCAGCTGAATTATTAAGTGTGCTTTATCTCTGCCAATACAGACCGATGCCAAGAAAAACAGGCAGACTGCAGCTGTGTTAGATGCAACAGCTACCTTCCACACAAGCACTTAAGGAATCAGCAGAAACAAGTGCCAGACCTTTGTCTCTCTCCAATACTGAGAAGACACACAGAAACTCAGTTCTTGTGAAAACAGATGCCTTTTCATTTTTTTTTTGTTTGAATTTGGCTACAGATTAATGTCAAAACCTGACAAGACTGCCACTAAATGGTATTTGAAATAAAGTTTTTAACTGCAGTAACTGCTGATAATCCCCACCTGCAATTTCATTGAGGTGATACACCTCCCCCTAGTCTGAAAGCTGTGCTTCAAACTAATTTTTCCTAGTCTTAATACTGTATATGGCACATCAGAAAATTTGTATTAAAAAAATAAATCTGTGTAGTACTTTACAGCTTCCCTCGTCTTACCAGAGAACACTGTTTTTAGTAAAAGATCTGACACTAAAGCCTTGCTGGTGACAAACCGGTTTAAGCCAAGATTGCTATGGTTTCCAGCTCAGATGTTCCATAAATCAAAAGGTGAAACAAAGTCAAAGTCAAGAGCAAAACCTGCACTGACTTCAGTGAGACTAGGTATTTACCCAGAAATTACGATGATTCATGTCGTAGTTACTCATTATTTCCAACTTACTCCTCTGTATTTTATGATCATTTTAGTTCTTGGTGGTATTTTGGAAATCCTCCAGACACATCGGTAGAGATGGTTTTCTGCACCCCCAGCAGTGCCCCAGATAGCGCGCTGCTTTACCAGTATTATATAACAGACGTGAAGTATTTCTGAGATACTGTGTGGGAAGTCCACACATTACAACTATTTTAATGCCACTGTTTTAAGATTTCACAATATCTGGGACATTATTGCTTAAATGAACGATCATTCATGTATGACACACTACATTACAATGACATAAATAAAAAAAAAAACACAAAACCCACACACACCAAGGCAGGAGCCCTGTCAGTATGCCGATTCACACTAATTTACAGTTCAGACCATGTTATTGCAGTAACTTTGTATAGCATTCACAAATAACAAAAGCACCCTATTAACTCCAATTTACTAGGCAAACAATGCAGTTTCCTAAAGCTTTTAATGTTGCCTTTTCTTCACCTCCAAAGTAAAAGCTGAACAACTGCAACAGGAATTGGGCAGGCCTCTGTTTTTAACCGTCCTGTCAGCTGTACCAAGTATTGACACTGCATCCTCAACAAAATGGGAAAAGGATATCCCACACATACTTGGATGTTGGCAGCAGGGATTCTGGAATCACAGCAGTGCCCCAATGCCACTGAACCAATTTCTTAAAAAAAAAGTAAAGAGGAAGGAGGAATATGGCACACAGTAATGAGCAACGTGAAGTCATTAGATCTGTGAACAAGTAAGAAAATGCTGGGAATCAAATGGAAAGGGAGAAAGGGGACAGCCGGCAAATTCTTGTACAGCAAAGACAGCAACAATTTTCCACAGGCTGCTTTAAAATTAAAACTTAAAATTCAGAATATTTAGCATTTTTTTTTTGCAGTTGCTCCTACAAAGATCATGATGGGAACAGCCAGTTTTAGCAAGGCTTTACATTATTATTGTTATTTGTAAAAACAGCTAAAGAAGGATGAGAAAATACTCATCCAGGCACAGTGGACTTTTTCCCAGATTGCTCGTAAGGATACTTGAAGGCCATTAATCTTTTCAATGCTAAAAAGGAAGTCCTGTAAGAATCACGATTATCCTTCCCATGAAGGTGGCCATAATAATTTCCAATGAATAACAAAGCAAGACTGTTTCTAGTAGGTGTGTAAGGAAGAACTTGAGAGTATTAAAAAAAAAAAAAGAATTACTAGTTTTCAACTCAATGATACAGTTTAAAATGAGTACATCAGTTTCACATCCAGTTTTCAAGTTACTTAAGAAATAAGCTTTAAAAATACCCTGGTAAGCATCTGGCATGCTATCATCAAGGGAATTCTTAATGCTAGCACTGCGATATAACTTGGTAAATTTAGTTTAGTAGGAAAAAGGTTACTTTAAGATCAGAAAACATATTTAAATATGACAATGAAAGAGCAGTGCAGATCAATTTAAGCCAGGTAGCCAAAAGTGACAATCTAGTTAGCAATTCTATGACTAACACACTGAAACAGACCTTTGTTGTTTTGAGTACCACAGCAAGGAATTGAAAGACAACGACTTACTCTTTTTGAATGGTTGAGTTCCTCAAGTGTAGCGGACACCAAGCATTCCGCTTAATGAATGACATTACTTTTTCATTTTAGTCTTAGCATGACTTATCAGATACTGAATTTAATGAAAAATAGGGATTGAAGTTGTTAAATTATATGTGAATGATTTTAAAAAGTTAGATTTGAAATATGGTATTTTTCAAAGGTCAAAGCAATCCAATTTCCTTAAACACATATTAATGTAGCATAAGATTTGTACCTAGGACTGCAAATTAAGCTTTACACCAGCCTCTCCATGAGCTGAATTTTAAGAAAACACTATAAACAATAGCAGGTTATAACTGTTACACATGAATCAGCTTGTTTCAATGGATTTAAAAATAATGTACCTTTAAAAAAAAATCTTACCAGAAAAGGGTTATTTTTCCTCTCAGCTGTTGATTTTAAGGACTATAGTAAATGAAGGAAGGTATAAACAATACCCCTCCCCCATTCTTTTATGAATTATATTACATGGGGTCTTGATCAATTGGAAAGAACAAAATCAAATCTTGTTACACACTTGGCAAACATATCCAGAACTCTTTTTTTAATTGAGCTGCCTATTCATGAAGAACAAACTAATGCAAACAGATTTTTTTTTACTAAAGTCATGAAATTATTTGCAATTTGTTTAGAGAAGAACTCAACTGTGTATGGTTTCAGAATGTTCTCAAAACATCGAGAATTTGTGCAGAAGCAAACAAATACATAAACTCAGAAGTTTCAAAAAACCACCACAGTGGAAATTTTTCTTTTTCACATTTATCCAGAAAAGTCTAATGTCTCAGCACAGTGACATTTGTACAAACTGATTTGTGTGCTATGCCACACTTGTGTAAATTACACAATAAATCGCGTAAACACTAAAAAGATAAACACTGATATTTCCCAAATAAATTATGGATATACCTGTTGTAAAAATGTAATGTGAGATCAGGAGCAATATTACACAAAATCCTGAAAGTCACAGCGTAAACCTGAGATTCTGGCAGTTTTATCAAAATGTCCTACATTATTCTGTATGCATCACTAGTCCTCATGTCTTACTCACCATGTACATTTGTTTGTCCCAAACGAAGAAAAGTAGACAACTATATTTTGTCCAACAATACATTAAACCAAAAGTGATTAGGTAGGTATTATCAAATTAAGTATCATAAATAAAAAGTATTTACAGTATTTTCTAATAATTAGACAAGAAAATAACCAAGTTGTACAACAAACTTAAAACACCCAACATCAAAAATGTGAAGTATTACTTAAATCTTCACATACTGATTTTACAAAAACCTATTAAAATATTTAAAAATCTCCATTTTATCTATTTTAAACAAAGAAATTTCAAAAATGTTTAAGACTATTAAGAGTTATCAATTACACAGGCACTTCACATGTAAACAATCTACAGTACATGAAAAAAATATTTGGCACCAACCTAGAAGACTGGAAAAAACTCAATAAAATGTGTCTTTTTCCCATTGTATACTGTTTTGTGTAGTCACCATACACTCAGACTAAATACTGGCAATGTTAGAAGTGTGTAAGTTACAATCAGGAGTGCAAAAAATAAAGAACACAAATATTAAGCTTTCTGAGAGAGTGAAAATGAATTACACGTGATCAGTTGCTCGCATTTTTACCATCATACCATCGCTACATTTCTGTCTTACCTTTAAATCAAATTATTGACTTGAAAGATTATGGAGTGGGGGGGGGGGGTGTGGGCGTGGGTATGCGTGTGCGTGCTTTGTACTTCCAAAATAATTCAAACGACATTTTCAACATAGGATAAGAAATCCAGCATTTAACTGTAACACTGCAAGATGTTAAATGGCAGCTTTTAACTTAACTGGAAAGAGAACCTGATGCTACCACAATCTCTTTGTGCATCCAATTACAAAAGAAAAAAAGAATAATTATGTTCTTTTAACTGTCAGCTGACTCCAAGGTTTTCACGTACAACTCCAAAGTAAGGCTGTCTACAGCATCTGGACAGATAGTAGTTTCTGATGGCTTGGGTGTTCCCATGTAGGAAGCTGAACTGCCTCAGAGCAATCCAAATTAACAGAACGGTTAAGTTGTCTAGCTTCCAAGAAGTCATGTCACATGGAGGAAAGCTGAGATACTTTCAATGTAGGCAATTCAAGCAGAGCTTGAACTGTGAGACCAACCTTCACCAGACCCCTTTCCTCCAGAATGTGATGAGGCAAGCAAAGTCTCTCCTGCAAAATAAAGCAGTATGCGAATTAAGTTTCATTCATTTTTTTTTCCCCCAAGGCAGGTAACAAATGCAAAACTGTCTCTGAAGTCACACATACATCATTACATGACACTTGCATGGAAAATGTCTTTGGCCTTAAATTTCACATGTGGTAGTCTACAGAACAGAATGGTCAGAAACTAATTATAGCTACGATCTGTTGAAAGCATTAAAACTATGACAGCATCAGAAGATGCTTAAAAGACTGATTATTTCATAAAGCCAAAGACTGTTTCTTTTCATAAGCAGAGCAAGAAAAACAGGCTGATGGGCACTGTTGGCTCAGTGGCCTACTTCCCCATTAGCTTGTTTTATAGGCTTATTAGCCATTTTTCCCTTGGGAAAATTTGGAAGTGCTGATAGACTGGGTCCTCAGTAATGAGCCACTCCCCAAGAAAGTAATCTTTCAGTTTCAAAATTCAGCACAAGCTGGACAACCTTCCCAACTGCTAGCTGGCATTATATGTAATTCAGAAGGTAAATCTTAGCATCTCTAATTTCTGAATGGCCTGTGGCTCTACACTAGATAGAAGCTGTGGCAGAGCAGTATCCCAGGCTTTTAAATCCATGAACTAATATTCTTGTTCCACTACAAAGGGTTAAGAGAGTTTTTTCTCTTGTAATACTCAGGAAATTACTTATCTTTAGGTTTTTTCCCCCCTCACACAGGGCAGTAAGAGGATGAACTTGGGCAACAGAAGCCTGAATAATGGGCTGCAACTCTGGCTGTGCCAAAAAAAGACAGCTGATCAGGCTACATATTTCTGTAATTGCAGGATTTTCCCTAGGCAAGCACTGAAATTCATGCCAAAGCAAGCCGCTATACTCAAGACTTTCAAATATTACATCATCCTCTTGCATCAGTTCTTTTGTTTAGATGATAATTTATTTTACAAGGAGGTCAGTATTATTTTTTACTGTAAGGAACCAACTAGAAACCCATAAAAAAAGTAACTTCCTCAAGTTCAAGCCACAGGTCAGAAATGGGACATCTTTTCAGATCTTCAACTTCCCTGATCAGTATTTGCTCCGAAATCACTATTCCTCCCTGAATTAATCCACCCACCCCCAAACGAACTTCAGTATTTGCTGACATTTTCTGTGGTTCTTAACAGTAAGTCAATAAAGCAATTAGTATACCTGTGGAACGCCCAGTTTTTTACAAGCATCAAGAAAGTTTTCAACATTTCTTCGGCACTTTGCCATACTGAGTTTAGGCTGTAAAGACAGAATGTTAGATCTTCACCATACATTCATGAAGGATTGTGTATTTCTGATGCAAATTCAGTTACAGTTGCTAAAAAAACAAAACAAATTTTGTGAAGACTCAGTATATGAAAATAACTCTTAAACTAAACTTCTGAGCCTTGTTTAATGCAATGTTCTTGCATAAAAACTGAGGTGAGGAATGTAGCCCATTAATATGGTAAACACGATTCATGGTGTTTTAGTACTGAACGTCAAAATGTTGTTTTTACATAAGATGCAACAGAAGTAAGACAAATGACTTACCACTGCTGGCGATGGTACGTGAATGCTGGCAACAGAACGTGGCCTTATGTGATTGGCTAAGTGGCAAAGAACTACTCCATCCATCAATGCTGCTCCAATGTCATCTGGCAAAATTACTTTTAACCTTGATTCAAGATTCTATTAAAAAGTTCATAAGTATGTTACTTTCAACCTTATCTAATTTCTATTTTAAATCCAGGGTATTTTAAAACATTCGTTTACAAGGGACATTTTAATACTTAAGTAAATAAAAGTACCGAGTACAAATACTCTTTCCTCTTTATATCATTAACCTTCCATTCCCTTTGTCTTGTTTTTAATTACGCAACTACATAAAGACATTCAGTCAACAACGACCCTGATACATAGCTCTCAAAAGCCATACAGTGAACTCATTACTCATAATAGGAAAGCACAGAATTTAAGGACAGAAACGTTTAGCCCAAATATCTCATTAGCTGTTAGCGTGCAGATTTTGTGGGTTGAAATCATACAATTTTACTAGGAGGAGGAGGAAAGAAAAAAGGGAACACAACCACTTTGGGGATGGCTATTTCATTTGTGGAGATGACAGCTAAATAGCTGAGGAGAGGGTGGCCAAGAAGTGCCCACATTTGTGTTACAAAACTGAAAAGGGAGGCGGGGAATAGTTTCTTCCACTCCAGCACCAAGCCTTCACTGTTTCAGGAAATGAACCAGACAGAAACAGCCTTCATTGAAGTCACACCCCAAATTAGTCCTGCTCTGAAAAGCAGAGCTCCTACAATTTACAATTAACTGTTAAATATCTTGCGAACAGAACTACACAGAAAAACTACTGAAGTCTGAAATTAGAACCCATTCACTGTTGTATAATTTGCAACAACCTTCTATGATCAAAAAGCATTTGGCTATTCAGAAGGCTATGGTCAGCAGCTGCTTCAAGTAGGCTACTTCCAATCTCAGGTCAAATAGCAGCATACATAAGCAGAATTACTGTCTCCCTAAAAAAACCTAAAACCTCAGAAACCTAAAAACATTTAATTTCTAATTTCATTTTTCAGCTAAAAAACCATTTCGTTCCTGGCGGTATTTTGGATGGACCAAAAATAGTAGCAGTGTAGCCTGTTAGATGAAATTCCTTAAGAAGAAATATCACTACCAAGAAGCTGTTGTACAACTGCAATGATTTTATAATAACAGTTTAAATTGTGGTACAAAGCAAACTAAATGCACTGCATCCACAGAGTAAATAATGGTACATACATTGCGAAGCTGCCTTATTTGCTCCCTTTCTTCCCTTAAATGCTCCATTTTCCTCCTCATTGTAAATCCAGGATCCACTGCACCATAGTCCTGGCGCGATGCACGACTGAAAGCTATTAAACATTAGTGGAGTTAGTTTTCACAATCCAGATTAAAAAAATGCAACAACTAAAAATCTACCCCCAAGGATAAAAACAGGAAAAAAGCTGCAGAACTTTTCAGAACAAATATATTTAAAGTATGCTGATGTAAAAGATGCTGTCTATGAAAGTTACCTTTCAAATAAAATACACAGTTCATCTTACTTAAGTGCAAATGGGTAACTACAAAATAAGGAGACAGAATTGATATCAATATTCAAATATCTGTTTGAGATCTACTACTCTATTTACACTTTTCCCAAGCATATCTTGCAATCTAGCTTTGAACGTATTTTCATCGTGTTTTACTTTTAATTAAAATATAAAGTCTTTATGAAGACTAAAAAAGGGATAGAACTCACTGATATAACTTACAATGAAACACTTAAAATATATATATACACACATACATGCATGTGTCAGGTGTGCATATGCAGCGACATGATGATCACTTATTAAACAACTAACTGAAAAATATGAAATGTCTCATCTAGCAGTGCAGAGTTCTTTAGAAAGTGAGGTCTGTTAAATCATTACATTCACTTTACTATTCTTCATGGTCAGAAAGCCTTCAAATAAGAATTCTATTATTTTGTAGAACACTTGCAAATAAAAGATTCTGTAGCAATACCACTGTATCCTTAAGTATTTTACCCCATGCATTTGGAGCAAAATTTAAAAAAAAAAAAGAAAAAAATCAGTACTTACACCTTTAGAACTTTCTGTATTGTTTTTAGCAGTTTGGATTTTAGTAAGACACGTAACAATGAAAAGTAACAGAAATTTTATAGATACTCTTGAAATCACTGCTCTGATTTTATACATTGAGTATGTGGTTTGTATACAGAAAAAAAACCGACTACAAGCCTGCCTGCTTCCTCCTATCAAATCTGCACCTTCCTGATGCAGATGCACCTACCGAGGACATCGATAACTCAGAAGCCTCTAAATGATCACAGCCAGGCATGACCTGGTACATGCAGCTAACCTAACTATCTCTGGCACAGAAATTCACAGAACTGCTTACACATCTCAAGTTACTCAATGGCCCTGAAGAAACCACTTGCATGACCTCAGTCAGGCATACTCTGCTACTGAGGGCTCCCAGGTAGTATTAAGGAGGTCAAGCTTTGCTACAACAAACACCGAAAAAAAAAAACCTGAAGAGCTGAGAGCATTAATGAATCTGCATGAAGACTGTTCCCTTAAAAACAGAGAATAATATTAACCGGAAAAGGGACTGCACAAGTGGCTTTTGCAAACTATGTTTTGCAGTTGACACCCAATATTCACATAGGCATTTGCAAATAAATACTGTAACTGCAAAAAAGGCTGTTATTATTTGTACCTAGAATCCAGAGGACCAAAAGTTTGCGTTAGACAATACAACTTTCCAAGACTGCCATACCCTCCTCAGAAGAGCCAGGGTGCAACAAAGCACTAAGCCATAAAATACCTGGCAAAGCTCTGCTCAAAGCACCCTTTCATAGGACAAGGTACAAAAATCTACTTCTTTCAAAAACCTCCTGCCACAGCCATCAGGTCTTCAGCAAAACTGCATGCTGTTTCCCTGTTCATTGACGGTGAATAAATATGCAAGAAATAAATATTGGGTGGGGAATAAAAAAAAAAAAAAATAAATCACTGTGCAACTTGGAGAACTTTCAATTATTTGTCAAAGCAGCTGTCTGCCTTTCCCAGTACTATCCTTGTGGTAAGTACACTGGGTGGATTGCTATACTGTGCCATCTCATTTTAATTCATGCATCTGCTATCCTTACTGCGTATTTCAGCCCAGGAAATAAACATTTGTTCTATCATGCTAAGTTAGAACAGCAGCTTACCTGACCTTGGTTTGAGACCAAATGGACCATGAGTGTTACTATCTGTCCTTTCATAATCCTGTTAAAAGAGATAAAGTCAATTTTCTTCCATGCATTGAAAGAATTAACTTTTGTTCCCATCAAGGTAAGTGTTTAAATTGTTGTTGCTCAAGAAAACTGAGTCCATCTTAACTGTAACACACTCTTTTGAAGAGGACAGTATCAAAAAAATAAAAAGAATGAATGTAATCATTACATGCAGATAAATTTCTCTTACTGAGGAAGGAAAGCAGCACCAAACTAACTAAAATCTACTCTAAACCATTTCAAACTACTGCAAACCATTCTGTGAACAGAGTTCCAAGCCAGCTGCAAGCAAATGCAGTTAATCCTCCCAATACTAAGCATCAAAACATTTCTTAAGAAATGTTTACTTTCAATTATGAAGCTCAGGTTTTTCCTCATTTCACCATCTAAAAAGAGAGGTGCACTCAGTAATTTGGTATGTACATGAGATACCCTTATTCCAACTCATTTTACTCAGGAGATGTTCTTGTTATGCTCCCTCAGGTTCCTTATTGACACAAGATAGAAATGTTAAAGACACTTTTGTGTGTTTTATTCAGACCTCAGTAGTGTAGCTCAGCCACAGTGAGACTACGTGGCCATTCCTTACAAAGGAACGTAACCAGGGAACGAAGCTGCGCAGCTGCACCACAGAGGCAACAGCCAGAATTGTAAAGGATGAATCTCCCTAAGAAGTGTCCATAACTTTGGGTTATATAAAATACTAAACCACAAGCTTTACTTAAAATCCTTTGGCTGGCACATAGGGGACACTTAGAAAATATGGCAATTTTGATTTTTGTTTTATTAGCTATTTTTATTCGGAAAGCAATGCACCTTTCTACACACAAGTCAAGAAGAAGAAATCTAGGAGAGATCCGGCAGTTACAAAGGTAAAGCAAGTTGTAATATCTGTCTCTAGTTTTTATCTATTTTTAAATTTTTATTATGATGAAATATTTCTAATTGCAGCTTCAAAGGAAATTAACAGCTTCACATCTGTATGGAAAATCTGCTGACAAGTAATGTGTACGAAGAAGTGTTTGTTGAATGAAAAACAAAACCACAAACTTGTACCTCAGACGACACAGGAGACTGTGGGGACACATTAGTATTATCACTGTCTTGCTAAAAAGAAACCAAAGAGATGAAATTATAAAAACGAAAATTATGACTTAAGAAGAAACATGAAATTATGAATACACACTACATGAGACATGCAACATTTGTCAAGTGAGTGACAAACTGGCAGCAGCTAAATTTAAAAACACATAAATCAAGGAAACACCGTTCACTGTTTATGTCGAATATGACTTTTACATTACATCGGCTTGATATGTGAATTAACTTTCCTATTACAGAAGCAAGTAAATGTCCTACTTTTCCCCAGTACAATCTTGATGACTTCTTTCAAATAAAGGAGTATATTACTTATTTCTTTTATGGCTTTGGAATACAAAGTTTGTTTGCATGGACTCAACTCAGGCAACATTCTTCTGTTTTGTGACTGCGGCTCGGAGATGTTCATAAAAAGCAAATGAATAAAATGTTTTCTTAAATATTTTACACAGTTACTATTTCTCACCTCATCGTTTTCATTTCCACTTGAACTCTTTCTGGAAGACTTATACTGCAAAACACACACAATTATTACTTTAAAATGGAAGTATGGTTTTCATTTGAACTAAATGGCTTGATATCACTCAGATGTTACTTATTACTGGTGAAGCTGCTGAGAAAAAAAAAATGTTACAAAATCAAAAAGGAGCAAAAAAGAAACAAACCAGAAAAGGAGTATCTAGTTCATAAGCTAGTCAAGATCTTCATTATGTGGATGAGATAAGAGCATTTTAAAACTAAATACTTCTACAATATGAACTGACTGCACGTGACAGTTGATCCACATGAAAAGGTCTTAACTGCTACCCTGAAGCATTGCTTGCTAGAAAAAATTATGCAGCCTGTGAAAGTTTACAATGTTTATGTGTAACTTTAAGACTAATTACACTGGTTGACCTGACATAGTAAAAAATCAAATTAAAAAAAAAAAAAAAAATATCAGTATTTTCTTCACAACTTCACAACCTGATCACATCTTTTCTATTTAAGACCAGCACTTCTTCCACGGGTTTGTCTGATTTGATGCATACTGCCTTCATCACTGTCCCGCTTCCCACTATGCTAGAATGTTAGGAAATAAAGGAGGGATTGAAGGAAGAAATTTACACAAGTAGTATTTAAGAAAATGCTGCTAGAATCAAAAAGATTCATCACTACACCACGCCGGTAAGCGTGTTGGGTGTATATGGCTGGCCTACCCATCCTTATGACATATAACCCATAACACAGGCTAAATTGAGACTAACTTTAGAACTGGAAGGATGGTTCTCCTTCAAAGATCTGACTTTCAGGGGTACTTTTTAGGTTTTAGTTCAAAGAATGTCTTAAAAAGGAAGTAAAACCTGACTTGCAGCTATATTCTTTAATATTAATAACCACACAAATTTACATAGCTCTATTTTAAAGAGTTTTATTTATTAGTTTATATATATAGATATATATAAGTTTTTATATATATATTTATATAGAAGACATTTGTCTTCAAAGTTATAATGGAGCACTGCTGGACTGTGAAATTAAACTGCTTTTTAGAGCTGAATTTTCAACAGCTTTTGAACTACAGGCTGAACAATGCAGACAATGGTGAACAGCATCTCTCTTGAAAACTGAGGCAAAGGACAAACAGCTTTTGTTAGCTATCCTACTGCCACCCATTTTCTGTGCAAATTAAACACATCTTTTGATGAGTAACTGAATAAAGTGTCAGTTGTTGGTCAGTGGGATTCTTTTGTTGTTTTAATTTTTTGGAATTTTGGGGGGGTTGTCTTTTGAGGGCTTTTGGTGGGGATTTTGTAGATTTTGTTTGTTTGGTTTTGGTGGTCATTTAATTTTTTTAAACTACGCACAGAGTACAGGTAGTTCTGGGGTCTGATAGAGACCCATTACATATATCCAAGATTGGATATTTCTCTTCTTGGGTTTATTTCCTGTATGTTTGCGGTACAAAGGAATATATTACTTTGGCAGCTGATAAGGCAAAGCCTAATTTTCTATGCCCTGCGGTCCTCTGCTGCTGACTTCTGTTTATACAGGCCAGTTCTGTGTTACAGTTTTTCCACCATAATCAACCACATCAAGCCAGTAATTCTTTTCCACTGTGGATACATTAACAAGAATTTCAGCTTGGATGCAGGTAGGATCCAAAACGACTACAAGCTATTCTGGAGGAAAACAAAGAATAAAGAAAAAGTCATTTTGGTTGATAAAACTGTCTTCAATGGTAAGATTCTTTTTACATATTTAACGCAACAAAGTTTTCAGCTTCAAGCAAGACTTCAGTGCAATGCCACAAGAAAAGTTCTGATTCTCACGGGCATTTTTGTACTCTTCTGCTGCACAGTACAATGGTACAATAAAAAATATACAATATGTATAATAAAGATGCTCTATAAATACTTCTGGATGCTGAACCAAGTAAATTTTCCCTGTTCTAATGACTTATCACAGTAATCTGGCACGCATTCTTAAGATACTAACGTTTGGTAGCACAGATAGGATTATTCAATGAGTTTTTCACACAAGAAAACATAGACACAATATGAATTGTATTTTCATTCAGTGAAAATACACAGCAGCGGTATGGGGTTTTTTTCCCCAGTTTGCTATGGAAGACAGACTTGACTTCACTTGCTCATTGCCTTGTTTTTGCAAATGATTACCAGTGATACAGCATTTTTTGTTAATGATACACCCTGCTTAATTCACTTTCGAGGTATGTCTATAGCTGTATGCAATGTCATTTCAGGTATTTCCTTCCATCACAGAGCTCAAAACTGAAATCTGTATTAGCATTTAAAGACGTCCTTAAAAGTTACGAGGAATCACCAATGCAAGTTGTCTGTATTGACCCCACAGCTATTTAATGAGTGAATGTCTGAATTCTGTTTGATTTGGATGTTTCCCCCCTTCCCTGCAAAGGCTGCAGGGCAAAGTTAATTTAGAGATGAAAACCCTGGAAAGAGGATACACTATAGAAGCTGTCTGTCTTATTTTTTTATTCTGAAGAGTTATGGACTTGTATCTGAGCTATATGGCATTCTCTGTTTTTTCATAGAATGTAATTTCTTTAGAGATCCCTAGTATTTCATAAAGATGTTTGATGGCAAAGACCCAAGAAACTAATTTCCTAAGTGACAAATTTAATTTTAACTCAACCTAGCACTGGTCAGAATTCTCCTATTTCTCCACTGCACCCAAATACAAATTTTATCTAATGCTGCTGTAACTCACCTGTTTCCAATAAGCACACACTGACATCTGGTGACCAATGGTACACACTACAGCAAAGTAATACAGAGAAGATTTCCTCTCTAAAATGCAAACTAATGCAGTGAGAAAATGCATAAATCATTGTTATAACCATGCTACACAAAAAGGTAATGCCTATTTTCCTTGCACTACAGTACAAAAAAAATAAATCCCTCACAATGGATGGGGAAGGACCAACGACTGAAGATTAGTTTCTGGCTTTACCAGGTTGAACTGTAAATTACTTTCTTATATTTAAAGGATAAACAAAGTCTTTGGTTGATTTTTTTCCTCCTATTTTCCAGCACACTCATATTCCCTACATACTTAACTGAAAAATAAAAACATTACAGGTCACGTGTAAAAGCCTGACAACCCTTCAGGTTCTCTTACCTTTACTTAGTTACATAGTTTCTTCTACTGTTGTTAAAAAAAAAAAAAAAAAAAGTGTCACCCACCCACACTACCCCCTCATTACCTTGAAATACTCTTTTCTAATTTGTTTACTTCTCCTTCTTTCCTCATTCTGCCAAATCACTGGCTGTGTTTCTGGCCAACGCTGCTCATCCATTGAATCCTTCTGGTTTTCCAGTGGCTGTAAGGTTCAGAAATATTTTTAAGTAAAACGTAAATATACCTCGCATGTATTAACACAAGTTATTATGAACTACAATTACGAATTTTTTGTGCCTCTCATAATCTAGCTTTATGACATAAAAGTGTTACCGGTCTTAACAGTGATTCTGGTAGAAATCACTTCTTTCCTTTCAAACCCTAAACTCTATTTCATAGAAAAAAAAGCATCTATGAAGCAATCCTTAATAAAGTAACATCCTTTTCTGCACTACGCCTAATATCTGCAGGTATGTTAGGACGCCACCTAAGGCTGCTATAAATAACTTCAAAAAAAGAAGTGCTGTTAGCCACTAGCATATCTAATTTCTCAACTCAAATACTCACTGCACAGGAAAAGATTGGCTGCAACAAGACAATTTAAGTACTCGTCTGCTGTTCCTATCTAAAAGATTACAGACATCAACTAGCTGTAAAAGAAATCTCTCTTCCAAAGTATTGTATTGTGCAATGTATTCTGAAGAGACAGCTAAAGTAGATTTATTCTCAAAATAACAATGAATATGTATGAATGTCTAAACTGAAAGCAGACAATCTGAAGGGACCTTTTCATAAGGCTAAAACTGCATTTCCAACTATTTCTTCATATGAGAATACCAAGCCATTTAAAGCAATTGTAAATACCTAATGGATCAAAATCTAAAATAATAAAAAAGTAGTATCTACAGTTTCACTGCAATTTTATTGTGTTGTGCAAGCTTCTCAGTGAGGTATGGGGAAAGAAATGCCTACATAATTCAAATCATTTTGAAATTTTTACAAAAAGAACATTATGGTGAAGCGATAAAATTTACATGTAAAGAAATACTAAACCCAAGTAAGTAAAACTTCTGTGTCATTAGTTTCAGGATCTTAAAGCTTGTACCATATGCTCCTAAAACAAAAAGCCTCCATTACATACAAGTCAAATCACCTTGAAGCTTAAGATCTTCGGGTTTATGTTTTCCACCACAATTACATACATACAATAACTATGTGTATAAGAAACCATATGAATGTATAACAGTTTTCTGCCAGAAATACGAAACTCAACCAAACAAAAAATCATGCAGATATGAAGCCACCACGTACACATTTTTATATTTACCTGCCAGCTGTATGGAGACACCGGGGAATTCACTTCATCTGTTGAGACACTAAAAATTAAGATGAGAGGCATTATGAAATTTACTACTTTGTGTACTTCAAAACCTTGCAAGTTACTGTAAAAATATCAAAAAAGTGAACGCTTAAAACAGCAGCTTCCTTGTAGTGCTACAGTATTTTTTGGCTACCTCTATAAGGATGTCACAATGTGGCTAAAAATTATCCATGTGACTACAATATCAAATCATATTTCACTCTCCTTTACCATACGTGGACAGTAGGTCTTCCACACTACCATACTTTATTAAGATAAAGCTTTTTCTTAAGCATGTTGATCCTTAGAGATTGCTACTGCATTTACTTTGTTTTGTTTCTCAAAGCAACTAATGAAACATTTTATTCAAAGCTGACAGAAGATCCGTTTTTAAACTTTTGGAAGGCTGACATGCTTCCTTTCACTGTTAGCTCTTCTACAGCAAAGTAGAAGCTTAAACTAATAGGGAAAGGAAAAACATTTTAAGATGGAACAGTGAAACTGCAAAATCTCAAAAAATACATTCTGGAAGATGGACTGCCTGAGATGATTGAAAGTTATCTGGAAAAGAAAAATGTTTAGATTTAGTGTCACTTCAAATTTTTCTTTCTAAATCTTTCTGTTAAGTTCACTTCTATCATGTTACCAGCAACTACTTCATTCATATTCCGACAGCTGACTTGCAAGCTGTGCAGTATACCAAAAGGCTTACAGCTGGGGACTGAATGCAAGAAGAAACTAACATGAGCAATTATAATAAATCCTAAAGGAAAAGCAAATAGGCACTTAATTTCTGCTATTCCGTATTACTTTTCCTTTCTTTTTCTTTCAGTTTGCCTCAAACCAATCACACTACTTTTTAAAGCGGTTAGGCACAGAAAATTTGTCTGAATCATGTCCAATAGCTTGCCAAGCAATCCAGTTGAGAACTGCAGATACTGCTGCAATAAATAACTGAATTTTGCTGTTGATGTATATGTATCTATTAACTATGACATGTTCTATAAGTGTAAATTCTTCGGGGATATGACAGTCGTTTCTAATCTCCTTGTATGTTCCTTATGCTGTTGCGTGGTTTCAGTTTCTATGTATCAGTGCAATAAAACCACAAATAGCCTGCAACATCTACCTTACCTTGTGTGCACACCTCAAATTTAGAAGTGGGGGGTGGCTGGGGGTTTTTGAGGGGTGGGGTTTTTTGTTTGTTTTGGTTTTAAGTCTCAGAACTGTTTCCGTTTCATTAACGAATGGGGAGAAGTAAATTTAACCTTTTCTGGATTGCCCTGCGATATGAAGGCCTAATGCAGCGTACACTACAATAGGTGACAGCGCCTCCAAGAACAGACACTGTACGTTAAAAACCCAAGGACTAGAAAGTTCCAAATGCAAATGAGCAGTAGTTGTAGCATGGTTCATATGACCACAGGACACATGCACAATTAACTTTTTTAAACCACAGATACTAATAAGACAGAAGATAGCCTAAATAGGATGTATGGCATTGAAATATCTACACCGTGACCCTTTTCTCTTTGAGTAAATGTTTTCCTGATGTGTGCCTGAACCGTAGAGAGCTCTCTAGCAACACCAACAGCACTTACGGCTTTTTTCTCCAAGATTCACAGCCGAACTATGGCAGATACATACACAAGCAGGTAACAGGTTCTTTTGAAGGTGCAGATTTTAGAAGACTATGGAGCTAACAAAAATCACAAAAGCCACCATTCAAATTGAGTTCTTGTTAGGAAGCTGCCCGCAAGCTCGCTTTAGATTAAAAATTAAAATAGATTATTTCTTGACCAAAGTGATTAAAAGAACTGTTCCAGGATTCCTTAGGGAGGGAAGACTGAAAACTTGTAAGTTCTCTCTCACCCATGTAGTCAGAAATGGGAAGCTGTTGTTTCCCAATTTCCTAAAGAGAAGGTTCTGGGTATTTTCATTTGTTGTTGTTTGTGGTGGTTTTTTTTAATTCAAAAAGAAGAGCGTAAGACTACAGCTCCTGCGGACAACGGATTCCTCATTGATACATCCTCCACAAACAGGAAAGGTTTTGCAGGCTGTGTAGGCTAAACTCCCAGCAACACTTTTCCAGTAGCTCTTAAGAGCACAAAAGGACTGCCAGGGAGGAAAATTTAGATGCCTAAGCACAGCCCCAGTCCTATTTTATGTAGCACAGGATCCCACACATCTGCACAGGACTGTTACCTATGGCAGACATGACCTTCTGCACTGGAACCGGGTATCTAAAACATCACTGAATGGTCATCTTTGGGCACCTGAATTGCTGCCATCATCAGACCCACAAATTAGTTTCTTGATGACATCAACTTTCCTGAAAGCTCAAAAAGACAGGTATTTTTTTTAATCTGAAAGAAAGAAGCTAAAGAACAGATTATCTGTGCAGCTTCTATTTCATCTTGAGCTAAAAACTCTTGACAGAAGATGGCAGCAGCAACACAAAAAATATAAAAATCAAATTATAAATAAATTAAAAAACTGAACGCTGTGTATCAATACCATTTTTCCGATTCCATTGGCTGCTTTGGCCTGTTCCTTGTGCTTACTGAAACAGAATGATTAAGAAGCCTAGAAAGAAAAAAAAAAATATACGTATTTATTCAACAGTTTGGTAGTTAAACCTTTATTTTAGAATACATGTTACTTTCACTGCATAACATTTCCTGTAAATAAAATGTTTTAAACATTAAAGTGATATTTTCTGTAAAATTAAACATGTATGTGTGTATACATATGAAATCCAAGCCCAATCCTGCTTCCATTTAAATCAACAATATTGTTTCCAGCTCTTGTTCAAGTTCAGAACTTTAAAGAAGCAAAACCTGATACCTGAAACCAAAATGAAGTCTACTTTTAGTTTTCTCCCTAAATATATACTATTTCAACTGATCTCACACCTGTGTCAAGTTATGCTGCCCTCAACACAAAAGGTCCCACTGTTCATTAAAATTAGAAGACGGAGGATAGTCAGCCTAAAGCAGACAAGAAATGATACGCAGATTGAGCACAAGAAATCGGTAGGAGCAGGTAAGAAGGCCGCTGGTTAAGAAACACTGCAAGCACAAAAGAAATGTAGGGGGAAAAGGAGGGGCGGAAAATGGAGAAACACAGGCTAATAGCTAAATGAAGAGTCTAACGTAGAAATGAAGCAATGAAAATTCCATTTTTCTAAATGGTAAATAGTCAAAAAAGCCTAAACTTAAGGATTCAGAAATATTTTTTCACCTGGAACAAACACATACCATGCATGTGCACACAGGAAGAAGATACGAGCTTTTATGGATGTGTAAAGTGTTAACAAAACAGTAACGCTTTAAACATTTCCAAGCTGTGTCATGTTGAACAGTAACTTGAATGAATAATTCCAGTTTCTTGGAGGTAGTAATATTACACTTTGACGCTGACTTCATGTGCAGAACTGTGATCAAAGTGCATTTATGCTGAATTATACACAGAACTAGAATGTATTTAAGAATCTGAAAGAATTAGAACACCAACTATTCAATGGAAGAAAGTAACACAGTAGGCACCTTTTTATATTACGATTACATAGGGCAGTAAAACCATTAACCTAAAATGACTGATGACTTTTCAGACTTCTGATTACTGAGCTCAAAGGTATCACAATAATCTCATTTGTAGTTTCAGTCTTTCACTGTGTGAAACTCAATTCAATGAGATTATGAAAAGTTCAGGCCATTAACCAACAGAGTCTGCAGCATTCACAGTCTGCAGGATCTGCTCCCCTGTATTTTGTTTTCAGAAACTTAAGATTTTTTGAGTGTGAATTCCAGAATTAAACTATACTATAGCCAGAAAAAAGTTACAAAAAATTAATATTCAGAGCATAGGTTATCGAACCACAATATAAACATACTATTTTAGAGTCATTAATTTTTTAGAGAGAACTCCCATTTAAATGAGCCTTATGTCTTCAACTGAAAACAATAAGAAATTCAGAGAGACTTTGTAGCAAATTGTGACCATTACAATAGAATGAGCTTTCAAAAAAAAAAAAAAAATTTGAGTCACCAAACAGTTTAATGCAACACTTGCACCAAAACTGACACTCTCCACGTAAGTTCAATGATTGTATGTAACGCAGGCCACTTATTTTAAACTCACTATACGAAATACAAGAAAAAAATATCCAAGCTAATTCAAACACATATACACACGCACTTTACAGCTACCCTGTATCTATGAAACATGTATATAATTAATGTTTGAGTTTATAATAAAGTATATTATAAACAAAATATTTTTTTTTTTACTTTATAAAACTTCCTGTTTATAAAATGAAGAATATTGATGGGGAAGTAACAGTAAATTCAGTATCTGTCAGGTTAGCAGTTACTAGTCCAGTCAGAGAAATCTGAATTTTCTGTGAAAGGAACTTCAAAAAGGTTTTAGTTAAAGAAAATGGTGAAAAAATTTAATCTGAATTTCTAAATTGCAGACTGAAGAATTCATGGCAACATTATCTTTTCAGCCAGAAGGCTGGGGTGGGGAGGGGGGCCATAATTACTATAGTCATGTTAAGAACTGTCTTCTAGGAAATACAATGGAAAACTGAGTGTGCAAAATGAAAGTACAGGTAACTCACATTCAGAAGTCATGTTCTTTTCAGAATGGTGTCAATGGTGCAAACATTCACCAGCTGTTCCCATTCATACTACAACTCATTAAATCCAATTTGTTTTTTTATTAGATCCATCAATTATCAGGCCAATTACTTACTGATGGTCACACTGAATTGCTAAATAAGAACTTGCACAGGACACTTGTGTTAGTACCGCATTTAATTTTCTACTTAGGGTTCCTACTAACCACAGAAATTCTGTTTTACAGAGGTAGCATACAAGCCATTACCCTGAAACAGAGTTCTAAAATTCATACAAAATTTGAGATGTAAATACTCAACAGCACATACACCATGGCACATTTATATATATTTTAAACTTATTTTTCTAGTTTTGTATCCTGCAAGTGTAATACCTACTCCAAACTGCCAACTAGATGGGAAAGAAAGGCAATGGCAAGACCAACGATGATATTGTAAAAAAAAGTATTTAAAAAGTGGGTCTCTTCTCAGACATTTGTACTTTCATATTTTGAGCAAACACAACATCCTAACTAAGGGACACAAATGAAGCGAATGATAGTAATGCTATTTTAAGTTTAAACAACCTAGCACTACCTAGGGTCCATAAAGTATATCAAAACATTAGACATATTTTACAGAAAGGCAAAAAAATGATGGATTTTAAACTCATTCAGTAGCAGTGTACTGTCTTCACATATGGCACTGCTCTGTGATCACAGGCTGTGTTCTTAGGGATTTCCACAGTTTTAGGAATTTGCTATTGTGAGGTAAGAAGCCATACTTTCACGCAAACTGAAACCAGCTCATTTAGTACTAATGAAGATTATTTAATTTCAGCTGTACTACTTTCTTTTGAAAAAGACCAGGAATATCCGGAGTAAGTTACAGCATTTCAATTGATAAGGTAACACAAGTCTGAAATCACTTGGATTCATTGCCTACATGTCTGAGCACAGTCTACACAGCCCATTCCAGATTTGTTACCTGTGAGGTTTGTGTATCTGCAAATGCCTCCCTCACGGCTGCCAAATGCAAAAGAAATTGTCACTGGTCATGCTAATTTGAAAATTATCACTTTAAAACCAAGATATCTTAAATAAAACAAAACAAGTTTTAAAGGCCCACACTTTTGCCTGACGTTCTATACTTGAGGTACGATACATTAAAAACCAAAAACACTGCAGAGAAAGCATGTTAACGGTACAGGAAGTTATGCTTCCAGGTTTGGACTCAGTTAAATGTTCTTTGGCAAGCTGCCCAATTAAGTATTTTCCTTAAGTAGTATTTAATCTTACAGAGCAATAAACATACGGCAATCTACTTTTGATACCAAAGTATCCTAGGCTAATTGAGCCAATCCCTTTGTTTTTGTTTAGGAAATGGCCAAAACTGTGTTTTTTTGTCCACATTTTAACTTTGGAAATCTGAAGCTCTACAAACACTTTATACCTTGATGCACGTCCTGCCGCCCTTGTCCTCTGGAAGAGTTTTTCACTGAATGAAGTTCTATAGCTTAATGGCCTTCGTCTGTATTCATATTTCATGTACACCAAAGCCAAAGGTGGAAGAAGAAGCAGGACAGGTTGATGGGAGAGGACAGGGAATTCATTAGCATAGCAAGCAAAAAGAAAGAAGACTGCATAATATTTAAAAAAACTCACACTGAACAAACAGAAACATGATTAGTAAGAAATTATTTTGTGATGCTCACTTTTCTGATGATTGTTTAGACAGATTGAACATATTTTCCACAAATAAACACATAAATATCTTCACTACACCTCTAAATATTATTCTTACTGCTGTTTATGGCAAGAAAGTATAGATTCACAAAACTACGGATTGAAAATCAGGGCTAAATTTTATATCAGAGGTTTGTCCTCATGGACTTAAAGATACATAAGCAAGCTTTAAAATATAAATGTTAAACTAAGCAGTAAAACTTAACTAATAAGATTGTATATGTCTGAACAATTCAAGAGCAAAGCAGAACCATTAGCAAGATCACCGCAATAAGATATAACAACATATGACAAGTAAAATTCAAGTTGCAGTACTTCAGAAGAGGAGTGGCTTGGTATTTCAAATGATTAAATTACCAGGAAATACTAAAACTAATCAAACAAGACCCACAGGCAATATAAATAATTATCATATAAAAACCTAGTAAGAGAAAACCACTTATTCTCTATTTATTAATAAATTAATATGTGAAAAATTAGCATTCTTAAATGGTTTTGCAATACTTCTGCTAATAAGAACAGATTAGCATTAATATTTCAATCGTATTTTTCCCTTCTCTGTGAACAAACCATTCGTAAATACACTGCATAGAGTTATAAGGAAAACATATTTCATCTTTTCTGTGTGCACATACATACTACTGCTTTTATATTTAACTTATGTAAAACACTGAAGAATTTTTAAAGCTCTTTACAGTTTCAGGATCGATTTCTCTGAGGGCTTCACGTTTACTTCAACTATCAAAACAGCAGTGCAGAATGTCATTACACAAAAATTCAAAAGAAACAGTATTTAAGCTGGCATAAAGTTAAATCCATTACTATGGGATAATAAACAACAATAATGAACTATTACCAACTACAACTTTCACCTTTCAGGAAAGAGCTTACTCTCGCTGAAGTACCTCACTGGTTATTTGCCTACTTGGTAAAGGAACCAGAGAGAACACTGTTCCTACCTCAGCTTGTCTACACCCTGTGCAACTGCAGGTATTCGTTCTTACTCTTCATTTTACACGGTTGTTAACTTGTTCTATTACATTCCTTTAGTCTGCCGCTTGTTCTACAGCTACTTTTGAAGAATCATTCTGTTGTGATGCCAACATGAGACAGGCAGTTCGTCAGGATGAACTTACACTATTCAAATTATTTTTTTTTTATATATATATATAAAAATATGCTTTTTCGTTTGACAGAATAACGTTTGAAGAATTTTTCTCTTTGGTTCATAGGAAATTTGTATCTCGCATCAGACAATGGAGGAAGTACCACTTAAATTACCTTGTTTACCAGTAAAATACGACTGGTTTATTAAAATACAAACTATATGCAGGGCCCGCAACTCCTACAAACCAAGACAAATTAATTTTAACATGTTAAAAATAACCTACCTAACTAAGAATAGTTAATGCTCATGTAAGTATGCTGCTTTGGAAAAAACAAAAAAGTACAAAGAAGTTAACATACTTCAAACAAGGAAATCAAGAGACTTTCACATTCATCTCTTCCTCTCCATAGGAGTGTATCACCACTTCTCTAGACAGCAATTTTATGAAAAGAGACAGGACAGGTTTCTTTGAAGTCTGTCACTAACTGTTTAACATCTGGACAAAACTGTTCTTAAAATAAGGTGTCAAGAGCTTTTGGGTATAAGGCAGGTTAAAGAATCAACTTGTAACAAAAGTTATCTTAATATTGTAATACCTGTGTTTTTGTTCTTGCTGTAGTAACTGAGCTGCTATTTTTCTCAAGTCAGTCACTTCTTTGAGTTCATCATCGTCTTCAGCAAGCAGCTGCTCTTTCTGACATCTTAAAAATCAAAAATTTGTGACTTCAGTTAAGCAAGACGCAGCAATGAGTATATTAATGCACAATAACTAAGTGCTTCCTATAAGCTTATTTTCCGTCCAAGAGTGAGCACTGTGTTCAATATGAAAAGAAAATCATCATCACCCCCCACTGTCCGTAAAATCTTCCCCAAAAAAAAGCTCAAGATTTACCTTTTTTCATCTCCCCAGTCCTCATTTTGTTCTATTTTCTGGGATTTCTCAGGATGTTTTCCCCGTTCCTTACACAGAATGAAAAAATAAACTTAAGCTTCAACTACAAAAAAAAAACACAAACCAAACCCAAGCCTGCTGAACAGGTTGGGGTTTGTTGGTTTTTTTGGTTTTTTTTCAAACTATGCTACCTTGATATAAGACAGCAACGGTCCAATCTGTACCTCTCCTTGCTCAGGAACAGCTCCCTCTTCTGCATTCGGATCAATGTAATCATACACCTCCTGGTCTAGTGAGGATTGATGAAGAATGGAAAAGATGGTATTAAACAGTTCTCTCAAACAAATGTTTTTCCTGAGAGAGATAAGCACTTGTCAAAAATGTTAAGATAAAGATAAAACAACGAAATCATGTCTCCCTGAGCCAGAAATAATCTTTATTCTTTCTTTCTGGCCTTATCTATTTACACTGCTTTCTGAAATGATGAAAATACAATCAATGCCAATATGTGATCATAACATTTTGTACAATTTTCTTATGTTAGATTACCTAAGCAAAAGTATTTGTTACCTAAAATGACAGATGCACAACAGTATTACCTTTCTGTGGATCGAGTTTACTTCCCATTACATGATTGTCATTCCTCAATGTCTGTTCCCTTGTTGATTCTGATATCTGGGAGTGAAGGCTGATTGTATCATCATCAGACGGCTGCAAGGACAGTCACATTTAATAGAGAACTTGCATATCAATTACAGTATTGGATGATTTGCTAAGAACTTACAAATTATAGTGCAACGGACCCTATTACGAGAAACGGCTCCCAAGACAGAAAATATCAAGGCAGATGGGGGTTCTCTGTGGCTGGGGGAGCTTTCTGGGGAGTTGGGAAGAGTGTTTAAAAGAGTCACAGTTTAAGAAGTGACAGACAACTGGTCAGTATATAGTACTGAAATACAGTATTTCGTTCAAAGAGGTTGAGTCCAGCATCAGTCAGTGAACCAAGAAAATCATAATTAGGTACTTTCTTATCTAAAGCCTCCAAGTACTTTGACCCTTGTTAGACCTAGGGGGTGGCAGAGTTAGGAAGGGACGTGGGCAGTGGGAGGGAATCACAGCTTTACTTCTAATAATTTGGAATTTTCTTAGACAACCTAACTAGCAATACTTCTTGTTCTACAGTTTCCCCAATAACAGTCACTCGGCATCTGTAATAGTTCTAAGTTTCAAAAATCTTTTGTTCTACACTATTCTGTTTTGACATCACTGTTGGTAACTACAGCTCCTTAATCTAGATTTCTACAAATACACAGGTAACTTGTAGGGATTTTTGTTCACCACTTTAAGCCTAGCAGGTTATCCAGAAGTTTATTACAATTTAAACAATGGTGAGGATTACTAATGTATACAACACAAGTTTCATCCAAATAAACTTTCATTTTCTTCAGTACATTCATTTCATTAATAATAAAATAAAGTTTCAAATAAGTTTTGTCATTTGTGTAGAAAATGATTATGCACTTCACACATTAAAAAACCCAAACAGTTCCTCGGGTCAGAATTCAGTTCTAAAATGTATGAAATTTGGATTGGAATGAACCTTAACCAGAAAAGTCAAAGCAATATGTAAATTATTTGTGTCTGACACTGGCAGTTCAATGGTTTAAACTCAACTATACAGATATTCAAAGAATATTAAACACAACTTAAGTTAAGTATTATCTCAAATGATACAAAACAAAGGGAAAAAATTCTACAGTACAGAAATTACAGAAATTTAGCAGTGAAAAATACTCACTTCTGTTGTGGACAACCTTTTATCTCCATTATCACTTCCAATGCCAGAGTCTGGTCCATGGTTTTTATTGGGATAGAAGTCCTCCATGCTACGTTAAGGAAAAACAATACACAAAGTGCCACACAGGAATGAAGGGAATAGTAGTTTCACTTTTCTAAATGAAAATAAACATCTTTTTAAAAATACGTTCTCTATACTTATCAGCAGTTGCCAATACAGAATTTCTGCACAGTACCCCATGTGCTGAGGACAAATGCTTAATTTGCTACAGCAGTTGTTAAAAAAAGAGCACCAAAGCACAGTTAAAACGGACACAATTGATTATGGTTCTCCCTCTGTATCCATGCAATTCTAGAATTGTTCTATTTCATTAAAAAATACAGTCTTCAAAAAAGCAGGCTTCCTCTGAAATACGGCAACTTGAATTCTATTGCAGACAGGGTTTTCTAATAGTAGTAAACAGACATTCCCTAATAAACTGTCGTATCATAATGGTTTAACTCTGCCTGAGTACCTACGATGTATTCCCTCCAAATTTATGCCTTTCCAACACATAAAATTGGCAGCATCAGCAGGATGTGTTTTCCAGCTGTGCACTGGAGCTTGGTTTAAATCACAAGATTATCCAGGAAAGTTTAACTAAACAAGTCCACACTGCTACAAGTACGACGTACAGCGTTAATACCCAAGACCTTGCTAATTTGCAGGACATTTTATTTTTAGGCCTTAAGTTCAGCAGAGGCTTTTGGGGAGCAGCTGTGGACCATAGTTTTTAGGAACGTTTCGAAGTGATCTACAGACACTCTAGACTAACTCCCTATGACAGCGTTGCCCAAGACCATGGACTGAATCTGATAGTTCAGACTGTTCTGTGTAAGCTTTATTTATAATTTTCATCTCTCGTTCCGGCTTGAACACAGAAAGGCACAAGTCACATTTTAAGAAAATACGTGAAAAACAGTATGTTCATATGGTTTCCAACGGCAAGCCAACTGACAACAAAAAAACACAAAAGTTCTCCCATTTAATTACTCAAGAGGTACTCAATACGGAAGTCCAACTAATTAATAAAAAAAAAAAGTCCATGGTATTTCACTAATGTTTAAGTTATTTTCCCTTAATGGGAGGTAGACTTTTCATCTAACAGACTAACTCCATAGTCAGGATATTTGTGAGAACTTCTTGTCTACTGTGTTGATGCATCCATTTGAGAAATAAATAGGTAAGATTTCCAATAAATAAATTTAAAATATATCTTTGCTCTGATTTGCAAAACTTTAACAAGTACAATGGAAATTTTTCATAGCAACTCAGATAAGCCAATTAAGCTTCTAGTAACAATCTTAGAAAATAAATACTATGACTCCTAAGCAAAGCACTGAAATTACAGCTATGATCTGTAATAAACAGATCATTTCATAGCAAATGCTCTAGTAAAATAAAGCAAAACACTCACTACTAACCTGTCTGTGAGTGGCTGGGAGGGGATTCGTTTACCTAATGATGGAAGATCCAAAGAATCCGGTTTTTTATCTATTCTGAGGCACGCCTGAATGCTGAGGAATTTAAATATATGTACTTTACCCTTTAAACAAATCTGTTGGGAAACAAACGAACAACAAAAAAAATATTTTAATTACATAGCATGTCTTTTGAAAATGCACCCCAAATAATACTTTCTACACTGAGTTCACTGAGTTCATACCCACAATTTTCCATTAGGAGAAATACAGCTAAAAAAAATGAAAACCTGAATGGTATAACTTAGAACGGCTTCTTCTTTCTTAAGATCCTAATGCAAATTTCTGAACTAGAATGCTTTAATACTAACCTGTGCTGGTGGTATCTGCATTGGATTGTTATCCAAAACTATAACTTGTAAGTGACGTAACTTTCTGTAACAAATTGGAATTTCTGTAATTTTATTACAAGAAAAATCCAGCTTTACCAAGGGAAGGTCTCCTAATTCTGCATTGGGGGAAACAAAAGAAGAATCAGATACCTTCTTAACACTTCACCTAATTTACCTACATCAAAGAAATGAGGACTGGTAGCTTACCATCTGGCAACATACGGAGATTATTTCTTCTTATGTTTAATTCTCTAAGGGACTGCAATTTTCCTATCTGCTGGGGAAGAACCTGAAGTTCATTGCAGCTAATATCCTAAGAAAGATAAAATTCATAAATTAACATCTTAAATAAATTTAAGATCTGTAAATAAATTTAAGATACTGTAACACAGGAAAAAGCTATCAAAACTACTATAAAACATACTATTAAAAAAATACTATCTTTCTTGTTTTCTCCACAAAGGGAAGAAATGCTATAACAGATCTCAGTGTTCCTTCAGTATTTAGTGATTCATGTTTCAAAAATGAATTTCAGAACTTAATTCAAAGAGTTTAAACAATAAACGATGAAAGACAGGTTTTGAGATTGAAACTGTAGCCCAAGAACCAGGAGTTCCTGGTACAGTTCCCATACCAGTTAAAAGCTCCTTGTGCTACTTGCTGGCAAATTATTTGCCTTCTGCTCCTGCTACAAAAATTCATCTTTCTTAAAAAAAACCCAAACACAACACCAAAACAAAAAACCCCACCACCTTGAATGAACCCATGCAACTACAGATTTACACAGAGCAATAGCAGGATCACCAGCTTCTTGGATACAAGCACTAGAGGGTGACAAAGCCACACCAAGTGAACGCAAAGTACAGTGATTTCTGCCACTACTTTAACATTTATTTATGTAATCCAGACTGGGTCAACAATCACATTGATGTAAGACTGTTTCTAGCCTTTTTTATTTCAGATTCAACAAAACTGACTTCAGAAACTAGTTTGCTAGACTAGGCAACAATGACAGATACCAATCTGTTGAAAAACTGGAAGCTGATTTTAAAGGCAAGTCGAGTCAGTAACTAGAAGCCAGGCTTTAACCAGACAAACCCTTCTCCACTACGCACTTCCAGACCTTCGGCTTAGGCACTGTTCACGTGCTTTTAGCAACCACTATCGCTGCACACAGTTATATGTCTCAGAAAATACAGGCAGCTCGGGACCAACTGTTGTGTATCTATTGCAAGTTCTACTCTATCCACATCACCAAATTTAAGATGGAATTCCCTTCCTAAAAGCATCTTTCTAGTGCATGGCTTAGTTGTGAACTTTTTCTTTTTAATGTATGTATATATTATTTATGTTCTAAACAGGTGTAACACAAGTACTGAAATGAAACTCACTAGTATCTCCTTAACCTGTGTCTTCAAACAGGCATTCTAGGTTGGACGATTTTGAAAACTAAGCCAAAAATACCACAATTGCAATTCTTGAAAACATTTACTTTCCGTAAACAATAGGAGTGATCCCACCTTGAAATCCTACGACACTGAAGTGAGCATAAAGAATTCCTCACCGAAGAGTGAAGGACACTAGAAAAGCCTCACAAGCATTCAGAATATCTCATATTACTTCTAAGTTAAAACAGAATGTTGATTTATAGCTCAGAAATTAGGTCATGTTAGAAGAAATCCCCCAGGCATGCACAGCTACTCTAGTAACGGTAAGAACTGCTTGCAAGGATGAAAGAAATCATACGTAGTGGAGAGAGAAAAAGAAAAAAACCACCTAGTCCAAGCGCTAGATCGGTGAATAATTGTGCATAGTTCTCCAAAACACATAAGCTTCACACAGAGTAATGGTCAGAAAAGCCCAGAATATTAAGAAATAGAGAGAACGTAATGGATGACAAAACACAAAACATCAGTATGCCACAGGACAAACAGATGCTGCACAGACACCTAAACTGTGACTATCACACATCCTTCTATTCACCTCAATCAAAACAGAGGAATAGTAGAAATGGTAGAAAAAGAATAAAAACCAACACAGAAGGCTACAACAATGACTGAATGGCATAACTTCTGTAAGCGCACAGAATACAGGGGGATGAACTCTTCAGCTGGAAAGAGATTCCTGACAATATGTAAGAAAAATTAACAGAATTATGGTTACTGTAAAGAAGGTAAACTGAAAAATTCACCATCTTTAACAACACACAAGCAAGGGACTCAATCTGAAGAGCATTTTTATTTCCAAACCCTTAAGATTTAGTTAACCCAATATAGTGATTTAACCCCATTTTTATAACTCTATATTACACCTGTAATTTCAGCTCAAACACTAAAAAAAGCAGTAAACAAATTTACATTTTCTAGGTCTGTATTTTTTAAATTACTAGTTTATATTTTTATTATACTGTAAATAAACTGCTCAAACTAATTTTACTTAGTACAATGGTTCACAATTGTACTTACCAACTCCATTAGATCTCTCAACTTTCCAATTTCTTCTGGAATGGAGACCAGCTTATTATTACTGACAACCAGAACTTTAAGTGGAAGATCAAACAGGTATTTTGGCAACGTTGATAAAAGATTTCGACTTGAAAGAAAGAAAAATGAACAAGCAAGGCTAGATTATAATCTTTAAGCCTGACCGGGAGTCCAAGATGCACATTGTACAACTTCTCTCCTATTCCAGAGGACATTCTCCACCTATTACAATTTCATCTAAATTTAAGCTACAATCTCCATAATTAATTCTTTATCAGATAAAGCCTCTCTTAGATATGTGAATTTTAGGTCCCTATCTAGCTTGATGAAATGAGTATGCACTATAACTAAATCTAACACTAAAACATACAGAGCTATCTGTTAAAAGAAATAGTTTGATGTTTGCTTTTATCTTGCTTTCCAATACCTTCAGAAGGACCATTTGATCTGACAACCTACCATTATAAAGTGCATGTTCTCAGCAAACCACAACATTATACAAGGCCATTGCTTCTCATACCATGTGGTCATGTCACTCCTGAGCCATCATAAAAAGCCCTTAACATCTATTTATTACTTTGCTGAACAACAGTCTGGACAGTAAACTTTAAAATTTATTTCTTTTGTGTGTATCATTTTCCAACTACACGCGCATATGTCTGCTTTATACACAAGTAATACACTGTTACTGACAATTTTGATTAAAATACATATTGGAAAAACTACCAACTGCAGACTGCCACTACCAGAAATACACAGAATTTTCCTAATAAGGTACTTGTACATTCAAAAAAAGCCATTGAAAAACCAACTTCTTCAGCTATGGTATGAAATAATTCCTTTTATACACAACAGTGAAAAAAAAAAATCAGTAATTGCTGTTGCTTTAAGTAGAACTGTGTAGAGGTCAGTTCTATTTTGGGAGGAAAAAAAAAAAAAAACCAACAACAACACCCACAAACTTAAGTGTTGACATTTGTGTTACACTATATTAAGACAAACCCAGAAGTTATACTATTAAAACAGAGCACTATTTCCATATTTTTAAAAAAAACCACCAAAATATTTTACATTAATTTTCTCAATTACTCCAGTTTACAGAGCTGCAAAATCAACAAAAATTTATGTCCCTGCAAGGGTTTCACCTTCCAAGTAGTACTGCAATTTTAACGCCATAAAATGAAAGTAATCTTCTATCAGTCTGTTAATTCTAAGTGAATACAAGTTTTGGATGTAGCTATACAGTAAATCTCTTTTTGTTTTGTATTTCAGGCACATATGACAGGCTTTTTTTATTGTAGAGCACGAGATGCAAAAACATCATGTGCAAGTAAACTTTTAAAATTGATTACAAAAACATGACAATGAAACAGTCATTCTCCACAGCCTTAATTTCCTCTGGTCTTTTGCTTGAGGTGGGTGGTTTTTTTGTTTGTTTTAAAAAAAGCTGCCTACTTCACAATGAATTGCACAATACATTTCTTCAGTCATCTGAATCCAGAATTAGAATTTGAGATCATCTGGTTTTCTTCTGTAACAACATACTGAAACTAGTAAGCCTGGATTTTAGTCTTTTTAACTACTATAGTCTGCTGTATTGGCTCTGACTAAGCCCCCTAGCAGCCCCCATGGTGCTGTGCTTGTGGTGCTGGTGACACACCGGGGCTTTGGCTAAGCTGAGCAGTGCCCGCACAGCACCAGGGCTGCTCTCCAACCTCCCCCCACCCCTCAGCAGCAGGCTGGGGGTGGGCAAGGTCTTGGGAGGGACGCAGCCAGGACAGCTGACCCAAATGGACCAAAGGGATACTCCATGCCATATGATGTCTGCTCGGCAAGGAAGGCTAAGAGAAAGGAGGAAGGAATGGGTATGTGTTATTTACTGCGTTTGTCTTCTGGAGCAACCGCTACAGATAATGAAGCTCTGCTTCATTATATGGTCAAACATCACCTGCTGATGGGAAGCAGAGAATAACACATTCTGTTTTGCTCTGCTTCCACAAGCATGACTTTTCCTATTGCTTCATTAAACTGCCTTTATCTTGACACACACGCACCCCTCACCCAGGTTGGTTTTTTCCACCTTACATTCTCCCCCCTATTCTGCTGAGGAGGGGAGTGACAGAGCAGCTTGGTGGGCACCTGGGGTCCAGCCAAGGACACCCCACCACATCCACATAGTCATGCGTTGTGAAAACAGTCCTCAGACATTAGCACAGAAATGAAGACAGAGCACAGTATGGTAAATGATGATTATAAGAGTTGGTAAATGGTGATTGGGAGAGTCAACTCTCAAAATAAACTTGTACATCCAGTTAGAACTACAGGTTATTTTATTCTGTGTGAAGAATTGCATTCAGCACCTCAATTACGATCAAAACAGAAATGAGCTGTTGCAGGACTTTTTTTTTTATTTATTACTTTCTTCTTTCCCAAGGATCAATTTGCAATTTTTTTCAAAACAAATTCTGGAATCATATCTCACATGTTAAATACCTCTTAGCTGAGAAGACTGTTTTGAACTTGATGTAGTCAAGATCAGAAACAAGGAATATTGTTGAAAACAGGGTCTCTGCTCTTTTTGGGAGGGTTCTTCCAGATTCCCTCTCCTTTCAGAGCTCATATTAATCTTCTGCTCTTCCAAGAAGATCCAAAGATATGTTTTCCAAGTTTAAGAACAGCAATACAGCGACGGACATAAATATCATGCAAAATAACAGCCATCTGGCCAGAGTAATCTACTCTGAAGAGTCACAATTTTTAAATTTTTTTTCTTTTTACAGTTTCTAAACATTATGTGTCTGCACAACACACAACATTAAAACCAAAGAAAAAAGTCTGTAAACTCACCTTATCCTCAGCTACCATGGTTTACTGACTGAGATTTCATAATGCAGTCAATTCCTTCCCACAAAGGAAGGAAAAACTGCTGCCTGAAACACCAAGGATAATACAAACAAACAACAGAATTTTACTTATCTGGGCAAAAATGAGGGCAGAAGGGCACTCAATGACATGATGAGTAGAATCCCTTCTCTCCAATGAGTTAAGTTACATAAAGACCAAAAATAACAAGCATTACTCACCTAATGTTAAGGTACGTAAGCATTTGCAGGTTTTTAATAGATTCTGGAATGGATTTGATACAGTTGTGATACAAATTCAAAGTTTCCAGTGGTGCAAACAGCCAGACATCAGGAGGAATTTCAGTAAATCTGTTCTTTGAAAGATCTAGAAGCAAAAGAAAAAAAACCTTAATTTTTAGTCAAAAATTTCCCTGCAGTAGGAGAAGATAGAAGTACCCACTGTTCCTGTCATGCTCCTAAAAATTAAGGTGTTGCAAGAAGTGTAAAATAATTCAGTTTTACCAGATGCTGCTGAATAGAATACACAAAACCCCTTAAAATATTGAAAGATTATTGTTTGATATGCAATTACAACAATAGAAAAGTGACAGGAATTCAAAAATAGATAGCCCACTACACAACTAAGAACATTTTTAAATGCAACTGAATACCAATTATGATTTTCCTTCCTCTGTCAGTCTTTGTTCCGTCCAACTGTTGGGTTTTTTCCTCCAATTCTAGGCACAACAGTAAATCAAGGTACAAACCCAGTAAACATTACTTTTCCTGTTTGACAGCTACATTAGAATCTAACCTTATTGTACAAAATATCTGCAATGCTAAAGCCAAGTTTGCAAAACACCTTACATATTTATTTTGCTTAAGAAATACAATTCCCATCTAAAAAACTATTCTTTCTTGCAAGCACAGTAACTGAGACATTCTCCAGTTACACATGTGTAACAGCTAAAAAGAGACTGAAGTCACAAAGACCAGTGCCAAAAACATTTAGCTATAAAAATAGGCTAGGCAAAATTGCAACCTTAAGAGCAGTAAGGAGGTATCTTTGACAATGGAAACATAATACTTGAACTAGAGTTATTTCAACAATGCATGACTTCATTTTACAAATCTGCATGCAGAAGATACGAAAAACCAGATCACTACAAAAACGCATACCATCTCCAACTACATGAAACCTTTAAAAGGTCCAGAAAATTCAAGTGGGATGTGACCCAAGAATTGGAATTTCCAAGAATGGAAATTATCAGTTAACTACTAAAACCTGTCTTGTAAGAAGTCCATGAAACTATCTTTGAAGAAAGAGATATTTACTTGAGAATATCTGTCTACCTTTTTGAAAGTGACTCTTATTCCCAACCCAAGATATTTCAAAAGGATGTGGTTTCTCAGAAATGCTGAACAAACTCTTTTAACAAAGAAGCAGTACAGATCCCTTGCTATTTCAGGCTTTAGTTCTCTGTTTTTAACACTTGCATAAAATAACTGTGTTTCTGCTTAGCTCCTATCACATTACTGCTGGAACAAACATTATGTTTGTTCTACACTGGACTGAAAAAAGTAGACTAGAAAGTAGCTGGAAAAGTGGCTCAAAGAGGAGGGCTCAACAGTCTGAAGTATGACAGGTATGAGTGGCATTTTTCAGGGCAAACGTTTGAATCTGAGTCATTTAGTATCTCCAACAACCTGGAAAACAGGATAGAACGTGCCCTCAGGACGTGCACGGACAACAAACACCAAACTGCAGGGAGTGAAGAGGCAACGAACATGCTGGAGGGATGTGATGCCAGCCAGAGTGACCTCAGCTGGCAGAAGTTCCATCCAGTTTAATAAAGGGAAACACAGAAAGTTGCACCTGTGGCAGAGTAACTCCTCGCACTAGTGTGGATGGAGGACAAAAGGGCAGAAGACAGCTTTGCAAACAAAACATGGTGCTGGTACACAACTGGCCAGGCTGAATGCAAGGCACCAGTGTGCCTAGCAGGGGGGAAGGCCATCCACACAATGTCCTGCAGATGCCCATCAAATAAAATGGACTAGTACAATGAAACGTCACCTTCCAGCGGCATTATTTTTGGAAGCAACCTCAACTTTGCTTCTGAAGTCTAGAATACGTGACATTTGTGAGCTAACTGGCTGTCACTCCATCATTCCATCATTTTTAAGAAATATTCTCAAGCTGAAGTATCACAAAGCCTTCCTTCAGACCAGGGCATTCACTGCCATGCAGAATTCTGCAAACTCCATCCTCAAGTGGCAGAAAGAGAAAGATCTAGGCTGCAGGACTGGCATTCTTAACGAACTGAATGAAAAATGGAATAAAGTTAATTAAAACTAAACATTCCAACTGAAGTTAAAAAACATTATTAAAAAAATAGCATAGCTTGAGAAAGTTTTCACAATAGGTGAGGTCTGTTTTCAACCACATCAACTTTCAAAACATTATAGAAAAATGGCAGCTTTCACATGAAAGAATTTTCTGCAAAACCCTTTTTAGGTTAAACAAAGGTTCTCTGGGCTGGTTTCGGCTGGGATAGAGTTACTGTTCTTCACTATAGCTAGTACGGGGCTATGTTTCGGATCTGTGCTAAACACGTGTTCATAACTGAGAGATGTTTTCATTATTGCCAAGCAGTGCTCACACAGAGCCAAGGGCTCTTCTGCTCATGCCACCCCACCAGCGAGCAGGCTGGGGGGCACGAGGAGCTGGGAGGGGACACAGCTGGGACAGCTGTCCCCAGCTGACCCAAGGGATGTCCCACACCATATGACATCACGCTCAGCATATAAAGCTGGGGCAAGAAGGAAGAAGGGGGGGATGGGATGTTCAGAATTACAGCGCTTGTTCTTCCCAGGTAGCCACTACATGTGACGGAGCCCTGCTCTCCCGGAGATGGCTGGACACCTGCCTGCCGATGGGGACTGGTGAGAGAATTCCTTGTTCTGCCTTGCTTGCGTGGGTGGCCCTTGCTCTACTTATTAAACTGTCTTTAACTCTAAACCCACAAGTTTTCTCACTTCTACTCTTTTGATTCTCTCCCCCATTCCAATGCAGGGGGAGTGACCAAGTGGCTGTGTGGTGCCTAGCTGCCAGCTGGGGTTAAACCATGACACACTTATTCTAATACTCAGCAGAATGGCACAACTACGTGCAGAAAATGCACACAGAAAAAAAGATGCATAGTTGTATTGCCAGCACACTTCTACAACCTCCACCACGTGAGAGAGTCTTTGATACAAACCCATTCTGAAGAAATCGGCTCTAAGGCTCTTCCCGATTTTATCAGCAGCTGGAAAGATTAACTGAAGGCTGGTACAAATATCTAGTCCACAAAATACAAATGACAAACCCATCCTACTGCCACTGATCCAAAGAGCAGTACTGTAGGTTATATCTGAGCTGGAAAATTCCAGAGTACCATGAAAATTCTGCCACTACATGTGCATCCAGCCAGATGTCTACCATAGGTCTTGGAAAGAAAAAGGCTAAAAGCCAGCTTTACTGGTTTTTCTGCAGAAATAAAACTCAAGAGGTGGGCCAGACCACAACTACAGGATGCACCAACTCTATGCCCTGGACAAATGTAGTATACAACAGGCAATATAAAATATTGTAGTTTCTAGCCTGGCCTGACAAAAATGACATTAGCACAGCCTGGTTGAAGTCACTTAGTGTAGCCTTGTACAAAACCCATACAATTTCACATTACAAGAAAATATACAAATACTGTGAAATTAGTATACATTGCTGTTGAAAACACTTCCCTGAAAATAATGCCCCAAGACACTGTGGGGCAAGGATTCCACTACTCCATTATGAAACCTGAAAGTCCTCTTAAAATAGGAAATTATACCCATTATCTGTCAATAACAAAACAAAAAAAGGTACATAATGAGCTGGAAGATAGTATGACATCTCTTTCAAGCAACCTGCCATTCATTCAATGCAAAACAGCATTAGAATAGCTCCAGGGGTTCAGATCTTTCGAAAGAGAAAGATCCGAGTGTATACAGTTTTCCATTTATCAAGTATACTTACAGCTTTTTAAAAATAAGTAATTCTATTCTGTATCCAAACTGAAAAGTTATTTATACCTGTTTTCACAATGAGCAAAAAATGTGTGAGTTCATCTATTATACTAAATAAAATGTGAATGTGAAGCTTATGCAATTTAGGCACCTTTTGAAGACTAATAACATATGACAGAGAAAACAGCATAAGAAAAAAACAAGGAAACTTCCAGAATGGAGTGTTTCTCTACAAACAAGACAGGCTTAAGCTCAATGAAAATGGAAGCACACTGCTGGCACTTGAAATGAGAATGGTTTTGTAAGGGTTAATAGACTGAAGAAGCAAGGGAAGCTGCTAAATGCAGAACCACAGATGATTTAAGATGACAACTCCTCCAGAAGTGAGATTATAGGGATTCTTTGCCTAACCAGTTTAGACTGGAAAACTCTAAATTGGGGTTACGTGAAGACTAAATAGAAGACACAATCCATAACTGCTCACGAATCACAGAGTATTTCAATTCATTGTCTCTGCAGAAACAATAAAAGTGAGAAGTACACCATTGCTAAGGTTAAATTTAAAAGGGGAACTAGAAAAATATGGAGAAGTTCATTGGAGCTTGGTTTCCTTTGAACAGGAAAAGTCTTTACTGACTGTGAGACAATAATTAAAAGACAATATATTTAAAGTTCAAAAGGAAAGAATTTTAGGAAATCAGAGTTTGAAGGGGAAGCTATAAGTAGTAAGTAAGAAAGTATCTTGTACAAGTTTAAGCCACAATCAAAAGGTAAAACAAAAAGCTCAAGCTGTCAGGTTAGAGCAGCGTGCAATAAGGTAGTCAAATAGCATTAACATCATGTTTGCCCCGTTTTCACATTTTTCCCTAAGCATTCACTACTGCTTACTATCAGAGGCATGCTGCTACAACAGACTGGCCTTTTATTTGATCCAGTACAGTCATTTTCATATTCACACTTTGTATGCACTACATGCTGAATTTGAAATACAGGCTTAGTTGGGAAATTTACACTTGGACCTCATCTTTACATCGTAACATTTTTCATAAAAATACACTGATCCATGACATTGATGTGTTGGGGGTTTGTTTGCTCCAAGTGTTCCAAAATTGTATTTAGAAACTAGATCAAAAAAACCAACAACCCACACACACCCCCACAAAACCCAGGTCTGGTCCCCTAATTTGTATTACATACAGATATTCCTAGCCAGTTTTTCTAGTAATGCTTTAGCCAAGCCTAGGCCAAAAAACATTAAGCACAACAGTAACTAGATAATTAGTCCTACAGAAGTCAATGAATGTATAAAACTAAGTGTTCAGACCTGATCCCAAAGATAACACTTTTAGCCAACCTAAACACAAATCTGAGATCAACACACAGAACATGGGTAAAATTTATTAGTCTGTCAGATGCAAGATCATGCTGGAGAAGAAGGAAAAAAAAAGACGTCCCAGAAACTGCAAAAACACCTGCATATGGTAATTCTAGGAAGCAGAAGTCTTCCATATCCAGAAAACACTCAATCCCCTTATAATTCAAATCCTGTGATTGTTACACTTTACATTGAACAATAACAGCAATAAAAATCCACCTCAGTTTAATTATATTTCACACAGTAATTATTAATTCACTTGACAGGCCAATGGTACTGAAGAAATACAGGCAGGCAAATGTTCCTTCTTTAGTGTAATGCTCCAAAACCATCTTATGACCACACCTCCTACCAACTGTTCTTCTGTTACACAAATATTCCATCTTTCTGTTTCTCACATCTCAAACAGAAAGCCAAGTGTCCCTCCTTCAGCAAGGTCCTATAAAGAGAAAATTATCCAATTTGCATTTGATATGATGGAGTACCAAGAATGATATCAGCAACACAGACAAGACTAAGGCCTTCCTAGTGTGTCACCTTCACTCACAATTAAGGACATCAGACTTCAAACATCTTTAACTTCACGATCAACCATGGTAAATAACGGCCATCATTCACACCACAGCATTCAAGTAACAGGAGGCAGAATATAAAATCTAAGAGACTAAGTTCTGTTGCACAAAGATATTCCAGATGCTGAAATGTCAAAATAATTCAAAAGAATCAGCCAGTAAATGTATGCATTTCCTTATCTCCCTAAGGAGGAGGAAGGGAAGTTAAATCCAACCTGCGAAGCATTTAAGATTAACCATAAAGCAAAGATGAATGCATGAAATAATTAAACTTGTCTCGAAAAACAAGCTAAAAACCTAAGTCAAGACTACAGAAGTCTAATACTTTAAGCTCCTATGAACACGAGTTGTCCACCTTCTACCAGGAACGGAGATTCCAGAATACATAGAAAGAAAAGTATGAATCCAAAGCTAACAACAGGCCAGCCTGCCAAAGCAGTCCAACACTTCATCTACACTATGCCCACCATGACTCCTGCTATGATGGGGTGAACTTCAGCACACTGCTATGTTATTATATAGATTTAATACATGTAGTGGAAGAAATCTCTCACTTAATGCAGATGAACAACAACCAGGGCTACAGAATGAGAGTCACAGCAAATCAAAGCTAAGTAGAAAAATACCCTCTAAATCTCTCAGCTGGAGTGTTGTGACTGTGGCCTAACAAGTAATTCCTTAGCAATTACCTAAGTTCATTAGCTATTTTACACTAGCACAGTTTGCATGGTCATACCATGGAGAAGTGCTAGTTTAGTCCTCAGGAGAATGTTCCAAGCCTGTACATCTCTAAGTATGTTTGCATCGCTACAAAAACTGTGGTTTTGCATTATCCTTAGTCTTGTCATCTTCTTTACTGGGAATGATTAAATGCAGATTCTCATTAATTTTATTAGTAAGAAACATTGATGAGCTAACACTGAGCTTGATTTATCCACAGTTAAAAACGACATGCTTCATTTTACTACTACGTCAGTATCCAGCTTCCAAAGACCTTGAAGAGCTGCTAACAACTTACAAGTGTTTGAACAAAATGGTTTAGAAAATATTTTCCTCCTTCCTTGTCTTAGCAATCCTGCTTTGAGAAGTACACAAGGTAATGAAAGCCATGGAAATATAGTAGTTGTTTAGTACCAAACTGAAGCTGCCAGTTCCTGTTGTGGTATTTCTGTAGTGAAGATCAACATACTCTATAAATACAACTGGTCTTCAGTGTAATCACTACAAATATCCTTGTTTTCTCTCTTGTTTTGATCTTCAAAAGTCACATAAGTACTATATAAATGACTTGATCATTCTGTCACTAGGGCAAATGGATTCATGAGTCTGCAGGCATTCAAAGGTACTATTTGAATTTACTGATCTTAAGCTGAAGTCTATAAGCCCAATATTACAAGTGACAAATGATATAGGAGAAAAGCAAAAAATTAGAAAACAGTATGTTTCAAAGTCTGCTAAAGCTTGGGGATCCTTGCCCAGCTTGTTGATAAACTAAGAAAGGAACTAGGAGATACAGCTCTCATTACTAACCACAGAAATGGCACTTTACAGGAACAAATCAGTTTCATTGTTTACGTAACAATGCTGTCTTTAGTCAGAAAAATGAAATTACCTGAGGCTTCTAGGAGAATCCAGAAAACATACTTCCCCAAGACTGAAATATCACTGGAAATGCTCAAAACTCAACTGGACAAGCAAACTGCTCTAACAATACCTGTTCTGAGTAGTAGACTGTCCTGGATGACCTATCAAGATCTCTTTCAACCTATGTCATTACAGGATATAAAAAAGTAGTTTGTTTTTATTACAAGAGTATAATCATCTTAGGTTTGGAAATATTACTTGAGTATTTCAAATATCAGTTCCTTATGATGGTAAGGAAGAAAACTAGAGATGGATCAAAAAAGCCAAGTGTTCCTAAAGACTTACCTGCTTCCTGTAAAAGGTCTTAATTCTGCCAGCCATGAAATCTGATAGCAGCATTAATGAAACAAATCTTCATTTTCAGCTTTCAAATAGAAAGTTATGGAAGAAGAAAAGAAAAAACACAACAAACCAACACAAAAATCCCCCCCAAAACAACAGTTATATTCACAAAAAAGTGTATCCTGTGTCCAGTTTACCAAAAAGAAAGTGAACACACTACAGTGTTTTAAGCACCTTGCTCCTATGTTGTTATCTGGCATATGGAAAAAAAAAACCAAACACACACACACCACAAAAAACAAGAGTAAGCCAGAAACAGAAAGCTGGAATTGGTGGGAAGGCGGCAGACTATTCAAAGGTTTTTTTTCTCATAGATTCTGATCACAAGTCCTCTGAATAAGCGACCCAGCACTTTCCAATAAAACTGAAACAGAACTAGGTTTCTGAAACTACTAATTCATCCTGATTATCGGAAACCTCAGGAGAATGGTACTCTTACACTTGCCAAGCTTAAGTCAGAAGGGATGTCCTCTAGTATCTCTAGCATTCCCCTCAAACTCTACACATCCTACTGGCAGGTTCAGAGTTCAAAACTTAATCACAGAATCATTTATGTTGAAAAAGACCTTTAAGATCATCAAGTTCAACTGTTAACCCAGGACTGCCAAAGCCACCACTAAACCATGTTCCTAAACACCACATCTACACATTTTCTTAAACACCTCCAGGGATGGCAATTTCACCACTTCTCTGGGCAGCCTGTTCCAATGCTTGACCATCCTTTCAGTTAAGAAATTTTTCCTAATATCCAATCTAAACGATCCACAGTGCAACTTGAGGACATTTCCTCTTATCCTATCGCCTGTTTTCTGGGAGGAGAGACCAATGCCCTTCAGAGAATCCTGGACTAGACACCTCTTCTGTATCAATACAGTTACGTCCAATTTATATATTAGGAACATGTTTACAATATACTGTTATATATAATTTTCTGGGTTTTTTTCTAATTGTATATAACCCTACATATAACCATGATCAGAGAAACCACACATAAATAAGGACCAGCACCTCTTCCCAAGCACCTGTAACACCAAGGAACATAGTGAGAAACAGCAGCAAATATAAAAAAACCCCTTTGCATGTAATGTGACAGTAATTTGACAGCAAGGGAAACAATAGTAAGACATTCTGAAACTGAAAGGAGAAAGAGCACTGAAAGGATAAAGAGCACTGACAGAGTTGCAGCTTTTATGCAGTCACAAAATTGCAACATGGACGGATGAGACACTCACGACTTCTAAGCAAGTTCAGAAAAAGTATAAAGGAGGCATTTCCTTGCCACCAATGTGACTATTTAATTGCTAGAGAGATGAAAAAAAAAACTTCCAGGAAAACTAATTACTTTGACCAGCTTCACAGCTTCCAGTACATCTTCAATCATTTATTCAGTCTTCTAACACATGCAATGTCTCCTTATACGCTTACTGAAGTAAAACACAGGGTACTGCACCGTGCCAATGTGAGTGACCATGTTTCTCATAGTGGTACGCCATCAAATATTTAGCACAGGGATGTTCCATATTAGAGAAGCTAACCAACTTTTCACATTGCTTCTCAGTTCAATATTCCTTTGCTTGTGTTTGTTCTTAGACCTGTTTAAAACAGGAAAACACTCCCAAGACTATAGGTGGCTATAAGTAGCTTTTTTTTTTTTTAACTGTGTCTTTGACAGAGCACAGAATAGCTTCTATTTTCGTGAAAAAGATATTACAAAATGCTGTTTGGGTTCTAAATCCAACAACTGAAGAGCTAGGAAATACCTGCTTTAGAGTTATCCACATCACTAATTTCAGTTACATCCTCCCTGTGCACTTGAAGTGACAAATGAAGAAACTGTACACAACCACATAATTGAAGTTTCTCATCAAGCACAGAAGGAAGCTTGTACAGAACAACCAGAAACCAAATTTTACAGATTCTGAGCTCTTGGCTTTTCAAGCTAAACAGCACTACTGAAGAAGAAAAAAATCCTTTTTTTTAAAGAAAAAGACTATTATTACTTTAGGGACTTAAACCAAAAAAAAAGCATCTCATCAGTTGGAACCACAGTTCTTCCATGTGAAATACATCTTTCTGTAATTGAACAGACCAAACAGTTACTGTCTCACAGACTTCTGCTGCTGGAGAGGAGGAACTGAGATTCAGCACGCTGGCTTTGCAACCAACATAGGCTTGAGGAACCCACTATTCTGGCTCATCTTCACTGAGCCGAGTCTCCTGGTCTACACTGGACACATACGTTGAACTTGTCTAAATTGGCAGTGCAGTTCAGGCAATTCTTGTTTTTCATGTAAGTTGTCTCCACTCACCACACTGGTTCAGGTATATGAGGTTTTTCCTGAAATCTGCACTCAAAAACTACACCAGAAGCACCGATCTAAAGGTTGGAATAACTGGGGGGCATGCCAGTGCTGATCTGCTGTGCACCAATGCAGTGCTGAAACCAACACATGAGTTCAGGGAATTCCTTGCCATATTACCACATAAGAAGGATCCAGGCATTTCCACGCACTGCTCCAACTCTTGAGTATACATGTTCAGTTATTATAGCATAATTAAAATGAAAAATAAAGAACACATCTCCAAGAGGAGGGAACCATTTACTCCTCAGATTGGTATATGAAGGGGTACATTGGCACACCAATTGCCTATACAGTCAAAAAGACATTACTATGTATCAAGGATTATCTTCCTCTCCACTTCCGAAGGAGTCTCGTCACCACAAATCTTTCAGTTTGAAATGATAAGCAGCAAATCCCACAGGAAGCTTATTTATTTCCCTAAACAACACAGCACTTCAGTATTTTGTCTAGGCTACAATTCTTAAAACAACTTACTACCAGAAAGAGTGAAATATGTTCTCCTGACAAGTTCACAAGACTTATTAAGCTTGTGTATTGTAGCACAGGGGATCTTCCTCCCACTTAAATCAGCCATTACTTATCGGTTTAATTCTGTCGATTTATTTTTTGTTTTTGAAATTGTTAAATTTCCAATTTTCAGTTTCAAATTGTATTAACATTTTCACAGAAAAGTAGTATAAGGGTAAGTAATTATCATTTGTAAATAAAGCAAAGTCTGGGTTTCTTAAGGATTACCTAAAATGCACACAAAACTCCCAAGTAAAACTTACGTTAGTCTCTGTATGCTCAGTTATATACATCCAAGCCTTTGTCCTGAAAAGCTTACAACCTAAATAGACGTAAGGCAGAGACAAAAGGTTACAACCAATCACTGTAACCAGTATTTACTACAGGACTTGTCTTTCATGCAGATAAAATTGCTTGACACTGGATAAACTAAGCAGAAACATTTTTAAAGCAAGCTAGACTGCTGGAAGGCAAAACACACTGGAAAACAAGGTGAGCGATGCAGAAAAAACCCTGAAGAAAAATGGGTAAACGAACAGTCCATGAGCACAAGTGAACAGGGTCTAGCAACAACTACGCTATGTTCTCTTGAGACACGAAGGCCACTGCTGTAGCAACTTCAGCATCTGTTCTTATTTGCCTGTGCCTCCCACTGACTCTGTCTTGCTCGTGCCAGACCTCACAGCAGCAGTTAAGAATGGCTGTAGCCGCTTCTGTTAGCTCAAAAATAAGTATGCAATATCACTGCATGTAATGATTTCAAGTGAACACTTCCATAAACCTTTTAGTTTTAGGTCAGTCTTTAATATATCAAGTTCTTGACCACTACCTGCTGGTTCCACCTATTCAAACTGTGGTAAAGTGACAAATTGAAGTAGATGTTTGCTTTAATACACAGATGGTCAGGGATTTGCTCATTGTGCAGTTACATCTGCTGGTCAGCAGCCTAACAGGCCTGAGATACAGTGTTCCTGCAAGCCTTGTAACTACAGAAACCTTCTTTGAAAAAATCATATGTTGACACTTGGGAACAGACTAATCATGTCCATCAAGCAAAAAAAAAAAACCTTTAGCTCTGTAACAGAGGACACACACACATCCCCCAACCCACCTAAAGTGCTATAGCTTCTCTGGATCCATCAGACATGGCAGCAGATTCTCCTAGCAAGCAGCAAACAATTCCAGATTAGTTGGAAGAAAAGCAGAACATTCAGAAGCCTCTCTACACTGTCATGTAGAACTTTTACCACGTAGAAGATCTAGCAAGTATCTTTGCATTTCCTGTGGAATTTTAGCTTTCAGTCTTGACTCAGTTACCTTTTTGCTAAGGACACGTCTCAAGCATTAAATGCCAGCCTTGCCAGTAGAATTTATACACTTCTGAATCAGCTCCAACAAAACTTCAAAAGTCATGTGAAGTCTACAAATTAGAACATAATTTTTACAAACAAGAAAAACTGAAAAAGCAAAGGCTCATCCTTTTCCCTTCTTGCATAAGGTTTTGCAATACAGGTCACGATCAAAATACTCATTTGCCCCATCCTCAAATAGCAAGTAACAAAGCAGAAATCTGTATCTCAAAAAGTTCTTTAGATTAATCGAGCACAAAAATATTTCAGATGTTCATTTTTTGATATTCCAAGGCACAAAAGTAGTCAACGTGATAGCAAATTTAGTTTTGATGGATGAATATTCTATACAAAAAGTAAAAAAACCTACACACTGCACATTTCTGGTAGGTCCGCATTTCAGATAAGGCTATAACATGGAATTATTCATATTTTTTTAAGATTAAGATATTACTGGTATTCTTCATAATGCAATTATGCAGGTGAACTAATAATAAGTTGTTTTAACTTCAACTCACTCAACTGAGACTTCTCCTAACTTGTCTATAACACCAAGTATTAACAAGTACCCTTCTTACTGGCCTTCAACAAGAAAGCCTCAAACATACCCATTTTCCCTTAGTCCAAACACCTTGGACAGGCTAAGAAACCACTGTGGGGAGTTTCCACAATTACTTACTTATAAACTGTGTCGCTTCCAGGTTTTGCATCGGGTATGTTTCTGACCATAAACACTACTCCCTCCACCCCAAAAAATCCCACATAATCTGAAGAAGTCATTACAGAAGAGCCACGTTTTTCAACATGTCTGATTTCTAGAATGTAATCTACATTTAGGATATCCATCATACCTGAATGTTCTTTTCTTAAGCTGAAAATTGAATTTGGTGGTGTTACTGTCACCTGCCATTACCTTAATCAACACTGGTGCCACCAACAAAAATAACTTTGTTCAGACAGGAAAATGTAATTGCTTTAGAAGTATATATTACAAAGGCAGAAACACAGTATTATAAATTAACATTCTTATGCAACTTACACGCAATATTAACTTTTTGTTGTCGTTTTTAATGCATAATCACATTCATTATTATTTATGGCCCTTCTAGGTATATAAGATATAAAAAAAATCAAAGTCACGCAAGTGACATCAATCACTCCCATCCCATACCCTCAGCAGACATACGCAGGAATTACCATGTCGAAGCCCTGCCTGTGGTGCTGGGATTGTTATGGGCCATGACAGGAGGGCTCACTCTGAAGTCATACTGGGAATACACTGGTGTTACTTCTCAGCTATATAAGGAGGTAGCAGGTGGTGAGAAATTAAAAATTTCGAAGTTAATATATTTACCAGCAGTCATTCATCTTCTTATAATTGCTTGGAGGTTCCCTCAGAATTAAAAATTGGGAATCAAGTTTTATTTCAAAGTCATAAACACATAAGACTGATGGCACCACTACATTTATCCAGAGCAAATAAACTGTTTGAGCTGTCAGTCTAGTACCTTTCATATTTACTAAATTCATGTTCTAAGAATATTTCCAAAAAAAGGGGGAAATTGCTAAAGGCACAGGCTGATTTAGTTCAGCATGGCAATATAGCACAGGAACCCATCTCGGAAAAAAAACAAACAGAAAACACACAACTCTCCAGCTAAACAGACAGTGATTACATTGATGTGATATACTCAATTACTTAGCTGCCAGGGGGCCTAATGTTGCTCACGCAGCGAGAAGCAAAATTACACACGTTAATATAATAATTGGAATATTCTATATAACTCTTGATATACCTTTCAATATCTCACGACCTATGATTTTTTTTTCAGAAATTAATTTAACAGCTGCACAAGATCTGCTTAAACAGAAAACAAATCCAAGAAAATAATAAAATAAGGGGTTTTTGGCCAAAGAGCTGCAGTGACAATTCAGTTAAAAAGAGATAAGACAAACATAAGGTCAGAGCTAAACAGCCAGATATTGCCATTATGCTTTTAGCTCAGCAGTAATTTTTGTCATGTAATTTAAGATGCCAAAAACGTGCTAGAGTATTTGCATATTATGTATTGGCAAGCCATTACATCCTAAGTTATATGTAAAACATGGCCAGACCTTAAATAAAAAAATCCCAGGGTATTTTTGATAAATCAACAGCAGCTGTATTTCAACATATACATATCTGAACCTTACTGAGAACTGAAGTTGTTTTCTTTCTGTTGCTGATTTCATTGATGTTAAGACCAAATATTCTGGATTTGCAGTGACACTGTAGATCCTACTCCATAAGGGTTTGTGATATGCAAAAGGATACATCATTTACATCCAGATTTAGTAGAGGTTGTTTTTTTAAATGTTTGTTTTGAGTACCTTGGAACCGAATTTCAGAGTCACTGACTTAGAACAGAAACTGAAACACAGCAAAGATTTTTGATCCATCCCCCCCATCTCCCATACCTCGGTCTAAATCTATAACCTTATTCCCAGGTATATTTTAATGTGAAAGAGTGGTAACTGCTACAAGAATGCCAGTAAGTAGACGACCTCCAAAGTAGTTGCTGATCCTCCATCAAGCTCTATGCCATAGTGATACTCTGTGAAGGATGTCCATGATTCACCAGCAGAATACCATTTATCCACTCATCAAAACAATTCTACACACTAAGTCAAAGTAAAGACTATGAAGCTTTTGTTTACAAGCATATTCTGAAAGACAGCTAAAATATGTATTTCACTGGATTAATTTGTAAATCAGTGCTACATTACATCAGGATTGTTACAAGATGGTACTTGTATAGAACCACATCGACTGTTTTTTTACAGCAGCAAGCAATATGGCTATTCTTGTCAGAGACTGCCCTTCAACATTTTCACATGATCTTTCATGATGAAAATGCAATGCTGAATGTAGTGACTGGGCTCTACTACATCCTAAAAGATAAAGACAAGATCACTGCAGACAACTTTTACTCAAATATGTTAAGATTCAAAATAAAACAACAACAAAAATAAAGCCCAAAATACAATTAGTAATAATTAGAAGCAAAGAAAATAAAGATCCTTGATGTACCTGTTTCAGGATACAGGAAGTCTTTTCAGTAATAGATTGCCTATATACAAAGCTTCTTTTTTAATGGTTTAGTTACTGAATATTTATATGCAGAAGTGACCTATGTTGCTGAATACATTTTTAAGCTACAAGGAAAAAAGAGCTATTATTTCATGGAACCTGCTTTTATTTTGATTTTGTGCTTTCATTATGAAATAACTAACACACTTTTACCTATCCCTATTCTGCACTGCACACAGGAATGCACACATGTGTCAGGAAAAATGGTAACGCACAAATCATTAATAAGCTTAGTACCAGACGCTGAAATTGGATTTTAAACATCAGTCCTTCACAAATTCTACACCCTACACAACCTAATATATTGCAGAAGAACGAGTACATCATTATTTAAACCTCTGCACAGATATAGCCCACAACAAAGAGCAACAGAATGAGTATTTGATAGACCAGGAGTACAGGATTGTCAGAGATGGATAAGGTACCACAATGGGCAGTCTCATTTTCAAAACAATAAGCCAGCTATTCATAACCCATGGGGAAAGAAAAGCCCCAAAACAAAACCAAAACACCCATGGAATTAATTCATGCAAACAACATTTTGGAAAGCCACTACTACTTGTGAACAAAAGACACCAGACCTCCCATTAGTATTTTATTCTAGTGCATTACTCAGAATGATCCGTTTTCATCAACTGCTCCAGCAGCAAATAAATCCAGTACATCAGAGGCGAGCCAAAAATGTAACACAACCCCCACTGAAAATGTAGTTATGTTTTCTAGGAACTGCAAAGAAAAATGTCTCCAAGTCTGGGTAAATCCAAGCTCACACTCACGGTATCTAGGCATTTACCAACACGGTGAATACATTAAGCTCCGACACGCACAGATCGGCGCACCCGCACTTGTGACCACCTTCCCGCAGAGCTGGGGGGGAGGAACGACCGGAGCACCCCAGGTAATAAAGCTTCACTGCAAGGGATCAGACACCTTTGAAGGTACAAACCAACCACAGCAGGGAGCTGTTATTGCCCAGAGCGCCAACTAAACAGCTCCCCTCGCCTTGCACACCCTCTTCCACGCACCATGTGCAGGCACACGAATGGCAAGCCCTCATCCTTGTGACACGTATAGACAGGCACACGGAACACAACGCCTAGCTCCCTGCAATCACACACACACACAGAAAGCACCACCTTTCCCTCGCTGCACAAGCACACACAGCCGGGAGCCCCCCGCCTCACCGCAGGCAGCCCCGCTCCCCCCGGCAGCACAGGCACACGGAGGGCGCCGGCGCCCCTCCCCACCGCACGCACACCCCCCGGGGCACAATAACCCCCCCACCGCACACAGTCCCCGCACACCCTCAGCACAGCAGCCCGCTGTCCGCACGCACACACGGAGGGCGGTAAGGAGCCCCTCTCCCCGCAGAGCCCTCCCTTTGCACACACACGCGCTCCGCGCAGGCGTACCCTCGCCCCTTGCACCCCACTTCCCCACGCACACCGCAGGAGCGCCCCTGCCTTTGCACGCACACAGCAGAAACGAGGTGTCCCCCGGCCCCCCCTCAGTGCGCAACCCCGCCATCGCACAGCCACAGCGCAGGAACGCCCCCCCGATAAGCCCACACAGCGGCAGCCGCCCCCCAGTGCACGCAGAGGGGGAGCATCCCCCCCCCCCGCACGCTCCAGATCCCCCAACCCGTCCCGCTGCACGCAGGGGGAGCCCCCTCGTCGCCCCGCTCCCGCCGCACACAAGCCTCCGCGCTGTCCCCCGTGTCCCTCACACGGCGAGGGCCCGGACCCCTCCCCACCGCCACCACCACAGCACACGCTCCAAGACCCCGCACGGACACCACGGCGGGGGCCCCGTACTGCTTCTCCCCGCCGCCGCCACAGCAGCCCTCCCACTCCATCCTCGTCGTTGTCACCACAGCATGTACCCGCCACTGCTCCCCCCAGTTCCCATCACAGCCCATCTCCCCGCTGCATCCTCCCACTGCCCCCGCCGGGCTCCCCCAGAGCAGCCGCCGGAGCAGGCCGCTCCCCATGCCATCCCCCCCAACTGCCACCAGCACCACCACCACACACACCCCGCCGCCCCTCCTTTGCCACCACAGGAGACCCCCTCCGCTGCATCCCCCCCACTGCCACCGCAGCAGGGCCCCCGCACGCCCTCGCTGCCCCCACAGGGCCCCCCCTTCCCGCTGTCGCCCCCACTACCACCACAGAGGGGACGTGCGTGTTCCCCCTCGTCGCCCTCACGGCCGGGCCCCCCCATCCGCCCCACATCACCCCCGCAGCCGGGCCCCCTCGGCAGGAGGACCCGTCGCCCCTCACAGCCGGAGCCCCCACGCACACACCTGCTTGCGTGGTGTCGCTGAGGTCGTAGCCGCTGCCGGGGAAATCGCGCAGCTTCCTCCCGCTGAGGCAGAGGATGCCCGAGCTGCCCGCCTCCTCCAGGGCCCGGTCCAGGCTGCGCACCGTGTGCGGCTGCGGCAGAGTGGCCGCGCCCCAGTGCGGCCCGGCCGAGAAAGAGAGAGTGAGGTGAGCGGGGATCCCCAGCCCCCCCGCTCCGTTGCCGTTGTTGCCGTTACCCCCACCGCCGCCGCCGCCCCCCTGCCCAGCCGCCATCTTCGCGCGGCGCAGACCAACCCCACAATAACAACAGCCGGGGCCGCCCCGCCGCCACACCGCCACTGCGCAGGCGCGGCCGAGCCAGCAGGGGGCGGGGGGGGGCCGCGGGAGAGAGGCTGGGGGGCCGCTGGCGGGGGGCGTGGTTTCTGCGCGCCCCTCGGCCGCCCTCACCAATCCGCAGCGGCGTGGAGCGAAGGGGCGTGGCCGCGCCGCTCCCCAGAGGCCCCCTCCACCAATCCGCGACGGCGTGGAGCGAAGGGGCGGAGTTCCCCGAAGCGGTGCTCGCCGGTGAGGGGCCGCGCGCGCGTTCAGGGGGCGGGGCGGCGCGTGGCGCGCGAGCCGCGCGAGGGGGGTCGCCCGCGGGCGCTGCGGGGAGTGGGAGCGGGGCGGGAACGGGGCCGCAGCGGGTGCAGAGCGGGGCGGGAGCGGGGCCGAAACGTCCCGCCGGCGGCGAGCGGGGCTGGCGAGCGGGGTGCCTCTTGCAGCCGGGCCGGGCGCGGGGCCGAGTGCCCTGGGAGGCGGCAGCTGCGGGGGGCGCTCAGGGCAGGGGCCTCCCGCCAAGCGGGACCCGGAACGCCCCGGCTGGGCAGCCGCAGCGCCGGTGGAGCGGCACCCGGCCCGGCCGCGGGGGCACGGCACCGGGCCGCCTTCGTTCGGGGGAGCCGCTTGGCGCCCCTCGGGTTTCTGGCCGTATCTATGGCAACACAGACTATCGATCGCTCCTCACCTGAGCCAGATGCATCGGAGCATCACCTCTGTGTTGGGAGCTAATAACGAGGAGCGCCGGTCAATAACTGGAGAGCCTCGTTAGTGGCATGACAAAGAGATCACTAAGGAGTATCCCGTAGCAGGACAAGGGAAGTAGGAATAAGGTTGTCACCCTAAAATGCGTTAAGAAACATCCAGAAAACCCCCAAAGATGCTAACGCTCTTGGCTCGGTGTGAAAGGGGAGTGGTGAAACATAAATCAGAAGCTGATTGCAATGTCCGAGGGCCTGTTATATTAATACAATGCTACACAATTGCTGGAATACTGGCTGAATAATCATGTCTATTACTATGTAATATGTATCTGTCAAAAATTACTCCGGAGCCATAATTAAGAAATGCTAAAGAAAGGCTTATAGACCTGCATTTTAATGAAATTGCCAGGGGGTTGATAAGCAGAATCTGCTTTTGTGCTTTGATCCTCCTGAAGGTCCTTAAATGGCTTGTTTTTTGCATGCATGCATCATGACTAATTTGGGGATCTAAGGGAAATTCCTTCTATAAGCAATATGGAAGAGACTAGCCTTCCGTCAGCAATATGTCAGTGAGAGACAGCTGAGCCATTATTAGTCAAAAGAGGAACAGCCCTGCGATATTCTGTGGGTGCTATCTGGCTGAAATTCAATAGAGCCACATTAGCCAGGATCAGTAAGAAGGTACTGAAGAGTGAACGGCTTAATCCTTCGATGCAGTATTCTATGGACTTGGGGATCACAGTGTCATTGCAAATAGATCGGCTTTCCAGCAAAAGAGGCCTATATGCAAAATGCATGTGTGGTGGGGGAAGGGCTCCCATTGTCACCTGTAAATATTGTGGCTGTCTGCTTCATTGAACGTTAGCTGTGGATACTTTTGTGGGCTGCAGGATTAAAGTTTACAGATTAATATCGACAGATCAGTCTGCTGCGCCAGAGCCTCTGCTCTTGGCCTGAAAAAGCTAATTGTTCCCTGGATTCACAGCAGGAAAATCAGACAAACCTGCACAGACACTGCGGACTGCTGCCCTCGGTCAAGGTTCCAGCCGGAGAGAGTTGAATAAACTCAGACCGATTTTGGGCCAAGCGGGTATGGTGATTTCGCCTGCAGACGTGGAGCAGGAGGTACTGTGGCTCTGCAGCTGGCAGGGGTGAAGCAGAGCAGAAGGCAGCACCAGTTCCAGTAACTAAATGTTGCTAAATTAGAAATAGTGACTCTGAGTTTGCCAGTGGCTTGGCAAAGGGCCAGCTCCGAGATGCAGCTTTGCTATCCTCCCTCTGAGCCACACCACACAGCCTCTTGCTATTCAGAGCCTAATTGATCCCTGCGATGTTAGACAGAGAAAGGGGTTCAGCTTCGCTTTGTGAGAAATAGGTCTGACAAATTGTCAGAGGACTCAAAACACCATTTAGTCATGCTGGAGTTCTCTGCGTATGAGGGGCCTTTTTATCTTTAACAAAATACTCGCTGTGTCTGCAGGTGTTCCTACCGAGAAGCAAACCAAGCACGCTCAGTCTGCTCAGGCACGCGCTCACATCTTCCAATGCATTAAAGTGTCCAATACAATAGGCTAGAAGCAATGTCTGAGACTTTTTCTAACAGATAACCAAAAATCCCCCATTTGCAAACCGTCTTGAGCAAATTGCTGCTTACTCAGGCAAAAGCTTGGGAATTGATTGCAGTTCCTATGGTAATAGCTACATGCAGATTTACCTGTGGGGGTCATTTATCACCTCAAATAGCTGCACAATCAGAACAGCTGTCTGGAATGCTAAAGTCTAATTCATTTTATTTATACTGTATTTCACAACCTTTCAACAGTTCTTTCACTTCACACCAGGCTGCCCTTCTTCATTTCACAAGCAAGACCAGAGTCACTAGTCTAGTGGCAGAAGGCTCCCAAAACCAACCTTGTCTTAATGAGTAGTAAGTCGTAGCTGTGCCATCCCTCAGTTTCTTCTATAAAACAGAGATTATAACATTTTCTTAATTTTAAGGCAGTTAATATGAGTACAGGAAGAGGTGGAAACATTCAGGTGTTGTGATGAGATTGCGTGAGAGAAATGTGTTTTCTTGCTGCCACACCACTAACAGAGTCTATGTCTCAGGAGCCTGAAAACCACTGAAAATCCCCCGCTTCCATGAAGAGCTTCCACTTTGAAAGTCTTTGTGGTTACCCACATCCGCTCTAGATGAGATAAAGACTCATCAAGATATGACATCAACAAACTTCAAAAGGTAGTGTTAATGCCTAGAGGAATGAGACCTAGATAAGGCTTTGATCTATCTAACGTTCAACATGGATTTCAAGATGTGGTTACTCACAAGCCTTGCAGTGACGCAGTCTTTGGCACGGTTAGCCCAAGCCATGCTCAGAGCAAGTGTGAGAGCTGCGTGCCCATCCCGCTGCTCTGCCTGGGCTGCTCCCACACTTCTGACCCCTGCTCAGCATCATCACCCACAGCTCCAAATTTCCCCAGAGCACTGCCTGCTGGAGTGAGCCCGGCAGGTTCATCTGTACTGGAAATGTCAGTATAAAATTGATTATGGGAGCAGAGAAAGCAAGAGCGGAGCCCCTTATCTCTCCTGTACCTTTCTAATTCTCCAGAGTGTACTGCAGGCTGTGTCCCAGGTCAGGTCAGTGCATGTGATAAGCACACCAAAGCACAGGAACAAAGACAAGATGCTACCTGGGCTGTCATGTGGTGCAATGCTCCCTCGACACCTCCACCAGATTTGCAAGCCTCTCTGCCAACACAAGCTCTGGCAACACATGCTCCGGGCACCTAAGGCCAAGGAACAGGGATTGCCGAAAGCAAAGACACCCCAGAAGCTTTCAGTGTTCCTGAATTAAATGCTTGAGCTGAATACAAAGCAGATCTTTGTCAGTCTAGATTGCTGTTTGCTCTGCGAAATGAAATCCTCCTGACATGTCAGCAACCCACCTTTTTTTTGCATCCTTTAGAGACTTTCCTGCTTTAAGCAGTTAAACACCAGAGCTCTCATAATGTTCTTACTATGCTTCTTTATGAGTAGCTTCAGTCCTCCTACATGTGTGAGGTACTGAGATAACAAATTCACTGTTATTTCAGCACTCACATGATCCTTGTGCCATCTCCTTGATTACTCTTTGATTCCTTCCCCCTTACTTTGCATATTAGTACATGCGCTATTCCAAGCTGACACTGGTTTTCTTCTTCAAGACCTGAAAGTGTCCACAGCTTGCCACAGGGAGTTAAAATAATCTCCAAATAACCGGGTTCAAGATTCATACTAAAATGGCCCACTTCGAAAGCAAAGCAAGCGAACCATATATTCCTCGTTAGGTCAAAAGGCAAATACCACACTCCCTGTGGTAAAGGCTAGTGATTTGTCTGAAACACCAGTTTGAAAGAGCTAGAAATAGCTCAAAATCCTCCAGCATCTGATGCATGAATAGAAAAGAAGCAAGCAGGATTTCATCTGGCAGCTTTGGTGAGCAGTATCTGTTCTTAAAATCTTTTTGTACAGACCACAAGAAGACAGCAGATCCATTAATGAGAAGATTCCTCATACCTTTTCCATTGGGAGCATCTGATTAATTGTACAGCTAGCAATGCTTCATTGAGCACCAGAAAATACATTTCTGAAGGCGGGGGGAGGGCAGCCTTTAGCCTCAAAGATGTAGTTTCAAGTACCACTTACTCCAATTACATGCATCGGAAATACCTCCTCGTGGTGCCACAGAGGCCTTTATCCTTAACTGATCATTCTAGTGTGATTTCTAACAGTTTTCCTTTTATTCTATTCTGAAAAACTTGCTTGCCATGCAGTAGCATACTTGGCTGTTTCTTGGTAAAATTAGAAATGTAGCCCTTTCAGTGAAGGCTGGCTTGAATATTGAGACACCCCAAGAAGCAAAATGAACTAGAACTAGAACTAGAACTACTACGCGGCAGTCAGAAGCACAGATGCATGGTGTATCTGTGTATCTCGGCTTACTGGGATGTAGCTGGGCTGGTTACAGATTGCACTGCAGCTACCAGCTCCCTGTCATCCTGCTTATGTGTGTGTTGAGTCCAAGCTTGTGCCATTTCAATTGCCTTTTATCAAGTGTGCCGTGCTTTTCACAAGCCACAGCTCTGATACACAAAAGACAGTCTAAGATAAGAAGTAACTGTTGTCACCTTGTCCTAGATAACTGCACACAGGATCATCGATTGCACTGTGCTTTGATACAAATGTTAAATCATGCTGTGTATCTCCAGATCTAGATGTGCATTTTTACGGGATGACTTTAAGGATGTTCTGCATAGTCCAGGGGTACAGCTAATGGGTGTTGTAAGAGTAGTTTTGCATGTACACATACAACAGCCCTTCTCTAAATACCTTACAGTCTTACCGTGTACAGGCTGCATCTGCTAAATGTGTAAGAAGCAAATAATGGCATTTGTCATTAACCGTTAACAAGAAGTGGTTGACCTGTCAGTGAACAGTTGTTATCACTGAGCAGAGCTGAATGGTATGTGCATCTCAGCCACTTTACTGCATCCAGTCAGAACTTCTGCATAAAAACTGAAGTATCATCAATGTAGCTCATGTTCTGGGAACGGGTAATGTAGAGAAATGTTGGCATAATCTGGAGTTTCCTTTTCTCAAAGACCCTGAAGAACAGTTTTGTTCTCTTCCATCTTCCCAAGAAGATGATTTTTGAGTAGGAACGTATGGTTAAAAGACCATGTTCAGCATTTGCCAGCAAAACATAAGCCCTTCAGTGATGGTGCGCTAATTTCGGAGCAAGCTAACGAAGCTGTATGGCTACCAGCGTTCCTCATTAGGGGCCGAGAATTATGCTCCTGTAGTTCTCACCAATTAAAAGGCCTAAACACCCCCCCTTGTGGGCAAAATACAAAATATCACAAAAGTGATCCGGTTTTTGGCCCCTTGAGATAAGCAGTTGGCTATGCTTGGAGCAATTCTCATACAGGGTGGAGTGCTTCCACAACCAGAGACAAACGATGCTAAGTATTTCCTTGTCGCATATTTGTACAGCCACTCAGGCTTACTTCCCAAGAAAGAAAACATTTATTTGCAATTGCATCACGTAATTTTTGCATCATGTAGTTTTGGGTGCATTTCACTGAAAGCAAAGTCATCTTTTTGTAATTTTGTATTAAATAACTGTGATATGAGATACCTCTGGGAACAACAGACAAAGTGGCCAGCGTTAGTTTCAGGGTACGTATTTTTGTATCACGGCATAAGATTTATCACAACAATAAGTCACCACAAATTATTTAACGTGCAGAAGATTCACAAAATCTACCTAAAGACTGCAAAAACATTTCAGATAATACAAGTGTTTGAATGCTGGCATGCGTTCCCTTCTCCCACTGAGTTCTATTTTTATTTGTTTTTAGCTAAAAGCCTTCTAGGGTTCCTTGGGGGTTTGATTATGTGACAAGAAGAGCACCTGATAAATTGAAAGGCTCAGTGCCCCAAAATAACACTTGCTCTTTGTGAAAAAGTTCATTGTACCTGTGCTCTCTGGGGAAGGAATACCTGGCACCTCTGGCAGAGGTGCTCCAATTTTCTCTGAGGGCTTAGCTTGGGAGCTCGTTGCCACAGTAGCTTCTATTAAAGCAAAACAGTTCTAGAGGAAAGCGTGACAAAAATCCTTTTTTTCTTTTGTTCCTTTCTTTTAATTTTTTTTCTTTTTTTTTTTTTTTTTTTAATAATCCCACTTTAACCTTTAGAAAGTCACATTGCTGACATTCCTTTCTTAGGGTGCAGGGTCAAGTTTGTCTGCCAGACACCTGCAGTCCCCTCCAGTGCAGGAGGATTGGGCTTTAGAGGAGGTTCTGGCTCTTAAGGCCTTTTCACCAAGTCCAGCATGTGTCACCTACACTGTTAATGTGAGAAATTACTGAGAACTGAGTTAATGGCAGTGCTTAGACATACTAAGCAAGTGGGACATTTGCCAAGACGTTAAGAGGTCACAGACTGGCAGTTGAGAGATAACAGAGTACATATCAGCTTGTACTTCCCAGGGGCAGAAATATGGCCTGGAAAGGTTTTATCACTGCCTTCAAAGCCATGAGCTTAGAGGAAAACAGATCATTAAACCTCTCACCTGGTGAAGTGGAATTTGCTGCAAAAGCTGTGTTGTAGCTCTATACAAAAAACCCCAAAAAACCTGTCATTTGAAAATACCTACTATTTTAAAAGTTGGTTTTGGTGTTTCTAAGCTCTGCCTTTGTCTTGTTCTGTCTCCTCAAATGTTTGTTTCGCTAAACATGACCAAATGGAAACACTACTGGAAACCTCTCAGCTGTTGCTTTCAGATTTTCTGAAGATACAAGCATGTATGATTCTGCAGAAAGCCACAAAGCCTTTCATTACGCTGTCCTCACAGTGGGACCAACTCCAGCTTCTTCCCAGTGTGGAAACCTGGCTCACTGCACACGGGCTGGCCTGTTCCCAAAGGATTCTCCAGACCCCTCCTGCACTCCCTCCCTTGGGGGTCCCGGCAGCTGCTGCTTCACAGCTGGCTCCAGGGCACCCCCACCCCGCGCCCTTCCCCAAACCGCACGGGGTGCTAGAAGATGCCAAGGCTGTAGACCTCCTCCCCCTGTCCATCGCTAGAGTCTTGGCTTATGTGGGTACTTCCAGTCCTTTCCCTGTGGCCACAGCTTCCCTAGCTGCTGGGAAACTGGAGTGACTCCCGTTGAAGGAAAGCTCGTGGACTAGGGGTGCATTAAAGCCAGGGCTCCCCAAAGAGCAGCAGCACCCCCGGGACACTTGGCATAGCACGGAAAATTGCAAACAGGGTATTGTGACCTTAGTGCCTCACACTTCACATGAAAGTGCTTTAGTGATCATCCTGCAGTGTCATTGCAAAAGACAGCCAAGGTTACGTGTTGCTCTCTCAACACTGCTCTGTGCTTTTCTTTCATGAAAGCACAGTTCCCTAAACCAACACTTTCAGAAGCACTTGATCTTGCTGAGAGCTATGCACATACCAGGAGGCAATCTTTGCCCTGGTTTGTTTGCACATAGAAATTTCTCTCCCATTTGAAGTGCAAGCTGGGAAAAGGAAACTTGTGAAAATACAAGAAACTATCCTGAAAACACAGAACATGCAGACTCGGTTCTGAGATTTATGTTGCCTTTATTATGTATATATGGAAGATTATTTCAGAGCACTTATTATATAGAAAGTTTAGAAAAAAACCGTGCTGTTCACCTAATGCACAGTAGCCCTTTGGAAAAGGAGCGATTGGTCTCCCAGTGCTTCTCTTCCATTTTGTTTGGGTTTGGTTTTCGTTTTTTGGTGTTTTGTTCTTCCTTTTTTCTAATCTGGCTTTAAAAATAAAGGAAGATGGTTTTGCTCACATTTTGTATTCAAACTGCAGAACAGCACCAGTGCCACAACTGACGTGCCCCAGAGACTGAAAGACCCCTGGAAGAATCCGATTCTGTGAGTGGTGAGGACGGTGCTGGAAAACCAGTCCCAGAGGGATGCTTCCTCCCCAGGAAACTCGCCGGCAGACTCCGTGCTTGAATACAAGCCCAGGGCCTCCACCTTGTTCTTCTAGTCCTCAAAATGGGGCACGGCCACCGCTGCTCCCGCCCCGCTGGGAAGCGGCCGGCGGGGTTTCAGCAGACATCCCTGCTCCTGGCGTGCCCCGCCGGGAGCGGGCTCGGGGGCAAGAGCGGTCAGCAGGGAGGCTGGGCAGCGGGAACGCGGCCGGCGGGGTCCCGGGGAAGCGCGGGCGCCCCCGGGGTGCTGGCGGGCGGGGCGGGCCGGGGTGCCCGGGCGGGCGGGGAGCCGGGCGGGTGCCGGCACATTCCGGGCAGGCGCACTGGGCGGCGCGGGGCGGCGGCACTGCGCGCACGGAGCCCATGGAGCCTATGGAGGCGGCGGGGCCGCAGCCGGGGCCGGGCCCCGCCGAGGGGCCGCAGGCGGGAGCCGAGGAGATTGACATGTCCCTGGGTACGTGCGGCGGGGCGGGGGTCCCTGCCGGGCGGGGGGCGGCGGGCCGAGGGGGCTCCGTGCGCCCGGCGGGGCCCGGGGCTTGGCTTTGCGCCGGTACGTGTGCGGGCCGGGGGCCGGGGGCGGCCCGGCGGTGCGGTGCCCTCCGCTGCGCCCGCACCCTGCTGCGGGGCCGGGCACCGTGCGGGGCGAGGCGACGGGGCCGCCGTGGTGCGGGGCGGCGGGTTCGCAGCCGGGGTGCTGTGCGGGCAGCTCCCGCAGCTGCCGCGGGGAGAGCGCCAGCCCGGCGCGGCTTCCAGAAATGGGCCCTCTATTGAAACAGAGATAGGAGACATGTCCCGGGGGGTGCCGGCTATTTATAGCAGCTTGCTCGTGATGCTCGCCATTCCTCTGGCACTGGCTACGTGAACTCGGCATAAACAGCTGCCCTTGTATTAACTCCGAAGGCCTGGACTGCGGCGTTTGGGCGATAGATCCTGGTGGATTATCGTGCTGACATCTCTGCTGTGGAAGGAAAGTCCACGACACCTTTTATTAGCGGATCAAACAGACCTTGTGTCACTTCTTCCCAGCAGTGAGCCACTTGTCAGGAACAGCAGAACATTTTCCACTGCGAACTCAAACGGAATTCTTGGCTGACACAGTTATTTTAACGGTGCTATGAGGTTTTACAGCAACAGCGGGTCCCTAATTTTTTATTTAGTTTTTCCCCATGGTGTTGCACACCCTTTTCCTGTTTGCTGCCGTACTGTACTCCCTTCGCATTTGCTCTCCCATAGCGCTTTCCTCAGTCAGACCTCCTGTGGTCCATCTCCATATTCAATCCAGAGTACACCTTACTCAGGGCAGAAAAGAGCTGGTAAACAAGAGACCTGGTAAAGAGCTGATACTTTCACCATCAGGTGCTTGTTTCTCTGTTTTCAGATGCCTTGGGCCTTGCTTGAGTCGGCAGTCACAGGAAACTGCAGGAGTTACTCTAAAGCAGCCCTGATAGATCTAATTCTGTTTTGAGGGCATAGGGGTACCTTAAATGACCTCCAGGATCCTTTCCAGCCTTAGGTAGTACTCTGTTACATTGCTCTGTTAACCCCATCGTATGTACGGGTACAAAAGACAGGGTAACAAGTCATGCCCAAACAAAAAAAACCCCAACACTAAAAGGTGACAGACTGGGTCCATGAGCATTCATCTCCTCTCCCTTCCCAGTGAGCCCTTCCTTGCGCTGTAGATAGCCCACCCTTGCATGCCTGCATCCACCTCTCTGCAGAGCAATCAGGGATGCTGTTGACACACTTCAAAGCAGTCTTGTGCCCCAAATAGCACATGTCCCAAAGGCACACTTAGCTGAGAACATTAGCGCATTCATACCAAGAGCATCGCTCAGTCTCTCCCAGCATGCTCTCTTCCTGGCAGACCTGACACAGAAATCACAAAAGCAGTCACGCACCCTATTCTTATATATCTGCTCTCGTTTGTTTTCCCTGGCCTTTGTATTATTTTGGACACAGGAGTTACTTGATAGAAAATGACAAGTGACAAGCACTGGAGGTATGATGTGCTTTTCATGATAATCACCCACTGAAAGCTAATGGCACTTCTGTGCTTCCACTCCAGTGATTCATTAAGGAGCTGGAGTAACCACTGCCTGGGAAAAGGCCTGATTTGGACACTTCACTTCTTTCCTCACTAATTTGCGAAAGTTTAAAATATTCTGCTTGGAGCTTAACAGAGGTGGCTTTATTACTTGCTAAATATTTTCTGGAAGGTTTGAGGTTAAAAGAAGAAATTGTTGGAAAATATGAATTAATGAGGAGATGTCCCTTTGCCTTTTCTCTTCATTGGAACAGCCTGAATTAAGAAGATCCCCTTGATTTCAGACCAACTCACTGAGAACTGAGGGGCTTTTGTTTCTTAATAGAGCTCTACATCTACAAGTAGTTTGTGCATGGTTCAAATAGCTCAGCTTCCAGTGTTGTCTTTTGAAAACACTTGTTCGGAATGGGCATGAGCTTTCAAAACCCTGTCAGGTATACTGTGGATACAGCGGGTGGGTCATCACCTTCCTTTGTGTCTCTCTGTTGTAAAACACGGCACTTAGAGCAGCTCAGGGGACATTGGGATGGTTGGTTAGCGCAGCAGTGCCTAGGGAAGCACCTGGGATGCTTGACTGGGTCCAAACTGGTGAAGCACAGTGGCAAAATATCCTTGGGAGAAATCTTGTGTTGTCTTCTCAGTGCTACTATTATAGTTTTAAACCAGAAGTATCTAAATCACAGGAAAAATAATTGGTTATTTCATACGGGCTCTGTGCCTTGGGAAGTGCATTTGGATGGCGTCTTGCGAAGAAAGCGGGAAACATCTCGCAGTTCATGGAAGAGCTCGGTAGAGTACACTTTCAGAGCTGCCTAATAAGAAGTTTGGGTGAGGGGAGTCCTGGGGCATTGGCAGGACATCCCGAGCCCATTTTGGTGCTTTCAGGCCATTTTAGACCCCTTTTGTGTTGGGGCAGTGGTGGGTGCTCGAGGTGAGAGGCAGCTGTGCCTGGTCGCAGCGCTTGTACTGCTGCAGCGCGGGAGCTGGCTCATTGCCCTCCCTCCTGTCTGCAGAGAGCTGTGCAGAGTTCCCAAAATATCCTACTGCTGCTGGCAGCGGGGCAGGCCTGGGAATCGAATTGACGTGTTCAGCATGAAGCACAAGAGCTGGTGCCCTTGGTGCGGTGCAGACAGGTCTACGCAGGAGAACCCACATTTTGCAGGGGAGAACAGGCATCCCCTGCACCGTCCTCTTCTGTGTGAGATACTCTCCCTCTCTGTTTCACCAAACAATGGCAGAAGCTGAGAGGTTCTAGAGCTGTGGTTGATAGATCCATATCCAGCTGTTTCTAGGCGAGCTATACTGAGTAACTAGACAGGAGCATCTACCGTAGATAGAAAATACTCAGGTCCTAAAGGCCGCAGAATTTAAAATTCAAAGTACTGCTGATATCCATTGTGCATGATGCATCTGTTTGCTTCCTGGTTTTTGAGCCATAGAGGTTTATGGTGTCAAGCTTCATCTCATACCACCGAGGGCTAGAAACTTGCTTTGGTTTTTTTTTTAAAGCACTGTGAGGAAAGACATGCAGGTAGCTGACTCCGGGAGATGGGAATTGATCCTACACCCACCTGGTGAACCATGAGTGTTTGTAGGACCATGATGTCGCCTTTCTGGACAGTCACTCTGTACAAGTGAAATTCCCTCCCTGCAGCCCTCGCGTTGCAGCCTTCGCTGCACCAAGCTTCAGTTCTCCTCTTCACAAATGTAGGGGCGAGGGGGACATTCATCCTGCTTGTGTTTGCATGACGCCTGAACAGTGGTTGTGTTGTTGATACATCAGGGACATGTCCTCTGCACTGGACAGTGCCCATGTCCCACGCGTGGTGGGGGGAGCCCTTGGAGCAGCCATCACTGCATGGGTGCACCCATGGGTGCTTCTACCCATTCTCCCCGTTTGGACCACCTTTCCTGCAGCCTCCCACGTCAGATCTTCTAAAAAAAATGTTCTCTGCCCAGCACTGAGCTCCTGGTGCCCCTGCGAAAACATATTCCCTTGTGCTTGTGGGAAATCTGCGGGACTGGATCCCTCAGTGGGATGTGGGTCTGAAATCTCTGTCCTGCACACATGGTAGATACATGCCGGATGGTAGCACATCTTTAAATAATTTGCTGCACTCTAATCTCCAGCCTGCAGGAGCTGAGTAAATTGATCCTATACTTTCTGAGCTAAGCTTAATCTTTTATTGTCCAGCCAGCATCCCTCACAGAACCACAAGCTCCTTTTTTACTGCAGACAATTGCAAGTACCAAAAGTGGGAATCACTGTTGGTAGAAAGTGTCGGTTTTATGGGTTTCCCCTTTGCCATTTTGATCTAGATGACATCATAAAACGTCACAGGAAAGAGCAAACAGATGCCAGCGCTGCAGGGGACACGCGAAGGCAGCAGGTCAAGAACAGAAATTCAGCGTATGGGTATGGGCGGCCCCGTTTCCGCGCCTGGATGCAGAGGAATTTGCAAGGTAGGTGAGTGCCTGGGGACAGCGGAGGCCTGCCAAGCTGCAAAACACATTTTGTGTAACAAAATACAGCCCTTAAACCCTTCTCCTATCTAACTCCTGTGTGCATATAAGATGTACTCAGACTCTGAATAGCTTTTCTCTCTGCAACAATGGAATATCAGGGCCCTTTCAGAGCATAAATTCATCTGTTTCTCTCCCTTCCACCCTCTCATGAATTACTAATTCAAAGTGACTTAATATCTATTCTCTATTCCCTTTTGGCTTTGCATAGTTTAATTATGCCTCTTCCTAATCCTCTTTTTCCCAGAACGCACTTAAATTACCCCTTCAGTAAATGTCTTTGATAGTTCAGTTATTGGAGCTAATTTGTATTTTTTGCCAAGCATGCTATTTTTATGATAAATTTTTTATAATACTGAGCGATCACACACTAATCTATGTTTAGTTCCACTAACTTTTATCTACAAAACCAAAGTGATCTGCTGCATGATGCCATCTCTATCAAAATTGTCCTTTTTTTTAATTTTAATTGCTGCGAAATTACTCCATTGGAGATTTTAGTGACATTTTGCAGCAGTGTCTTTGCAGTGTTCCCTTGGAGTGCCAATGGCACATCAGGACAGTGGGATTGCTGGGTGGAATCCTGCTTGTCTCCGATCTGCCTCCCACTCTCATGTTCTTGGTCTCCACCACATATTGCCGTACCAAGAATTGTTCCGGTTCAAAACAGAATGATGATAATTGCCCTTTGCAAATTGATCTTTCTGTCAAAAACACAGGCTTTGATATTTTTCCACACTCAAGCGACTACTGTATGCAGAGTCAAATACATCAAATGAAATATTTTTTTTAACCATTCCTTAGAATGGAGGACTTTTCTGTTCATTTACAGAATTACTTCTGCTAGTCTTAGTATTTCATAGACTTTAACTGAGCCTGAATTCAGCCCTGCCAAGTGCAAAGACCCGCCATGCTGTGTGGTTCTGATGTCAGTAGCAATTCTGGGAAGCTCAGCATGACTGGGAATTTAGCCCATAATTCTTCAGGGGCTCATTTCACTTCAGTCCCTGCTGAAATGCAGTCCCTCCTGGGCTGAGACGTGATAACCGTTATCAAAATGATGATCAGAACAGCCCAGCACTGTAATGACAGGGGGTGGAGAAGGGTATTATGCTGATTAAACCAGCAAGAGAACTCGTGCAAGTGAAGTGCTGTTATCCCTCCTGGAATATAGCTTAAGCCATCTTCCCAGTGGGGGAAAAACCAATTTCAAACCTCTTTGGAAAAAATGAGTCTGTCACACATCAGGGGTTCTCCCCAAACTGGACTTGGTGGGCAGAGGTGCCTCTTGGCCAACTCAGGTATGTCCAGCACCAGGCTTTGAGTGTGCACCAAAACACAGTGGGGGTCTTCCCCAGCTGCTGATGCTGCGGGGTTTTATTCAAATGTTCTTTCATTATTAAATATCTGCCGGGCTTTTTGCAGAAATGGAGCCTCCCGTGTGTCACACTTCAGGATACACATGACAGACCAGGGCCTTGGTCCCCAGCTGGTGTACACGGGGTACCCCTCGGAGGCTGATGGCTGTGTCGTTAGTTATTTACACTGGCTGAGACATGCCTGGGTGCACCACTGAGCAGAGGCTCTCTAATATGAACTGACTGACAGGGGCATGATTTTCTAGTCAGGGCTGCCTTTTGCATCAGTCCCTCCCATCGCACTGATGAAACACCCAGGAAAGGCAGCTGAGCTCAGTCTGTCTGGCTGCAGAGGAGTTGCCTTCGCCAGGGTGCGGGAGAGCAGTGTCGCAAGGCTTGGTGGCCTGCAGGAGAGCAGTCTGGCAAACAGGCAAGAGAGAGGCACCCAGGGTGGCTGTTGGAGGGAAAAATAAACTGGGGAACAGAACTAGGAGGGAAGAAAGGGGCATTAAACACAGCGAGACCACATCTGGTCAGGAAGACACAGAATGCCAAAATTCAGGGGTATGTTGGGGGAGGAACATTTACACACCTGCACTGCTGCGCTGAGAGGGCATCGTTTGCAAAGAAAATAACTAGTGGCCCCACAGAGCTTGTGAACAGCGTTGCATTTTTGTGAGTGTTCCCAACCAACCTACGGCTGTAAGGAGCAAAGCACCCCGACATGCTGTTCAGGAGGTGCTTCCCACAGGCATGCCCTGGTGCCCTTTTGTCTTGGAGCCAAAGCAGCTCAAATCATCTTCACTTGTATTCCAGTGTGACCAGCCTACGCTGGCGCCAACCGGTGTTACACCCTGGGGCTGGAGCCTTCATTAATCACTGCGGTGGTGGCCCCTGACAGCAGTGTCACTGCTGCCTCGGAACACTTCGTTTCTAATTGCTCCAAGTCATTGTAAATTGCTGTGATGAAGGAATTGATGGTATGGGATCGATACAGGCATCTAACTGCTCTGTGGTTTGTATCAGTGAGTTCTGCTTTACGGCCCAGGGTTTAACCGCAGGTTTGCTGCCCTCTGCCATGCACTGCCTTATGCCTGGTTTATACACCCCTCTGAGTACGTGTGCACATTTCGCTGGTATAGTGATTCGGAGGATGTCTACTTCGTTATGACTACAGAAGTTTATCATGTGCAGTAATTAGGCTTTAATGCACTGACAGAGTGCTTTCCTCTCGCTCGACACTTCAGCACACTTCAAAATCATAAGCAGGCTTAGGGGAAAACATTAAATGCAAGACAGCCTGTTGGTGTGTATGCACTGTGCAGTTATGTAAAATAGCAGCAGAAGGTGCCCCCTTCAATATGTGCAGTAAGTAAGGAGATGTCAAGCAAAAAAACCTCCCACAAACATATATATATGTATATATAAAAACTATGGTCCAGTCTTCACTTATCACGTGCTATAATATGGGCGCTCAGAGCTGTTCCAGGCTGCTGTGGAGTTGGTTTCTGGATGCTCGAGTCACTTGCTTATCTGTATCAAAAGGCTTTTCCCATTTCACGGTTAATTCATAGCAGTGTGAACTGACAACAGATTGACAGGTTTCCTCATGCAAGTGTTCCTGCCTTTATTAGGAATCAGAATTGTGGAAGGCTTTTCTCTTCTATATTCTTTCACATCAAATAATATGTTTTGTCAGTCCTATGTATAACAGCAATGTTAGTGAGATATTGGAAAGATAAATTATTTAATATTCTGCAAAATTAATATACTTTTTTGGAATGAATTAATGTGATTCTTGCATCACTATTTATACAGATACTCCTATATCATGTTAAGTCATCCTAGCAATCCATTTGCAAAACTGTAATCATAAATTGAGTTTTGAAGGATGCTAAAATAAGAGCTTATTTCTGTAGGACCTAACCGTTTTAGAAGAGGATTTGGACAACAACAGTACAATCGGAGACAATTCAGGAATACTGTGCCCGGTCCCAGGAGAAGAGCAGCTGCTGCATTAAATGGAGTGAGCCCTTTAAATCGCCAGGCATTGGCTCAAGAGGTAGGGGGGTACGGAAAGTACAGCTGTTCCCAAATGTCAAATGGAAATCTGCTGGATTTTATGATCCTGCATCACTCCAAAGAACAATCTGCATAAACAGTTTACAGGCACCATTTTTTGTATGCCTGCGCACAGCATTTGTATGCATAGGTGAGTACAGACACATATGCATATAAAATAGCAGGTTTCCAGTTGGTTTTATAAGCTTGTGACTTGGCATAATTTTACTGAATCAGTTCCCATGGGTTTTACAAAAAAGATTCTTTAAAACTGTCTTCTTAAAAAAATTAAAATATTTCCATAAAAACAAATTATATGCCATCTCATCTACTATTATCATTTAGAGGAGGTATGTTAAGAGTCACTATTATTTGTTCTCCACGAAGAGTATTTTCGAAGGTCCAGTGAAGTCAAAGGAAAGACTGTTGTTGACTTCAGGTGGCTTTGGTTCAGAGACATACGTTTCGCTAGCAAGTGGGTATCCCCCCCAGAGACACTGATTCCTAGTACTGTGATGGCCATGGGTCAGATTACCCATGTGCATCTGTGTAAAATGCATTTTTTTTAATTCATTCGTGGCTTTTCCTTTTTCAAGTTTAAATGTTTGGGTCTTGTCTTTGCTTAAAAACACTTTAAAAAAAAGATTGAAATATTTCCATTTGGCTTTTGAGTTATTTTTAAGACTCAAGAGATGGGAAAGAAGCTACATATTCATCATTAAAGTAGTTCTTACAGCTTTCTTCTGAGTGTCAAACTGGCTTGGTGTAGAAGGTGGAAACCGAGCAGGTAGATAGTCCTCTGCGAGAGGGTTTTGTTTTCCACACTGATGGAAATCCACTCAATGAGGATGTCATGTACGCTCAGTAAGCTTTTAAAAAAACACCAAAGTGGTGAACATGATGGCACATTTAATGGCTTTGTCCTGGGGGTATAAATAAGAGAGCTCTAAAATGAGCATGCATGTGCATGGAGTGTGGTTATTCCTGAAAATAAAGACAGTGATGACTCACATATTGAGTGTGGCTGGATATTAGCAGAAAGTAATAAGCAGTTGCTAGGAGGCATAATTCTATGGTAGGTTCCATTTTGCAGAAATAAACCAAGTGGGAAGAATGTGGAAGCACGTCTCAGTTAGTAGGTAGTAACGGTGATGGTGGCTGTCCCACAGAAATAAATGGGACAGAGTCTGTGGCAGTTTGTGTAAAATAACTGCAGGAGGACCTGCACTGCTGAGGGGTCTTCTGATGTGCTTCAGGGCTCGGGCTGGGCAACATACATGTCCAAACAAGAAAGGGTCAATGGCCAAAAAGAAACCTGAGCAAAGCTATAATGCTTGGCATGTGCGAGATTTGCTCTCCAATCACAATTTTTTTTTGTATTTCTGCACCATTAGAATGAAACGTTCTTCCTGGTACTTGTAGTTTCATGCCCAGGAACCAAGGCGCACATACTGATTGATGACAACGGTGTATACCAAGTCCAATGTTGAGACCACAGCAGCACTGCTCAATAGAAATATTCCTGCCATAGATAACAAAAGAACGTGGAAGAGACCAGGTTTTAATAGACACAGCAAGGAATCAATTTCCCATCAAGAAATATCAAAGGAGAAAACAAACCAACACTTGCAGAGCAGGGTTGTTCCACTGCAAGACTGCAGAAATCGCAAAGGGAAAACAGTTGGGAATGAGAAGATGGGGAATGCAGAGCACACAGCGTGGGGCTTGAGCCCCCTTTGAAGTAATTGCAAGTGGTGCTGAAGGCATCCAGGAGCAGCGAGGGAACTGCTGCGGTGTCAGCGATCACCACCTGCACTTCAGTGCGGGCTGGATTTCCCCCTAGACAGAGCCAAAGAAAATGCCACATAAATTCGTCAGCTTTTCAGGCAGTGGCAGCTGGCAGAGGGAAGGATGGTCGTGTGCTGTGGCTCGTGCTCACTCCCTCTTGGTGCACCAAGATGGAGCGAGGGTGTCAACTGCTGAGCTCTCGCTACTCTTTCAGGGCAGCAAGAACAGCGAGGCTTTCACCAAAAGCAACAGCAGCGGGCAGCCGGATGGACGGCGACGGCCACCCCCAGGCCCCAAGAGATTCAGAGCAGCACCTTCCAGCAACAACGCCCCGGGGCGAAGGTAAAATATTTGGTTACTCGGTTTTTGTGATTTTTCAGTGATTCCCTGTGCAGCTCCTGGGGCTCTGCTCTCAGTCTGGGCCAGCTGGGAGCAGTTACAGCCGTGTGCTCATGCAACGTGAGAAAAATACCCCTGGGTATGTTAGGAAAGCACCTGGAAATAAAACAACTTTGTGCTGATAGTTAATAATTCAGGTATTAAATATGCCATTTTATTTTAGAAAGCAAATGTGACCTTTGTATTTTAATTAAACTTTTCCTCTGTCGCTTTGGGGAACACTTTTGAAGGGTGAAATAGCATTTATTTTCATAAAGGCGGGAAATACAGATTACAGCTGTAAGGAATAGCCAGGCAGAGGGGGTCTGTCCCGGTGAGGGGCTGCAGGAGCAGATGCTGTGTCCTGGGAGCTGTGATGAGGGCAGGCCGCTGGGTGCTGGGCACAGCCTCGGCGCCTGTCTCACTGTGGTCCTTGTGTTCCCCGAGCTTGAAAGCAAGCTTCATTGCAATCCCATCTTTCTCTGCTCTGAGTAGAGCAGGGACTGGATGACCTCCAGAGGTCCCTTCTGACCAGATCTTTTTCGGCAATTTTCTTTTTTAATTTTTTTTTTAATGAGCAGAATTCAGAACAAACACAAGCTGTTGTTTCATTTGAGCAGGAAAATGAGTTCCTCTGAAATCCTTTGCTGGCAGAAAAACCTGTTGGGCCGAACTTGGTAACACACAGCTTCATTTGCTTCTCATACTGCTTTTTAATAGTACACTGGGTTAAGTATTTCAGCATTAAACTTTAGGAGAGGTCTGGCATCCTACTCACCTATGTCCTGTTCTCTCTCCCCCTCCTTTACCAGCAGACCTTTCCGGCTAAACAGGGGACCAGCCTTCCAGCAGAAGCGGATGCAGCAGCGGTTCTCCAAAGCCAACTTTCAGAGAGGGGTCAGTATCGAGACATTTTTTGTGCAACCTGCGATGGTGACAAGCCTTCAGTTTTGCCAGCCTTTGCCCAGTTGTATCTTTGCTTCCAAAAGTGACTGGGAAAGATGGGTGACTTGAACAATGAATATATTCTTAGGAGACTGTTTGCAGGGCGAGCAGTTTTTAGTGCAGTTTAATGGCAGCTGGAAAATAAAAACTGGGCATGTGATAAAAGTGAACCTTGCAGCTTACACAACAGCACAAGCAGGGCAAAGCCAAGCCACCCATACAGATTGCTGTGCCAGCAGGAAACCCAAAATGAGCAAATTTCTTGACAACACACAAGGAAAGAGCTATTGAGATACACCAAATTAAATACTTGCAAAAGGAATCATTGTTTCTAACAGCTGATTCGTTAAGTCATTTTTACAAAAATGTATTTCACAGCAGATGGATGCTAATGGAGAAGGGAAGCCACGAAGGATGAGAAGGTAATTGGTGAACAAAGGCATGCTGCAAACACGACGTGCTCTTTCGTGCTCGAATCGAAGCTGGATACATCTCCCTGTCTCGGCAGGTGGCAAGTGAAACCCAGCCCCGGAGCAGTTCTGACAGTTTCTGTGGCTAATCCCCAGGCGGGCCAGACTGGCGTGTAAGTAATGAGGTGATTTGTTAGGATGGGAGCCCTAAAAAGCCCTTGCAAATCCATTTAACATTATTGCAGCTTCACGTCTTCTATAACGAGCGCGCAATGAATGGTTCAGACCCAAAATAGTTAGCAAATGATGTCTCGTTCCCTTCCCTTCATATCTGAAAGGAGATGGTAATTACTGTGTGGCTCGTTCATTATCCAGAGTAAAGAGCAACGGAAGTGCCAGCAGCACGTGGGAGGTGGCAGGCTAGTTGTGCTTGATGTGGGGTGTCATGGGGGAACAGCGCGCACCCCAAAGGGACACTGTGTGCTCGCCGTGTTGAGAAGAGCACAGAGGCTGGAAGGGGGTGGCTTCACCCCTGAACTGAGCCAGTGCAGCTGCAGGACCCGGCACACAGCCAGGGGCAGAAAGAAGGGTCGGTGAGGGCACTTGGCATGTCCCGGGTGCAGAGAACACCCCACGATACGATAGCCCTGGTGTGACGTAGTCCCCAGTGCTGGAACTTTGCCAGCACGGCAGCTCTCCTGGCACCCTTTAGTCTCACCCAGGCTGCTGTGAGGCATGCCATGGGATGTATGGGGTACGCGGTGGTCTCCTTTACTCTTTGCTGGTTTGCAGCTGATGGGAAGTGAGCTGCCTTAGGCTCCTGAGTGACTGCAGATCTGTGCTTTCCCCAGGCCTGGATCCAAGCGCCCATTCCTGCGAAGCCAGAGGCCACCACCGCGGGCAGCCAAGCCCCAGCCCAAGGGGGTGCTGCTGAGATTCAACTTCCGCGCGATGGCCAACCAGGTAGAGGATTGTCGACGGGACAGGCGGCACCTTGCACCCTGCAGCGGCCCTGCCACTAAGCTGTTAACATCACGCTCAGGTTTTTGGGGCTGCCAGTTGGGTTTATCTAGCATAACCTGGGAGGAAAGTCCCTTAGCCGTGTTGGCCAGGGTGCTCGCAAAACTGAAGGCACCTGAGAAGACTGTTCAGCAGCTACAGACTCAGCCTGATTTTCCCCACTCTTTTGGCCCCTCGTGGCCTGTCCATGTGCTTGCTTGGAGCTGGGAGATGCTGCCTGTGAGCAGTCCTGGCTGGGGGGGATCGTTTCACTGCCAGTGCTCCCCACTCCTCAGAGACACACAGCACTTCTGGGCTTTGCTCTCTCTTTGCTTTGGTGACCTTCTTGGTGCCGCATTTTATGCTGAAGTATGGTCCGAGAGCCCTGGGACAGGTCAGAAATCCTGCTCCACCTTCTTCATTGCTGGCGTTTCTTGTCTGGACAGTTTGGTTTTACTTGATGCCTTGTGCTCAGATGCCATCTGCTTGCTCCTGTTCTTGCCGAGGACACCCAGTGTCTTGGGGCTGGGTGCTGCTTGGAGGTTTTCCAGCCGCACACAGTCTGTTGAGCTCCTTGTCTCCATGTGCTGAGTGGTTTAATTGACTAACTGGCTGTGAAGCATCGTCCTGACTGATGGGTTCTAATCAATACCCTGCTACGAGTTTGGCTGTGCTTTGCCATGAGACCCGGGACTGACTCGCTCTCCCTTTCCCCTGCAGACCAGCCTGACGCTGGATGAGAGGTTCTCTGGTCTGAGGAATAAGAGGCGCTTTACAGCAGCCAGAGGCGCCGGCCGGACAGTCACCATGCCTTAGCACCGCATGCTCGTCACAGGGACTGCCCGTAACAGTCCAGGCCCTGTAATGGGCAGCTCAATAAAACTCGATAGATTTCCTCTGAGATAGCTAATCTGGCAATGTGCCGTCTCCTTCCTTACACACAGAATGAATGAGCAATTGAGGGCAGGGACGAGGCAGGATGAGAGCCGGGGCCAGAGCACAGGGCAGGTGAGACATGAGTGGGGTGGTGAAGGGGGATGAGCAGAGGTGGATTTGCTGGGAGCGCTCTGCCAGGGAGCCACAGGGCTGGCACCAGCCCTGTCCCCCTGCCAGGGCACCTTGTGCTGCCTGGGGTAACTTGTGCAAGAGGGAGGGGGAACCAGCTCCAAGCCATCCCCATGGAGCCTTTCCTGCATTGTTACCTGGGTGGGACACAGGGCTGTCCTGCTTGCCCGTGTGGGAGACAGAGCAGGGAGCAGAGCGTGTGTGGAGCTGAGGGATGTGCCCCAGCAGTGGCACCAGTGGGCATGCTCCAGCTGCCCACCTTCCCCAGCATCCACCTAACTGCCCAGTTTGTTGTGCGTGCAGGCATCCCCGCCCAGAGGTTTGCAGTGTAAGACCCCTCCACCCTGAAAACATCACACTGTAGCCCCATAGTCAGGCCTGATGAGCACCTTGCATTGCTCTGGTTGCCGTGCCGTTCTAACTGCTGCTGCCAGCCCGGTCGTGGGGACTGGGTGGGACTTGCTGTGCCGTGCTGCCGGTGTGGCTGTCCTCAGCGTGGAGCACAGGCAAGCTGCCCCAGCCCAAACCAGGTTTTCCAGAGCTGCAGTAGTTCTGCATCAGGGATTTTGTAGGTGCAGCTCCACCCCTGCTCAAAGCAGTGGCATAATCAAACCAGCAGCCGCAGGAGGGAGGCCGGGCTCGACAGCAGTCCGATAAACATTGGCTGAGGTGTTAGTGAGCTGGGTCGAAACATCTGTTGACGAAGCCCTGTACCAACAAACCGTGAGTCACTGATCTGCTGCTGCAACCCAGCACCGAACGCACTGGACACAGCCTGTTGCTGGGCTCTAAGCTAAACTTACTAAAGTAAATATTTGATAGACTGCTTTACATTTTACACCAAGCATCTTTAACGAGAGACTGGACTCGGTGTTGGTTTTATAGGAATGTGTGAAATGTTGGTTGACAAAGCGGTCATGTATGAGTCCAATGCATTGAATAAAAAACTAACCTGTCAAGTGTCACCTTCGGTTATTTCCCTTCCTTCAGCAGGCTTCCAGCACAAGTTCAGCCTCTCAGCATGGCACTGTGGGGCACGGTACATGTGGCCACATGGGCTGCTGCCTTGGTGCTTTGGGGGAGGCCACGGTCCCCGTCGATGCCCACACACAGGCAGTGGGGCATGGCAGTTTGCTGCTCACAAAGCTGGCTCCGAAGCACAGCCAAAGCAGTGGAAAGTTTGCAATAGGTATTTTGTAAAATCTTTGCTGTGATCTCTTTTGCCTTTAATGTTATCAGCAAAATTATCACAGCAACTCTGGCTCTGAGTATGTCTGAAGTGAAACGGATGCAAACTGGCTTCCAGGTTCATGAACTCGGGAGAAGACATCACCCCTTCATGCAAATAATCCAGATGTCGTGGAAGATAAACAAGGAACACTCTCACAAATGGCAGTATCCCTGATTTCAGTTGCGCCTGCATTACAAATATTGACAAAAGATGGTAGATTTGCTAGAAAGCCCGATCAGTTCTTAAACCAGGTTGCCAAGGGGTGGAGCCGTCCAGTCCTGACAGAACAGCTGAGTGCGCAGCATCCCCTCTGTGTTCAGAGCACATCCTGATGCTATTCTCCAAATAGATGTTTTTCAGCCGTCTGTACCTTATATTTTTTAAAGTACTCCTTAAATTAAAATTGAGGGCTTGATAAAAACAACACTTTTTTTCTAGCTACATTCTTCTTCTAACCACACTTTTCTTCTAAGTCACCCGCAGGGCTGGGTGAATTTGCAGGCGGCAGAAGGCGAAACAGCCTTTGCACACAAGGGCACTGGATTTATCAGTTGCAAAAACACAAGCGTCACCGTTGTGCTGAAAACACACTGGGAGAGGGCACGGAGTCAGCTGGCTCCCACAGGCACAAAACACCCTTCTCTCCCAGAGCACTAAACCCACGGAAGGGTTATCCCTGCGAGCATCCCTGCGAGCATCCCTGCAGCCCTGCGGGGTGGGCTGGTGTGAGGAGCCCTCCGGCGCTGCGGGGTGTTGGTGTGGGGCGGCTCAGCGCGGCCCTTTGGCCCTTTGGCCCGGGCAGGCCGTCAGGGGCCGTTGCGGACCGTTGCGGATCGCTGCGGGGCCGTTGCGGGTCGCTCCCCGCGGTGCCCGGCCGCCCCTACCCGGAAGGTGGCAGCAGGCGGCCGGTGGCCGTTCGCAGGCGGGCGCCGCCGGGAGGGAGCAGCTTTGCGACCTTGGGGAACAGTTTTTGCTTTACCTCGGGGCAGCCCAGGCCACCTCCAGAACACCGCGGACGGGGGCCGAGGGGCCTGAACACGCAGGGGGACTGTGGAGGGTCAGGGAAGAGTCCCCGCAGGGCATCCCGATGGGGGAGGGGGACACCCGTGCAGCCCTGCTCGGTCACCGCACTGGACCCACAGATTTCTCTCTTTAGCTACTTGTATCATTGTGTTTAACAGGAATTTGGTGGGGTTTGCTTTCACTATCGCTTTTTGCTGTTCGCTTTCTGCTATTAGTCTATGCCTCCAAAGGCCGGTATTATGAGTCAATATTAATTCCTTTATACCCTTTGCAATTTATAGCCCTGCGCCATGCTCTCCCCTGCTCACCTCCTCTCCAGGACAGCCTTGGTGTGTCTCCTTGTCACTGCCTGGGAGCTGATCCATCCCTCTGTCACCTTTGCACTCTTCTAGCTCTGCTCCATCTGCCTGAGGCAGCCGGGCTGAAGCAGACATGATATTTGAGATGGATTTCTAGGGAGGCTCTGCTTTGTTTTCTCTTCCTCTCCTAATAATTCCTAACATTCCAGTTGCTTTTTAGCCCAGAATAGTCACTTAGAGTAGGAAATGGTAAGGCGCATTTATATTGGTTTAATGAAACAAGTTTCCAGGGAACATTTTCTGCAGGAGCCCGTCCTGCAGCCCACATCCCTATGGCAGAGAGGGACCTGGCAGGGCTGGCTGCCAGGGATGTGCCCAGGGCTCTGCTTTCCCAGCTAAGCTGAGGTTGGGTATTTTCTTAGCTGTTCACGGGATGCCTGGGTTGATGCTAAAAGCTACCTTTAATGAGCTTAACAGATAGGCAGCAGAAGGCCAGGTTTCCCTGCAAATGTCCCTGTTTGTCAGTTCCTGCCGATTTTAGTGTTGTACTACCAGGAGATATGCATCAGGTTAGTCCTCGGTATTTTGGGGCACGTATATCGCCGAGGGTCCCAACATCCTGCCCCAGGAGCAGCATGGCAGTAAGGGCCTCCAGGATAAAAACGTGTGGTTTGGGGCAGACCTGTTGGTCAAATCCATCCTGGTAACAAAGCAGCAGCCAAGGCATCACCTGCGGGGGCTGGCAGTCTGTCCTGCATCGCGTGGGGGTCCTTGTGCCCGCACTTGTCAGACTGGCTGCAAAACGGAGCCAGGCGGGACGTGAGCTCGCTGCCTGGGCTCAAAGGTGCGGGGCGAAGCATCGTCGGAGGTGGGGCCCACTGTCAGCAGCAGGAGCTGTTAGTTTTTAGGGGTCCTTGGAGGGATTTAGACAGCCAGAAACAACAGGCAAAGTATTTAAACAGAAACCTGAGATCCAAACGGCTGGGATAAACTGAGCTGCAAGCAGAGCATTTGCCAGGCAGCAACCCAGTAGAAAAGAGGGTGACAACAAACTGAGAAAAGACACGCAGACCCTTAGACTGAAATGCAAGGGGTGCCCCAAACTGGACCACAGACAGAAAAACAGCCCGGAGGAGGGAAACAGTCTGTGAAAGGTCGAACGGTACTTTATCAACTAACTTATTTCCAGAAAGCTCATATAATTTCGGAACGAACCAGTGTGCTACCCCAGCACAGCACTAGGTGAGAAAGGGATGCAGGAAAGCGTTACAAACCTGAAGCATTTAGTAAAATGTCTTAGAGGGCCAGAAAAACTAACAGCATCCCCCAGGCAGCACTGGGCAATGCCAGCCCCTCCAGCTGAGGGGCTGCAGTGGGCAGGATGCTCTGCTTTCACGGCTAGCCCTGCTCCAAGCCACCGTTAGCTTTATCAGGAACCTGCGCCCTGCCCTAGCTGCAGAAATGTGGCTCCGCTTCGTACCCTGGAAAAGGGATAGCCTCTTCCAGAATTCGACTAATGGGCCTTTAACTTCCATTTGCAAGGCAGAGAGTTATTTTTCCCTATCACAGGCTTCATTCACTGAAGTCATATTCCCACCGTTCATCTGGATCAACTTTGATGACTTTTATAGGCAACATAACATAAAGTGCTAAAATATAGAGGCAAGAGGAACAGAAAAATCTGATTTAGTCTTTATCCACTCAAGATCAGAGTTTAGGATTTAGTATTAAGCCATGTCCTGAAGCAGATCCTTCCTAGCTATGTCAGGACTGCTGCCAGCTCTCGTGATTTTACTGAAAGTCCTGTGATGTTTAATGGTGCAGTTAAAATGCTGGATCCTGGAGGCAGGTCAGGAGGTGAAAATCTTGGCTTGCCTGTATTAAAAAGTCAATTTGCAATTGTGTGGCTGTGCAGGGAAGACCACGATCCAAGAGTAACTTAAAAGCTTGGGTGTCAGATGCCAAAAAACCAAGGAACCTCTTAATGGCTTTTTTTTTATGTCATGTTTCTAAGTCAACCTCATGATGCTTGGAGCTTGACTCATGACTCTGAAATGCTCAGAGCACACTGCTGGGCCAGAATTAATCCACAGTCACGTCTCATTGTGAATGGGAATCTCTGTGCCACTATCAGCATTTGGAGACCTTTGTCCCTGCATCTCTCACTGCGGCAGCGCTTTGTTGCACTGCAGTAACAGCTCCAGCTTGTTGCAGAAGCACAATATGCCTGAGAAACATGAGATTTGCTCTTTCCGTAGGTCAAGACTGGAGAAGAGGATGTTTATCTCTAAAACACACCAGGCTGCAACTCCTGACCCTCCTCTTGGCAGGCTCCAGGAGGAAGACGGAAGGGTGCAGGCTCCCCAGCCTGTGCCCTCAGATGAGCAATGGCACTGGCGCTCTCTGGCTACCCATCCCTGGAGGATGAAGGTGTCCCTGACCCTGGCCATGATCGAGAAGGTGTACCATGAGTGAAGATGGATGTGGTGACTGGCAGGACCCCCAAGGGGAACCCAGGCTGGGGTGGGAAGTAAAGCCAAGTGCCAAGGTGGGAGGGAGACTGCTTTGTGTTTATGAGTTTACTTGCAGCTGGTAATGTCTCCCCCAGCTGCTCCAGGAACAGAGCTTTTTGTCATTCTTGCCAGGAGTGTTCATAAACCTCACGGAGCCTACTAGCAATGCCAGTAACAGGTGAAGCTCTGCACATTATTTTGTCCTCCCAGTGACTGTCATTGGAGAAATAAGGGGCTGCTGGAGCCAAGGGGTTTGGCAGCCCACGGGACCTGGGGCAGGCAGGCTCTCCGTCTGATTCTGCCAGTGAGCACAGAGCTCTCCCTGCTCTGAAGACCCTTTCTAGCTTCAGTTTTCCAGCCTAAATGAATCCGTGGCCTTCTCTGCCTGTTCTGGAGTCAGCCTTATCCTCTGCTGTTACCTTGCCCCTCTCCACTGTCCTGTGTCCACCCAGGAGGGTATGTTGGCAGGAGTCCCTTCCCAGCCTGCATTTTGCTGAGCACTTGCAGTTGCCTCTTTCAGCACAGTTGCCCCAGCCCTATTAAGAGCCCTTCTCAAAGCCCACAGATGGAAAATTCCCAACCCTAACATCCCGCTCTCAAACGCACTATACCTGCATAAGTTGTCTTACCTATGAGATAAAGGGAAGGCTCCTGCTGTAGATGGACAGCCCTTCAATTTTTGAATTTTTCATAGCTTCGTGCAAAAACTCACCCTTATGGATGGATGCTCTAGAAGAGCAGCAAGAGCTTCACCCACCGAATGGCACTCCCAGGGCCATACAGGGACATCGCATCTCTTCTGTACTGTACCACAGAGCGCAGCCCGTGTGGGGGAGCATAACCACATAATGCTGCCAGTCAAGACAACAGTATTTAATACCAGCCACTTTTGCACCACGCTCTTCAGCCTTGCAGAGGGGGTGTCTACAGGAGCTCATGAGTTTCACACCTTCTGTGGGCCTGCAGAGAGCATGCATCCTCAGTTCAGGTTTCCCCTTTGCACAAGACCCAACACAATGATTCATCTGTGCATTTGCTTAAAGGATTTCACTGTCGACCGATCCAAGGTTTCTTTGTTGACCACAGTTAATTTTGGTATGCAGAAAATGCCTGGGTAAAGACAGGAATCTAGCTGCAGTTTCAGTGTCTGTGAGCTGCTTGCTATGTATTAACAACAGACTGAACAGTTCTCACCAGTTGAGTCCCAGTTTCCATCACTACAGTTTTACAGTTATAACATTTCTGCAATATGGAAAATAACTTGTAAAAAGCCTTACCCGAGGAAGGACTGAGCTGAAACATCGTTAGAGATCTGGATCTTCTCGAAGAACCATGGGTATGCAGGAACCTGTGGGTTTCTCAGCCTGCATGGATTCAGGCTAGGGAAGAAAATATGGTCTGACATGCAACAAGCCCTGGCTGCAGGGTATGTGGCATGGCTGAGGGTTTTCTCCCTGTAGCAGAGGCTGAGGTCAAATACCTTTATTTGTGTATTATTGGTGATGGAAGTTGCTTGTGTGCGATGAAAAGAGAGCACAGTCCAAACAGCTTGAGACTAGAACATGATTGATTTACCTTTTTTTTTTTTTTTTGCATAAGCCTATAAATTGCCCAGAACTTGCTCCTTTTTCTGAGAAACTGCTGTCATCTGTGAAAAATTTGACTAATTCCCCCTCAATGCAAGAACGATGCAGGGGAGGCAGATTCCTCAGGGATCTTGGTTTCTGGAGAAAAAAACCCAGCCTTTTAAGAGTTCACCAGGTCTACACAAGGCGAAAAAACAAATGTCTGTTCCCCTTGCTGATAGCAATGAAAAGGGAAAGGACCATCAGGGAAGTGCCCTGCTTGGACCTCAGCATCAAACAGCTGAAAAGCATGGAGAGACTGCAAGAGGCAGCAAAAAGGAGGCAAAGCCCTGCGGGAGCTGCAGAGATCTCTTTTGCTCAAGGCAGGACGTTTCTGCTGCACAAAGCTCGCCTCTGTTCAATATCTGTGCTCCCTGATTACCTCCTCCAAGGCCAGGAAACCCTGGCAGCGGGAAGGAAGCTGGTGAGACAGAGGCATTTTTGCACCCCACCACAGCCATGACATGCTGGAAGGTGTGTCTGAGCGCTGGCAAGCACCAAAGGCACCCTTGTTCCCAGGGTCTCCTCGGGCAGAGGGTCCCCAGCACTGCCCAGGCATCTGGCTGACCAGCACCATGCTTGCTGCAGCTCATGGCTGCAATCCCTGCTAAGCAACCCCAGCAGGGAAAAGAGGAGGGTTTGGGGTTGTGTGTCTACAGCAATCCAGGAACACATCAAACAGCCCCAGGTACAGCTACACCTGGTCTGATTCTAGAGTTGCCCTCGATGTGCTGTTGGGCACGCAGAGCCTCGTTGGGTGCAATGGATCTAACACTGCGTTCAGAAGCACTTTGATTCATGCTGTTAAATGTGCCTGGTCACAAATCCATTATGCAAACGAACACCACAGCACTTCATACAAGATGTTCTGGTATTTATATCAGCTCCATCAGTGTTCATTAAAATAGATGGTAATTGCAGCATGCAGGATGATAACAGAATGCAGCCACAAACAGAATGTGAAAACATGGCAATTTCCACCTGGCACCTAGCTTTAATGAAAGATTTTATCTTCTAATTAAAGCCCCCGATCACATCTTTCTACGTGTGGTTGCCTTTGCTTGAAAATAGGTTAGGTGGTACAGATCATACTTATTTAGAAAGTGCATTTTTATATCCGATTCAAATTACGAACAGCTTCTCTGGTTACTAGAACCAGCCAGAAAAAAAATACTCAAAATGTCATAAATTGAGGGCTAACGTATACTGGTGGTGTAGGCGGGATTTCTCCAGGCAGACACGCAGAGCCTCGGCAGGGCGAGGGCAGAGTTCTTCCTCTCTCTGAGCCATCCTGCCACAGTCTGTGCCAGAAACAAGTCTGCACAGACCGTGGTGCACACACAGACCGTGGTTCTTGAGAAGAACCAGAAGTGTTTCCATGAAAATGCCGTGTTTCATCAAGAAGCTTTCACTGCTGGGAATAAAAAAGGTAAACATTTTTATAGGGGTTATTTATTATATACCAGTGTCCCGACAAGATAGGGGATATTCCATCTTTTTTCAGGCTCTTTTGTATAAATTAAATCAAGCCCCAGAAGCATTGAATAATTTATGGGCTCCTTTCCACATGGTATCAGTCTCTGCAGGTGCTGTTGTAACAGGTCTCCCTTCCAACAGCTGCTATCATCTGCGCCTGTCTCCTCCCCAACAGCCTGGGAACTGTAAGCTGTAACTCGGGATGCAGGGAAGGGAAATCTTTAAAAGGTTTTCAAAGAATATTCAGCAAATTATAGGAGTTAATGTGACCTGTACATCAGGGTCAGATGGGCTGAGGGGCCCTGCTCAGACATGCTGCATCATTTTGTAGCAGCAATTAATTTCATTCTGTCCAAACTTGGATGAACATCTTGAGTAGTACCAAAATGATCAGTGATTGTGCCCACAGCTACGTAAACCTTGCATTTCGCACGATTCAGACCCAAATTTGTACTGCTGAGTGCTGGCTGGCCCTTTGGCCAAGCTGCTGCATCGCCACGCTGCAGTGAGGGGCTTCCCTGGGGCGGGGGAAAGGGGGGGACACACCACCGAGGGTAGGCTGCAGGGCCAAGGGACAGAGCTCATCTGCCATCCCCCACTTCCACGGATCTGGGTGACACAGCACACTTACAGCACCGCAGCCACCTGCCCCCGTGCCTGCTGCTCCCTGGGGCTGCTTGGCATCACATACTGGTGGATGAGTGGCCACTCGACCTCTTTGTCTGAAGGCAGATTAAAAGACACCGGAGGGGAGGGAGTCCCATCCTTCACACCCTTGCAGCCCATCTGTGAAGGACTACACAGCTATGCAGAGGAACTGGTTAAAGGGGATGTAAAGAACATATTTTTGGCCAGGCACTTTAATTATAAACTCTTTTTTTGCTCTGCATTCCTTTAAGCCCTGCAAAAGCCCTGATGACTCTTTTTTTCTACTAGCACTTGTATTTTTTTAAAGACGTTAAGATAGATCTCACCATAAGCCTAAATGTACGGACAACGACAACTTTGCATGTGTCAGGGATTCAGGACTAGATCCAATTTTTGTGGCATTTTAAGCCATATTTAGACAAAAACATTTGTGAATATCAACTGGTCAATGAATTCTCTTTAGTTCAGTGTTTGCTGAGTTGGATTAATCATGTTGACTGAGCTATAGAAATGCTTGATGAGTTTTTTCTCCCTACCCCTCCCCCCCCATTTTTTTTTCTTTAAACTCAGCATTCTCAGAAATTGCTGGTTGCTTTTTAAAACAACTGACAAAGTAAAACCCACACAATGCAAGAGAACTAAAAGATAGTTCCCCATGTTATTTTGCTCAATTTGCTAAATCACATTAGCTATGTCAAAAAATGTCTACCCCCTACCCTAAAAAGTTATCAACATCTCGTCCTTTTGTGTTGTTTGCTTGCATTTTTTGTAAGAGGGGCACCATCTAGCAACAGATTGTGCACAATGCTGACCCTTCGCTGGACTTTATGCCGCCTTTGCACTGAATGGTTTAACAAGTGTGTGTTAAATGTTATCATAAGAGCTGAATTGTAAAGTGGTGAAATCATCTGAAAGTGCAACAGGCCTAAGAGGCACAGCACAGTTCATGTTCGTTAGAGCAAGCTCAGTCACAAATATTCTCTTGATATTTGCCAAGAAAATCTGTTATTTTCCAGCAAACACAAAAAGCTGAAAGCAAGTGGTATTTTACATCATTAGCTCCTGTCTCTTTTGTTGCATGCTCTCTGTTCCACCCAGGCAATATAGAACCCAAACTGTACATAAGAACTCAAAAAAATGGGATGAAAAGACTTTTCAGTTAAAAAATATATACCCAGTAAGGCCAAAGCCCCTTTCTGCTTCTACAGAGGTCCAGGGCCATGGGGATGGCAGGAGGGGTGCACTGGGTGCTGCAGGGCTTGGGTGACCAGTTTCTTCTCCAGACTTTGCCTGCCACTTTTCCCAGCGCCACAGCCAGCAGGCAGCTTTGCTGATAGGTTGCATCTTCCTCAGAATTCTTTCTGCAATTCATTGTGCAGGAAGGACAAGTAACAGCCCCGTGTGTGCAGCCAAATAGTTTGTCATCTCTTTTCAGATCATCTTCTATCTTCTGCTGCCACTGTGTGCTGTACTGGCAAGCGCAGTGCAGTCATTCACGTTATCCCGATAAACATGTCAGCAGATCTGAGAAAACGAATTTGTTTCTGCTCTGCCAAAGCCAACCGATGCACGCCTGTGTTTTCCTTTCAACACAGAAGTGTGGTTTGCTGGGATTTACCAACAGTTACTGAGCAGGATTTCGGTCACCATTCAGATTCTGTCTATTTTTGGATCTAGAATTTAACGGCAACATTTGGTCAACTTTGAATGTCTGGCTGATTTTAGATAAAAAAAAGTTTCTTGTGTTAGCTATTAGAAGCAGACCGTTTATTTCTCATGACTACCCCCTCAAACCAACATGTAAATGTTTTGCAGTACTTATATTGTAAAGTTTAGTGTATCAAAGTCTTTAAGATATACAGCGTGTGTCTAACAGTCTATGAAAACTACCTTTATATCTGCATCTTATCTTTTACAGCTCATCCAGAATAAAAAGTGCAGCGCCCTACATCGCACCGTTTCCAGAGAGCCCTTCTCCTGCCAGCACAAACTGCCGGCGCGAGCCAGAACTGCCATCACTGCAGCCACAGCAAGGGACGGTCTCTCTGCAGACACGTCCTGGAAATGATCGTCTAACAGCCCCCCTCCTCCTGCCCTGCACCAGCTCAAATCAGATCACAATTGCACACTCCCAATATAATACCCAGACAAAGACATCTTCTGCTTTGTTCTGTATTAAGATGTACCCAAGGGACTAATTAGGCATGGTTTAGACACTAATTGCTTGGCAGCCCTCTTTGCCTTCAGATACCTTGCTACAGCAGTTGCGTGAGTTTGTTTCATCTCATCCATGGAAGGAAATTGGGCAGCAGCCAGGTCTGCCAGGGGTGGGTTTGGTCCCCGTAGCACCTGGGGCTGGAAATAACGCAGAAGCTGCAGGGCTCTGTGTCGCCTGGACTGTGACACAAAGTGCTGCTCCTGGCTTGCAAATGGCATCTGGGACCCACAGAGCTACAGCTTACGGCAGGCAGAGCTCAGACCTTCGTCACAAGGAGGGTGACACCTAATCGATCAGGTGGTGCTCAGTCACCCCCAGAGTCCCACAGTCTGCAGTTACACAAACAGTTAGGCTTGAAAGAAGGTAACGTGGCGTGGATGATAAGGAAACTCTGCATGAGTGGAGATGCACAATATTAAATGCATCGTTAGCGTGAAAACTTTGTTTAAAGCCAGTAAGTCTTCCCCTAAACAGAAAGACTGGAAAGGTCGAAATGTCAAATTCCTGTGGGAGAGAAACTCTAACTTTCCTAACTCTCCCCGTTATCTCTGTGCAAACTGCAGCGCAGGCTCTTACCACCATGCAAAGTTCTGGTTTCCCAACACATGTGGATCCTCATGCTTGAGGTTTCAGGAGGCAGAGCCGTTTGGCCTTGCTGCTCTGCCTCGTGACCAACGCAGAATAAAGCAGGCTCAGTGTAGTTCTCCAGGCAGCACATTCTTTCTGAAGTCCATGTCCTGAACAAGCTTATTAAGGACAACTTCACATCAAACCCAGGCAACTAATCACTTGGGATTAGACAGTGCCTTCCCCCATGCCACTCGCTTCTGGGCAAGACCAAATAAATACCATTGCTTTAATTCTAGACCAGCAGCTCCTCCAGGGAGGCAGCTCCATCTATGCACAGCCTCTTGAAGATTTTGGCCCTGCCACATGCATCTCTGTTAAATGTATGATTCTAGATGCTGTATTAACTACACTTATTTTTCGGCTGCTGTAAACTACAGAATAATTTGTAGCTGACACATTCTACAGAAGAGAGTAGGAAAGGGTTACTCTCCTGTGGCAAGTACTCCTAACCAGAGAATTATGCCAACATCCTCATGAATTCTCTGATATAATAGATTGAGGGACTATAATGATCAGAATAGAGTTGCCCGGAATATTTTCCTCAGAGAAATCTGTGTGTCTCACAGCAATGCTTACACCACCGGTGTCCTGAGCTCACTGACCTGCTCCTTCAAGACCTGCATCTGCTGTCCAGCAGCACTCGGTTACCTGCTGGAGAAAGGTGCACCAGGGAAGCTCTTGGAAGCAAAGAGCCGGAACCAAATGGGTTTAAGGATTTCAAGAGAATAAAAAAGCCCAGAGGCTAAATGTTAAGCTGAATCAGGGCCAGCTGAAGCTGATTTATAATAACAACTACCAATTTAAAAATAAATAACAATTCTTAGTGGATCTGTCCCATTTCTTGGCTAAACTGTGAATAATTGGATCTACTTAAATATTGATCCATAAAATGACTTGCTTCTATTGAGTAAACACAAACATGTTTTGCTGGGAGGCCATGACTGAATTACCCTGTTACTTCTCTTACAGAACCCTTTTCCCCAGTCTTGGCTGGCATTTGCTTTCAAAAAGGAAGCTAAAGTAATTATTCTAAACAATAGACTTGCTAAACATCATTTTAGCATAGGAGTTTGGGATTCAAATTTTGTTGCTGAACTCTCTGGCCAAGCCAGGGTTATGGTTCTTTGACAAAGCTCTCACTTAGAGGTTTTGCTTCTGCTTTTTTCCACTTGTGAATATGAAATCCTTCCATTTCTCTGCACAGGAAAATACAACCTTCTCCTTAGTTGATAAAAATCTCTTTCCCGTGGGTAACGGTATTTTTTAATTCTTCCACCAGGAAAGAACATCATTAGCTATAAAGCACTGCTCAGTCCAAGCTTTTTGCTGAACAGAGGAGCTCTGACACGAGACGACACCTTCCTGTAGGCTGTGCCTCAGAGGCCATGCAGATGGAGCACAGGACCCACGCCTGAACCTGTTGCAGCAGTTCCCAGCCCTCCATCTGCAGCTGTAAAGGAGTCACCAGCCACGGCTGGCATTGCTCCTGGCTCTGCTGCTGACAAGCCTGACCCTGTTGTCAGGGATAACACCCCTATTGCTGTAAGCGTGTGTCACCCCACCAAATACATTCAGATAACTTCACTTGGGGATTAAAGCCCCGATTGCCACAGGAGAAGCCTTGCTTAGGAGCATGTGCCAAGCTTCGTCCTGCGGGTGGGAAGCTGGTGGCAGGTAGACCCCGTCGCATGGGCAGGAGTGGGCTCAGGGCAGAGCTGCAAAGCCAGAGCCAGCTCAGCTGGCACCTGGCCTCTCGGAGCAGTACAACCAGTTAAGATTATACAAACACAGCTTTCCTCCAGAATTACTTCTAAGTGTTTCAAAGGCCAAGCCAGGTCTCCAGCAGATATTCCTCATGTTTCATTTGTTTTTAGACATATGAGATTTCTTAGAGAACAGAGCAGTCTCACGGAAAGGTTGTTAATGAAACCTTTCAGCCATAACACTCCAAAACTGCAGGAAATGCTGGAATAGTAAATAAATATTTTCATAAAAGCAGGCTATATGTAGTATTCTTCCTCTCAGTCCTGCAGCTGGCAGTCCTTATCTGCAAGGTCTCTTAAATAATATGCTTCTGTGATACTTTGCTGTTTGACAAGTACAGCCAAAGTTCTGTAAACAGACAAAAACCTAAGAATACATGCCCAGACTATCACAGCCCCAACAGCACATCCTCACAGGGGCTGGGTGCCTGTGATTGCTGGGATAGCACCAGTTTCTACAGAACCATAACAATTAACATCAAAGGTGGAGATAACAGTATAACATAGATATCCACAAAAAATAGAAACACCCACATCTTTTTCTTGGGATGACCAGACAACACAGAGCTGTGCTAGAGTATTTTTCTGATGCTTTTCAACAAGCTGGGATTTTTTTTTAGCCCAGATTCAGAGTGAATCACAAGCCATCTCTATGTACATACCTCTTTCCTGCCACACAGACATGGAAAACTACAACTCTGCTCCATAGCATGCTGCTGCTCTGCTCCAAGAGAGCTATAGGAGCACACCTACAGCCTCACCACTAATGTGGAAAGGAGCAAAGAACTGCAGCCAGGAACTACAAAATGAGAGTGGCTGGTAACCTGCTCTGCTTTAGAATGAGGTGCCAGGGATGCAAACGAGGAGCAGGTTTTATAAACTGAGAGCCACAGGTACTGCTTTGGTAACAACTAGCTCTTTGTAGCTACTCTTGCTTTGTGGTATAGCTGCTTGCAGCAAGGGTGGGAAGCTTACTTAAGGACAGTTGTTAAGCTCTGGAGGTTTTTTCCCTGTGTGGACCTAGAGCTAAGTGAAAGGCTAGGGGATGCTGAGGAGCTGCTGATGAACAGAGCTGATGGAAGGACTCTGTCTTGTACCTCATATGGAGAGCATGGTGGGCAGGTCATTGATGTTCCTGCAGGTCTCTTTGTTGCCTCAGCTCTGATGCAAAGCACCTCTCCGGGCTTGCAAATGACATCTGGGAGAGGCTCAGCTCTATATAGAAGATAAAAGAACTGCTTTCAAAGAGGAAATGTGCAAATTAAAGCTGTAACTGGATTAGGCTGTGAGTATAACTTGCCTTTATTTATGTCCTATGTGCTTAGTCTTGATCATACTCATTACAACAAGTACAGCTCAGGATTATTTAAACTCTGAGCCAGGACAGCTGAACGACACAGTGTTCGGGCAGTGGGGTCTTGTGGCTGCTGCTTGGTCAGGAGGTGTCAGGAGAGTGACTGTGGCTTTGGGCTTGATTCTGAATCACACATGCTATTTCAGGATGATCACAGGACATCAAAAAGACAAAGTCACGCTTCTGTATTTTTTTGGTTATTTTTAACACATCCTTCCCTGATGTGTTTTTCTGCCTCTTAATGCCTCTCTCTTCTAAGTGTAAGATCCACAGAGACCCTCCGAGTGCTGTTGATTCTGCCTGACACTCACCAAAAGAAAAATGGGATAATGCTCTGATTTGTAGGTGCACAACATGCCAGGCCCAGCCACAGCAGCTGCTGTGTGCCCTCCTGAGCATCCCTGCAAGCAGGGGCTATGGGAGAAGCAGCTGATCTGGTTTGGAGCCCATCCTTAGGGCTGCTCTAAGCAACACTGGGCAGACAACTGCTGTGCTTGACCCATCCTGAGCAAGGTGGACTCCCCTTTGGCAAGCTGCAAGTGTTTATGGGCACCCATCTTTTATTCATCCACTGCAAATTTGAATACTTGGACACATTTTGCAGCTTCTTGAGAAACTGCAGATCTGATGAGTTACAGCAAGTACTTGTGTGTGCTCTTAGCCCTCAGCAAACACAGGTTAAAACCCATCACGGTGCTTTGCCTGGCTGCTGCTCCTTGAATGGCTATAGCTTGCTGCTGAGTAATTTTGTGGCTGTATTGCCACCATCGGTGCTTCGGTTCCTGTTTGGTTAGGAGCCTCTCGGGTGGCCAGGAGTGCTGCAGTGTGCTCACCACCTCCCAGGGCAAACTCCGTACCCACTGCTTTGAATAAAGTGGCATTTAGATTAAGAAGCTCGTTTCCCTTTGTGGGGAAGCAGTTTGCACTGTCAACCAAAAGGAGAGAGAACAGATTCAGAGTTCATTTATGTGAAGACATGGAAACTATAGGTTACTGTTTTGCTGTCTCTTTGCTTGAAATGACAGACCTTGGGGTTTTTTGACATAACAGATTCAAGTGTTGGCTCCTGAGTCCATATTTAGACACTTGCTCAAGTTTTGAGAGTACCAAATAGGTATAATCTCCCACTGATGTCAGACAGGATGTTTTTTGGGTGAAGATTGGACCGAGATGCTCAGTCTTTTTTTATAAACAGACTAACTATAGAAGAGGATTCTAACTTCTGGCTTGTTAATTTTTGTAACTATATTCTGGAAGCAGCTTCCTCTTCGGAGCTGACCTTGGAAAATGTGTTAGGAGTATTTTCTGCTTTCCATATCAGGAAATGTCTTATGCATCTTAGATTCCTTTTTCCTTTTAAAAAAGAATGAATTAGTGTAGCAACAAACTGCAACCTAAGAAGTTTATTTCATATTTTAAAAGCAAAAATATATGGGTTTACATCTGAACCTACTTATTCACAGTGGAGACACTTTAGCTTAGTGTCCAGTTCTGTGTTTAACTGTTATAATTTGGTTAGTGTAACTGTGAGATGCATAAGAGTAATGCTGTCTTTTGCCTTTGCCATGGCACACCTCAAGACTGTAAGTGTTAAAATACTTCTGTATTCGTGTAAGAATAGTCCCTCAGTGCTCTGGGAAGGTGCCTCAGGGATCAATCTGAGCAGTGGAAACAAGCTGGCTTGCAGAGAGGCCAGTGCCATGCCTGGTGCTTGGAGCCTGAACTGTCACATCAGCATCGCTTGCAATGGCAAGTTCTAGATGAAAAACTGATGCTTTATAGAGGAGGAGGAGTGACAAAAGGGTCTTGCTGAGCCTGAAGCTCAGGTCAATGGGTCTCAGGGATGCCCATAGCTGTGGCACACAGCTGAATATACCCCGAGCCACATCCAGACCAGTAAGATGAACCACCTCTAGGTAGAGGAGTGTGTGGGATCATGGCTAGCAGTGCCTGACACTGACCCAATAGCTCTGCTTATGGATGTCCCCAAGTGGGGAGGAGGGATAAGCTACCAAAGGCTCCCCTGTGCCACATCCCAGCCCAGATACTCCATGGGCTCCTGTACCCTTCTGTGGGTGCTGGGCTAAAGTGAGAACATGTACCTTGGCCACCACCTCCTGGTCCCAAAAATGCCATGGCAATGCTGAACTGGCTCCAAGACCAGCCAGGGGGCAGATTGTGGTCTTGCTTTCTCTGTAGAACCGTCATTCCACATGCTTCTTCAGAAGGTCTCATAGCTACTGCATGACGTCAATACAAAACCCAGTTTTAGAGAGCAGAATTGAACAAAGAATTGTATTAGCAAGATCTAAGATAGCCACTAAGTGTTCCTCTCAGCCAATTAATTCCTGGCCTGTGCTATATCTTTGTCAAGACAGAGCAGATCCAGTGAAGAATGTCACCACAAACTAGTATGTTTTAGCAGAGAGATTTTCCAGAGAATGTGGGTTAGGCAAGAAGCTCAAAGCTATATGGCAAAAGCACAGTTCAACATTATTAGAGGCATTGCATCATTTTGCAATAGCATGTGAAGAATTTTTCTCCTGCTTGTATCATTTCATCCCAGAATTGCTGTGTCACTCACACAGTTTTTGGGTTCTAGTTACTGTGAATTTGAAGAAAAATTCAGCTGACTCCGTCATCTTGGAAAGGTTACTAGAATAAACACTCCAGTCTGGGATGACTTGTTCCAACCTCAAATGGGGTCCAGGATAGCTCTGAAAGTTCTGGGATGTTCTAATGAACACAGAGTTGTTCCTACTCTCAGACTTGGCACATTTTACCTAGGTGTAGTTATTACCTGCGCAGCCTCGTACAATCAAGCTCCCCGTGATGGGCTGGCTCCTGAGAAGTTCTTCCTCACAGCATTTAGAGAAGTGTCTGTCATCAGTGCTGCAGAATCCAGATCAGCACAGTTCTCCCTTGCTCTTTGAGGCATGTGAAGAAAAGGCTCATTAATGTTAATAATAATAAATTATGCAAGTCTTATTGCTATTAAAAGGAGGATGCTGAATGGATGAGAATTCTGTGAGCCAAATAGCTGGCATCACTCACATCTGGGAATGGCACATATGGATATATTCCAAGGAAAAAGAAAGGATACAGGCTGGCATCCCTTGGAAGACGTTCTGTGCTGTACATCCTCATTGAGCAGCTCTTGCATCCAGTCTGTCACTGCTGATTGTACTGCAGAATATTTTTTAAAAGGCCACCAGCCACTCTTTCTGTTGCTATTAATGTGATGGAAAAATTTACCTCCATTCTGTATTATCTTAATGATTACCTAGCTTTATTACTAGCTATTTGCATCTTAATTTCAATTTTCCCATTTCAGGTCAGTTTTAGAAGTGCTTGTTCTTGAAAGTATGGACAGACTGTGATCGAGTCACCCTCCTTTCTTCTGGATAAATAGACGGCTCAGCTGCATGCTCTCATGCTGAAGGTATGTTTCTAGGTTGTAATTTGTTTTTAGTAATTTTTGTGGCTCTCCCTTGAACTTCTTCCAAGCATCAAATATCCCGGCATATATTTACATCAGAATAGGAGATGCTGCATTTTGCCTGTTTCTCCCCAATTCCACTCCCTCAACCTTGTAAAGCAAACTTCTGTTTCAGATGCACAAGTGATGATCCTGCATGGATCTCAAGTTCAAGTTACCATGAATTAATTTGTGTGAGAAAAGCTGAGTGCGATCTGAGTCACTCGTGCGCCTAGCAGGGAGCCATTTTGTTGTATAAGGAGTTTCCCCTGAAAAAGGGGAAAAATGTTTTCAAGCAAGACCTGAGGCTGACAATGAGGTTTCAAACTGCGCCAGCACAAGGTCTGGGTTTGCAGCAGTCTAGACAGTGGCTGCCACATCTTGCGAGGGTGGCTGGAAAGCACCGTGCCCTCAAACCAGAGGGAGTCACCTGCAGTCAACAATTGGACTTTTTTTGTCCCGTTACCCAAAGCAGTACCTCAGAACGGTGAAATTTAGCCAGGTCTCACAAATTACCTGCCTTGAGCATCATTTGTCAGCTCCTCTGTCATTTGCCTGCTTTACTACTAACCTGTTCTGGGTTACGTGTGTGATGGAGCTGGTCAGGCAGCCACGAAACATCGGTGATGGGGTAAGCTCAGCTGCTCCGGTCCCAGCCCATGGCACTGGTGGCAATGGGCAGGGAGTGACTGTCCCAAGCTGAACTCAATGTCCTCTATTATTTCATCCTTGGATTTCGTGAATTAGAAATGCTGGTTGAGTACTTTGTTAGTTTCCTTGTGTTGCTTTGTTGCACTGCTGCCTAGTGCAGGCAGGTGGAGAGGGTAAACTAAGATGAGACAGTTCTGGTCATTGCCAACAGCCTGTGTTCTTGGGTGAAACTAGTCAAGAAGTTGGTAAGTTTTCAGGAAAAGGGCACCACTGAGGCAAAAAACCCCCAGTAAATTAATCTTAGCTACTTGACAGCATATTTTAAAGCTTTTAAGCTCATTAGTGAGAAGATGACTCTACTGGCATCTGCAGGATTAGTTAATGCTGATCTTCAATCACTTTAAAATCACATTTCATTCTACTTTTTAGCAAAAAATCCATAGAAATTACTTGCAGTGGTAGTATGGTACTTTCCCTATAATTTTTCTGCAGTAATTCTCCATTTCTGAGGATACTTTAGGATAAAGTATAGCATTACTTCCTTTGCATTCTCGAGGTCATGGAGATGGAACTTCAGGCATTCAGCAGCCCAATTTCAACCCTCGTCAGGCTTGTTCGTGGAGTAAATAAGAGGAGATTTTTCTTCAGCCACAGTCTGTGTGGAGGCAGGAAACTGGGAGCGTGCAGCTGTGGGCAGAGCTGGGAGCGACTGTAAATTCATAGCTCACATTTCTCTTGCTGCAGAATGGAGTTGCACACCAGTGATTATTTCTTTTCCCCACGTGCAGACGTCAAGATGAGAGATGCCCACGCAACCTTAGTGCTCGAGCCCGACCCTGAATTTGTGAATAAAACATAATGTTTGGCGGGATTTACAGCAGCACAGCAGAATTAGGAAGGTTGCAAGCCTGTCTGTAGTGTATGCAGGCAATGGTGAGCCATCCTTTCTAGCTCCTTCTCTCTCTCTGTTTTAAACTTTCTTTCTATGGAAGGAGGAAATTGTGCAAAGTATTAAAGTCCATCTGCAAGGTAACAAACAGCGTGGTTACAAAAATATGGTAAGAATAGGAAAAAGGGGAACATTTTCATTACATTAAGCTAAACCAAGATGGGATGTTTGTATTGCAAAGAGCGCTTCTCATAATGCAGCTTTTTTTCTTCCAACAGTATAATAGACTTTGTTCTCAGACTGTTGCAGTCACAGAAGCATCCTTTATGGTTTGCAGTTGTTTCCAGTGATACAGGTGGATCTAGCAGCTGTTGCAGGCTGTATTGTCTTTACACCCTGGAGCACAGCACCATCCTTGGTAAGTCTACTTCACAGTAGACTGTATTCCAGCAACCAAGACTTATGATGTGTCCATAAAAGAAATAGCTGGATGCTAACCAAAAATATTTCCCTGGTGTAAACTGGTGCTGCTTCATTGCCTCAAGCAAAGTTTTTCTTTTTTACAGATGAATACTTGTACTTTTATACTACAAAGAACCTGTAGACCTGATGACATGGTTAAATTTTGTACAACCAGCACTGAATGTCATCTTAAAAATAAAAAATGTCATAGTAGATGGGTAAGCTGCTAGAAAAAATGTGACACCTGGAGGAAATGCAGTTGATTTGGTAACAGATTAAGACTGTCTAAACTTGTGGTAGGTCTTAGTTCTGACTATGCAGAACTACCATGAATATTGCGTGATGATTCTAGGAAGTCTGGGATTTCCACTTGACTCAGGTCTCTCCTGCAGCATAAATTGATGGTGTATGAGCAATTGGCCTCACCTAATGCAGCAAAATGTTCACTTGAGGTGATATGTTCATTTAAGTGCATCACCTTGTCTTGTCCCATTTGTGCAAACATTCATGCACGCAGGGCTTTGCTAGCATTAATGTTCACGGTGGCTGCTGCTCTGACAAATCAGGGTACTTGTGAGGCAGAAAGGATAGTAGTTATTAGATGTCTTCCAGTACAAATGGGGTCAGACTGCTCCACGTTTGCCTCATGCCTGGCTGCTCCCTTCTCTCCCAGAAACCTCTTACCCAAAGACAGGTCAGTCCAAGCAAACAGCAGATCACAAACAACTCAAGTATGCACAGGCTTTTTACTGAACAGTTACCAACAACAAATACATCGATAAAAATGTATGTGTTCACTTGTGGATAACTCACAGGCAGAGAAAAGCTGGCCTGATGTGGCCTGGTAAATTGTTTGCAACCAGTCAAAGTGCATTTGCTAGTAAAAGAGAATGGGAAAGGAGATGTGCTAGCGGCAGCAACGTGTTGTGTAGCCAAGATGAAAAAGAAAGCAAAGAAGTAGGGCACTTTGCTGCCTTCCCTCTCTCCCTTGCATTAATACCTAAGCAAGTTTAGAACCTTTGAAAGCCTAAGAGGTTTGCACTCTGGCGCAGAATCTACAGAAATAAAGAGGGCACCGTGTCATACTGTGCCTTCCTTGGGATTCTGGAGCATGCACAAATCCACCATTTCTGTTACTGCACATTTCCACAGAGATGGTGCCCAAAGGCTCCAGTGGGGCTGACCCAACTGCTTGAGGGGCTGAGCAGCATCCCCCTGCCCCCCAAAGCTGCTGAGGGTGACCGGTGGGCACGGTGGCTGTGCACACCAGCAACCGGTAAGACCTGCCCTCTCTGCAGTTGTTAAGTTTCAGCCCAGCAGCAGGATTATGCAAACTAACTGATTTCAAACGTGCTCCAGAGAAATTTAGGAGCAGCTGGTGATTAAGAGGATGGAATTATCACAAGGAGTTTTTTACTGCCCTGCATGGCGTTATCAGCTGGACGCAGCATGCTGCCCATCAGCTGTATCAGCTGACGCCAGGGATGCTGATGGTTTTTCACCCAGTGCTGGTCAAGGTGCTGCCTCCACTTGGAAATTAATATTAGTAAAGCTGACTGGGCATCTGCAGCACAGCATGCCTGGCCTGGGAAGAAAGCAGTCTTGAGAGCCAACGGTTTCACGGAAAAGCTTCCACACTTTTCAGCTTTCACTTGAGCTGTGATATTTAGGATAACCAGATAATTTAGGGGATATTTCTGTGTGTGTGTTACAGGTCAGTCTCAAAATTTGCAAGGAATAATCTGTGTGTATTCAATGTGCTTGCTGCGCTGTCACCTTCCTCGTGACAATGTGCTTCCAGTGTCATGGGTCGTGGGGCTGAGGGCGGTGGCAGCTGGTCTGTGGGGAATATTAAGGCTATGTAACGGAGGAATGCTGTTGTTTTCATCACACTTTGGACTACAGACATTGAGGAGGATTTGGCTACACACCTCTGCTATGGGGAGTGTGAATCAGGGCAGAGCCTGGTGTGGGAAAGGAGTTCAGGCAGAGCTCTCCCTGTAGATGATGGCTAGATGTTTTTCCCTAGCTGAGCTCAGTCTTTTTATCTGTTCTTTGGGCACAAGGGGTATTAACCTTGTTGGTAAAGTGTTTAAGATCTGGGGAAATCCCCTTGATAAGATGAGAGATTGTTATTAAAACAATTTAAATTCCTCCATGACTGTTTTCAAGCCGTGCTTTGCAACTTAGTGGAAAAAAAATATATTTATTAATGCTTCTTTCTTCTCTTGGCTGCTCTGCTGCCACCCTGGGTCCTTGCTTTAATACTCTCACCCTTGTGCTCCTTCAGTCTCCTTCTGTAACCCACCACTGCAGTTCATTACCTACATATTCTATGAGCCATGTAAACTTATGGATGTCTTAAGTTTTCCTGGATGATCCTTTCTCTAGGGGCCACTAGGAAAAAATATAGCTTTGGAAAAGACCTCTTCTCCTCCAGTTCTCATCCTGATGCCTGGTAATGGCTGGAGCAATTCTGTTCACCTTCCACATGGCAGAAACTCGTTTGCCGTGTTCCTTGCTGCCCCATTCCTGAATGCTGCAGCCCCTCTCACGGCTGATGGTACATTTCAGCACATGCGATCTCAGCTGGGTGGTAATATTGACTGCTGACTGATTTGGGCAGAGGATGCATATATGTCTGTCCAATGAGTAAAGCACTGTGTGCACAGCAGGGTACGTTAATTCTTTATTTTATGAGGGTTGGCAGTGTTTGCTGACTTCCTCTCCTGCGGAGATGAGAGTGGAAGCACCATGCGTCCTCACCAGAGCTGGCCTCTGACCATCGCTGCTGTGTGTTATTCACACACCAGAGACCAAGGCTAATGGTGGTTATTATATGCGTCATTCAAGGGAAGGAGACAGAAACTGCATTAAACAGTGTGGTGAAACAGTTCAACAAAGGGCAGCTTTCCTCAAGTGCATCTTAAACATCTTAGTGCACTGCCGGGATGCCTCAAATGCTTCTGAACTTACTGTATGTATTTCTTTCTTACGGGAGCTAGTCTTTTTTCTTGCAGGGCACAGGGATTGAAAGCACTTAAGAGCAACAGAAGGAGGCCAGTTCATTTGGTGACTGAACACAGGTTGCTGTTGTGAGAGCCCGAAATAACAAACCACTTCTGAAACCAGAGGCAATGAAAGGGACATCAGCCTTGCGTGCAACACGAGGCTGTCAATTTAACTGCCTTCAGGAGATGAGCAGCAGATCCCGGCTCATGCCTCCAAGAGTTGGTGTCTCACCAGCCTCACCTGGGGCCACCCCTGACCTTGCCGCACAGGGCATGGTACCCAGCCCAGAGCACCGGGCTGCTCGGCTCCCTCCACCTGAAGCATCCCATTTCCCCAGCTGCCTTTCCGCACTGCTGGCGCTCCTTGCAGACAGATGGGGCTCAAGGTGATCTGCCGGAGTAAGATTTCAAACCTTGTTATGGTGCACTTGTTCTCAGTCAGAATTTACGTACCTGGCACGCTCATTGCTTGGCCTCTGCTTTCTCTGTCACCATTAAAATGCAGGGACCTGTGAGGGTGACAACAAAGAGGAGAGCAGTACTGGCTCAGGAAGCAAGTTATGGCAGAACAGCATATTCCCCCCAGGCCTGCAAAATATCATGTCCCTATTTGCCTTTGGGACAGTCCAGTGAAGCAGACTCTGCTCAGATCATCAAAACTTACCACCCCGAACTTGCAGTTTAGGAGCAGCTGCTGGCTTGAGCCACTTGCCTAACCTAAGTCTGAGGGCAAGGCTGCTGCAAAGAGATTGATTTGCACTGGGAATTAGCAGGGACAGCACAACACCTCAACATCCAGCACCCCGACATCCAGCCCTTCTCCCCAGCCGCGTGTCAGCGGGGGGAGCAGGATGGCACTGGCTCACTGAGGTACTGGGAGCTGGTGTCCCATGGGTAAGCCTGTCACAGCCGGCAGGACCAGCACAGGGTGTTCCCGACACCAGACACCACCCCTGCTCTGCTGTTTCCTTCAATTAACCCCACAGTAATTTCCCAGCTGGAAGCGGCTCCTTCCCACCCAGCCCCGCCGATGGTTAGCGCTGAGCTCTAGGCTGTGAGCACCTAGTGCTGTTCCTGATTTTCCCTGCGAACTCTCCCAGCGTTGTAGCTGAACAAATCTGAAAAGGATGCTTTTTGCACAGATGCCTGCCTTCTGGCTGGCCCCCTCCCCACATCCACGAGCCGCCCCGGGGCTGGGCACACCAGCTGCAGGGAGGCCGAGCACAGTTTGCGGAGCTGCATGCCACTTGGGTGCTTAGGAGCTGGGTGGAAAAAATGTGGAGCTGTGGGAAGCGATGATCTTTCAATATCCACTAAAAAGGGTACAGTTAGATATGTAAGAGCAGCCCTGGCAAAAAACCAAAGAGGAACTCTGGGTGAATTAATCCAAAACCAACAAAATAAGTTTTCCTTTGCCCCTCCTGGGTTAGACCACTGCCCTTCCATACCATCAGCCTGGTTTGCTGTCTCTTTCTCACCCCCCTTCCCCATCTACTCCTGTCCAAAAAGTGCTCAGAAAGGAAAACAGCTCTGCTGGGGGAACAGTAATTTGCAGATTTTTCTCTACTGCAATGCATGAGGAGAAAAAGGGGTGGAAAAAAGCCATGAGACAGCAGACAGCACGTGGTAGGTCAGCCTGTGACACAGCTGAGGAGCAGCAGGAGCTGTGCTGGCGTGTCCCTGGCAGCTCCTCGCTGCCAGGGCCGGCTGCCTGCAGGCAGCTTATGGCAACAGATCTGGCCTGCAGGGAAGGGGAGCAGCGGTGACAGCCGTGCACAGAGGTACGCAGGGGGACCGGGGCAGGGGCAGCCTCCTCTTCCTCATCTTCAGTGCCGCTGGGCTGCAGAGGGTAGGTCTGCAACGCAAAGGGGGAATGGTGTTTAGGGAATGGGGGAAGCAAAGGCAAGTGCAGAACTGTTACTCAGTCGAGCTTAGTTTAGTTACTCCGTTAAGCTTAGTTTAGTAACTCGTAATCATAACGTGTCACAAACGACACAGGGCACCGCTTCATGGACAGCCTGGCTTGCGCTCCCACCCCAGACTGGACAGGGTTTGGTCTCCTAAATATACACATTTGGCAAGGAAGGAGAGCTCACCTCCTGCCATCTTTTCACAGAGGCATGAAAATGAGGATCCTACTTGCTTTTAGGGTTTAAAAGATTTTTCAAAGTGAGTCCCTAGGAGGGCTTCATCCCCAAGCATGGCTCCATACCTGGACCCTGAGCCTGCATCCTTGGGCTGGGGGCTGTCACCACAGGCATCCTATAGCACCCGATGGGCATTTCCAGGCAAACTCTGTCTCACTTGGAGAGTTCCTGCCTGCTGGAGGTTATTATTTGCAACAGTGCTGGCTGCTGTGAGCGCTGGATGGGAAAGGCAATGCCCCAGGGAGCATCTCTCCTCCGGTCCAGACAGCTGCTTTCTGTGCTGGGCTACACCCAGACATTGCCACATCTTGTGCACACTGAGGGAGCAACCTAGGGAGATGCCTCCTCCTCCTCCTTTAGGTGTCTTAGGAATGCAGCAGGCAGAGCAGCTCTTAGGCAACAGCTCATATAGCTACAGCATTCACGGGGCAGTTCTGGCTCCCTCGCACATATACCTGTGTCCCCCTGCTCCTGCTTTAGCAGGTCGTCTGCAGCTTGCTGCCTGTAGCAGGTGGGATACAGGGGCACCATAAGCCTCTCGGCCCATCCCTCGCTTGCCCAACAAAGAACAAGAGAAATAAATATTTGCTGTTTAAACACACTAAATTCACTAGATTTGCAGGATTAGGGAAATTCCGGATTTTCATCAAAAACTTTTGACGTCTGGCCAAATGAACACAGTTGTGTTAGAGCAAATCTGGAAATTTAGAGAAAATAGACTGACATTTTTAGCACCCTTTGCAATTGCATTTCTGATTTTCAAAAATTGCTGACCACTTCCATTGATTTATTTTTTTTTTTTAAAGCAAGAAATAATTACATATGAAAAAATAAGTTTCCTGGAATAGTTTGAATCATTGTGGAAGATGAGTTTCTAGTTTCAAGAGCTATGGAAGAGACAAATTCTTTTGCTTTTCACAGCAGCAGGCACAGTTAGTGGCAGAAGAGCTGCAGCTGGTGCAGCATTTGTCCCTCAGGGCAGCCAGCAGCACAGCTGAGCTCAACAGCCCGGGCTGGATGGAGCTGCATGCCTCAACAGCAGATCCACAACTAACTAATAATTATTTCTACATTAGTCTATGATGGCTATTTTAGTCTTTTCCTTGTATATTTCTGTCCTTTTGGAGGCAGCAAAGTCGACACTGTATGAATGCAAACTTGCCTTCTGTTAGCGAAATGCTGGTGTTGCCCAGTGTCTGCATGTTTATCTGCTCCTGCCCCTTCCCCAGCTTCTTTTGTGGTCGTTATTTCTGCACATTATCTCCTCGTGCCATTTGCCAGCAGGGAAGGATGCTGGGTTTCCCTGCTGGGTGGGACCAGGCATGTGTGTGCCCCTGGGAACCCCTTCCCCGAATGCATTGGCTTCTCGTGGCCATCCTCAGGGCACATATCTTACGAAACAGTGTAAAAATAGTCAGCTCACAACTCAACACACAGCTCTTTCTTCAGAAGTACTGAAGACCTGGAGTGGTTTGGGAGGAAAAGATCCTCCTGTGAACCATCTCCCTTCCCAAAATCTGCTCCTTTGAATAATTTCCCGAAATATCCACATGGCTCCAGGAAAAGCTCCAGAAATCTGAATTAGAGAGGCTTTGCTCTGCAGTTGAGACTTCAAACATTGCCATTTAGCAGCCTTCTGAAATACAGTATTTCAATGTTTTTTGCTCTTTGCACAATAGCAGTAATATGAAGAAATCATGCAAGCACAGCTGGTCTAAATAACTATGTGTATGAAATATAAACAGACTTCTTGGGCCTGGTACATACGTCCTGCTGCTCTGGATGACTTCTAAACACAGAACACAGTGAGCATCAATTGACAACTCATAAACTATTGAAAAGGGATGCTGGGTTATTTCTGTCCTGAAAGTGTGCACTGTCTGGAGAAAACGGGAAGGAATAGTTTTAGTTTTGAGCTCAGCTCTAGTGAAAAGATTTAGACAGCTAAGTACATCTAAAAATACCTTGGCTTGTAGTTTCTTTCCTTTTTCTGGAATATCTATTAAATAGCAACTTAACTGTGTATTAATACAAACATGCAAACACCCCAAGCCCAGAAATGCTCAGTGAATTCTTTCTTAAGAAGAAGAAAAAGGAGACAATCTGTAGTGGCCCTGAATTTGGGAGAGAGTTATCCCTCTGCTGGCTTTTCACCCCTCCACGGACCTACTTCCCTGTGCGATGGCTGTAGATGGCTGCAGAGCCAGCAGACCACTATGGTGCGGCGAGCTGCGCACCTTAGGCTGTACGTGCTCCAGGCCTTGGACTTATGCGTGACCCATATGTGTAACCCAAAAAAATTAGAACATTGCACCCAGGAGATCAGCCCTGAGCCAATTCTGACAGGAGTTAATATATGGCACGAGATCTTCTGAAGGACAGAGGATAACAGGCTCATTTGTCAGCCTGTCCAAAGCAGTTGTCTTCTGGAGATATTTCAGCATCTCAAATATTTCGCAAGCTGCTATGTCATGGAACTGTACTACATTTTTGCAGACACCACTGTGGTGGCTTCACTCTGGGTAAAGAGGCCACGTTATGCCTCATTACTGTCACACTGCAGACCTGGTACTGCTGCACATGCTGAAATCCTGGGCAGGGACCCTGTACCTTGTCTTGATGATACTGTTGGCACCAAAGCCAGAAACTGTATGTGTCCAGTTACAGAGATGAGCTAAGTGAAGTGCTTACTTAATTTCTTTCATTCTTGGAACAGAGAGGGAAATGTATATGTTATAACCATATATATTAATGAACACTTCTTGCGATTTACTTCTCTCTCCTCCAAAAATGGTTCTTTACCAGTTCAGACTATCATTATTTGATTCCTAAAAACATGACGGGAGGCAGAGACATGTTAAATATGCATAAAAATAATAATTTTGATTTATATAATATGCACAAAAATGCTAAGGCTTTTGTCCACATAAGTAAAAGCAATACTAGATATTCATTGATCTGCTGAAATCACTAGATCTACCCGATACATTGGATACTATAGTTGGGAAATGAGCTATCTGTTTTAGGACCATAGTGTTTATCAAGAAACAAAAGAGGTTGTGGAAGTCTGATAAGGGAGAAATCCTGGTTGCAGCAGTGAATTCCTGGTAACAACTTCATCTGCTTCCAGACACCAGGATCAGCAAAACCAAGGAGAATTTTGGAACAGTGTTTAATAATACTTCTCTACGTACGGATTCAAAAAGACAGCGCAGCAGAAAAATATGCATTTCCTTGAGATGTGCTGAAAGAGTGCTGTGAATACTCCTGGTGTGACTGTGCACTGTGCCAAGCACGCGGCGCGGGTACCTGCCTCCGGCACGGAGCTGTGGGGCACGAGCCAGGGCATCTTTGGTGATCAAACTGTCAGGAGGAGATGTCTCCATTCGGAGTGAGAGTTCAGCGACTTTTCTGCAGCTTTTTGCCTCTCACCAGAATATTCATGCCAGCAAACTTGTTTATTTGGATATTTGTGGAAGGTGAATCATAACAAAGGAATCACACACGCAGCTGAAACAGGCTGCTGCCCGGTCCTCATTCTGGCAGCTCATTTTAGAAAAACGCCACTGATTTACTGCCATTGACATCCAAAATCCTACAGAGGAATCAGGCCTTTGCTTCTCAGACACACATATTTGATTTTTCTGGCTATGCTGGGTAACTGGGGGGTTATTATTTTTTAATGGAAACAGTAAGTACAGTGTAAACAGAAGAAAAAGGGAGAGAGAGCATCATGACTGCTGTGATACCTTCAGCCTCAGCAGTCTGAAAGTCGTGTGGCATTTCTGCAGAGCACCAGGCCAAGCAGTGCTGCTTGACTGCCAGCTGTCTCTGTAGTGCTGTGGGAGACCTCTCCAGGGTTGAAGAGGAGAAGGCAGCACTCACCGGTTCTCATCTGCCAGCCCAGGGTCGCCCCTGCTGTGCTGCAGGGATGGTGCTGGCTGCTGTTGATACTTTGAGTAGGGATTGTGCATGTTCTTGGTACTGTGACTCGTGTCCAAACAGCATCACAGCATCAACCTACAACCTCCTTGAACACGGTGTCTTCACCTACTGTCTGGCAGTATCAGGAGCGTAAGACAGTAAAGGCTATGAGTAGCTCATCTGCTTGTGCTGGGTGCTAGGCAGGGCGTTGCTCACCTCTATTTCTGGCCCAAAAGCCAATCTCCAATATCAGGAAGATCCACCTTAAACAGCCCAGAGTGCATCCTTATTTAGCTGATACATGCATGTTATTTTGGGGATCAGACACCTTCTTAGTGACAGGAGCCACGGTCACCGCACAGTGCCTTCTGTAGAGCTAAGGAGGGGACGTGGCAGGGAAAGCTTCTCAGACTGCACACGGGGAAACTGGGTGGCAGCACTCGGGTTGTGTCCCAGGTTTGTACATGTAACAGATTTTGGGGGCCAGTTCTCCAGCAGCAGGATGGGAGTGTGGGAGCTCCCCAGCCCGTGGGTTGTGCTCCTGGGACTGCTGTGTCAGACAGGGGAAGGAGACATGCGCTGCTGCGGGTCACTTCTCTCTGCCACTCTGGCACTGTGGGCAGGAGTTTGTCCTCCTGCTAAATAGTGTTGCTGAAGCTGAAAGATAACGTTTCAAAGAACTTTTGGCATTTGGCATAACTTAAGATCTTATCAGGATCAAAATGCCTCTCATATAAAAAGCCTTTACAAAGGTTTTTTTAAGGGCTTGATTTCCTTTGCTCTGCAGCGGATACAGTCCAAGGTAAAGTCCAAACCTGAGACTCACGCTAGCTGAGGGACGCTCTTTTTGCTGATGCTGACACCACTTCTCTAATGCATCTGAAGCTTTGATGTGGGGGAAGATGCTGGCTCTGAAAAATGGAACACCGACACTGCTGCTGGTGCAGGGTGGGATGGGATCTTTCCTGAGTGCATCCCACCAGGCACCAGGGTCCTTGGGATGCACGTCTGACAGGGGTGATGCTGCTGGGAAGGGAAACAGAAAAAGTATATTGTGCCAGGACCTGCCATGCTGGAGCCCAGCAGAGCAGCCCCTCCGTACTCTGGGTAATCAACTCCTGAATGGAAAAGCTGCTCTCCAAAACTCTTCATAACCAAAGATCCCCCTTAAATCAGTTGTTTGCTTCATGCTTTGGCTGTTGGAAAAGTTATGTCCTGTTTCAGAACAGGGGGCAAAGTACTGTGCACTGAGGCCCAAATGCTCCCGTACAGGGAATCTGCAAAACACTGCTACAAAGTCCGCAGGCTGGCAGGCATCCTGGCAGGGAGGTGGGAAGAAAAGGTGCCATATGTTGCACCCTTTGCCCCCTCGCTGCACTGCTGCCCTCAAGCTGAGCCGCCCCTGACTTTGCCAGTGCCAAGGGAGAAGTCCCACATTAACACTCAGAAGGAGATTTGGCTCCAAAAGTTGTGTCTTGGCACCATCCTGCCCTAAAAAACATAGAAGCCAAAACCCCCAGGCTCCCCTGCTTGGCGGCACCTTTGGGTCCCCCTGGTACCGACACCCTCTGAGCCACTGAGCATGTCTTGCTCCATGGCAAGGAGGCTCTTTTCTCGTCACTGTCTCCAGCACTGGATACTCCAAAAACTAAGCCAGAGGAGGCTTATCAGGTACAAGCCAGATGCCAGGCTCAGAGGCTAATGAACTATGACACCCACTGCTATTTGCAGTCAGGTGATTATATGTTTGTAACAAATATGCAATCAATTCAGTGTGGCCAGGAACCTGTTTCATCACGTGCGCACCAGGGCACAGGTACAGGCTTGAGCTGTCTTCCTTTTCGTAAACTTTTTAACAGTTTTCTCTTCTGCTGGATAGCCCCTGAGCTGCTGCCCATAAGTGGTTCACACATCTCTGCTTCACAAAACGAATGCACAAAGGCATTTGGGGAGAACTGAAATCACTCATGACCTCGACAAAAGATACAGCCGAAAAACACGTTTGTTTCAACACCTTCTGTTTTCCCCTTTGTTTCACCTTAAGACCTCTGTAACTATTTGAATTTCCAATGGAAGTTTTTAAAATGCATTTTTTCCATTACAAGTGACCTGAAGTATAAGGGGACTTAAATATAGTGTTAGGAAACAGCCGTGTTCAGGTTGAACTATGTGCTTTTGATTGCTCAAGATGAAATATTTTTCTACTCTGCCTTGCTAACCCAGATGTGTTCCCTTTTTGGTTTGTTTTGATCCCTGAGCTGACAGACACTCCTGCTGCTGTGCCTGCTTGAGGGTAGCTGTAACACCAGTGCAGTAGGTGCACCTTGTAGTACGTTGCACATTTATCCCCCTGGCGTTCTCATTTGCCTTGAGCTCTTCGAATTTGAAACCTTCACCTCTGCTTTCCAGTGCATTTTCTCCTCTTCCAGCTGAGGAAAGGCATGTTCAGTACGGTGGTGGCAGAGGCAGCCATGCTGAGTCCTGCGGGCGAGAGCTGCAGCTGAGCAGGCTCACAGAGCTGCAGCAACCTGCTGCATCCCTGAGTGCCACCACCAATGTTTCCCTTATGAGAGAAGGAAGGATGCTTACACTTCCCCTTGGTGGATGTTTGTTATTTGTGAAAGAGCCAATCTGACCTCAACAGGTCCTCTTGTACATCTCACTTTGGGCAGACCCAAGGCAGTGGACCTGCATTATCCTTCATACCTTTATTGGGAGTACTCCATCAGCAGCTGGGGGACACCGTCCTCTTCCATCGTGAGTTTTATGTTGTCTATTCATCTGCTCTGCCAGAGGAACCTCCACTGTCAGCCTGACTAGGTGGACAGCAGAGGCAGTGGCCCCGTCGCCACCCTCCCACATGGAGGGGCAGCACGGGAGTGGTGCCAGCTCTCACCCCACGCCGCGCAGGCGGCTGCCTCGCCACACCGACAGTGCACTGCTGCGCTTGTCGTGTTGCGGCTCAACTGCCACTGCTGAAAGCATCCTTAGTTCACAAGACATGAGGAATCAGAGGATTTTGAGCTTGGCAAAGCATTTTAGAGATGTGTTGTGGCACAATAAGATTCCTTGGCTTGTGGTTCCTTCGCTTTCTGCACTTCATTTTGCACAGATCCCCAACACTGTTCACTTTAGGATGGGAATTTATCACATACTTAAAGCCTGTCTCCAACTCATCAGGGACAACCACTTCACCTAGACCAGCAGCTTGATGTGTGGAAGTTTCAACTTCTGCATCAGTGGCTTGTCTAATTCTCCTTCCTGATCCCCCAGCATGGAATATTGCCGTCCCTGATCCTCCTGCCAATGCCTGCTTAGGGTACAGAAATCATAGGAAAGAGTCCTCATTGACAAAACCATAAACATGGATAGCTTTACGGGAAAGCTGGCGTATTATACGTGCTGCAGATAACTGCTCTGCTAGGAGAGAGATAGCACAGACAATAAAATGCAAACAATCAGTGTTTGCTCAGCAGCTTGTGGACTAGAAGCAAGCGGCCAGAGGCAGCAAGGAGTAGCTAGTATCAACAATTTCACAGTCAAGGCCAGAGAAGCAGTAAAGGAGAACTCGGGGATGATGTGCTGATGGCCGGGACTCTGCTGGGTGGATCTGCGTTTGTGGTCCCTTAGAGGCAACTGCAACCCTCTAGTCCCAACCATTCTGCTAAAACAGGCCATGGACCAACCACTTCTCCCTCTGCCTGGTTTCTTCCACACTGAGCATTTTACAAGGGAAAGTAAAGAGAAAGCAAACACAGGTGCAAGCAGAAGTGTGGACCATCCCCAGCTGAATCATGCTGTTCACACAACAAGTGAGGAAATACTACACTCTTGCACGTGTGCCACTGAATACATCATGCTTTTAATAATAGTAATGAGGCTGAAAATCTGTTTGGCTGACATGTGGGTGTGCAAGGGTGCTGACATGAGCTGTCCCCTGCAACAGGTGATTCCATAAGCCGCCCTGGCTGCCCACACTGTAGGCAGCTGCCTGCACCCAGGGCTTGACCTGCCCAGGCTGCTGTTTTAGCAGTTGTGTCTTCCTAATCCCCCCCGCCACGTGTCAGTGCTCCCTGGCCATGCTCAGCACTGCCGGCGATGGCTGCAGCTGTGCTCAGCTGGAGCAGCTGGGAGTGTGGGGAAAGGTGGCCTCCAAGAAAGTATCTGTTTTCATGCTGATAAAGATCAGTGTTTTTCAATCCATGGTGTCATGGCAGTTCCTGGCTGGGGAGGAGGGCTTGCTCGGGAATCCTCTTGGAGTGAAGGCAGTTGCCACACCAATAAGGCAGGGCTGCACGTGATGCTGAGGGCAAATCGCGAAGGGCAGGTTAGTACAGAGGGACTGTTTGCCCCTGGCAAATCTGTGTCTGGAAGGTAAAGCTATCATTAAAGGCCATTCAGATCACACAATATGTGTCACCCAAGGGGCTTGTCTGTAGAAAACATGAGTTTGCACTGCCACGGCCTTTCTTAGCCCATCACCCTCCTATATACCTTGGTGATATCACTACTGCCTCCGTAATCATGGCTCTGAGAAATCCTACGGGTGGACCAGCACCCCACTCTGCTAGATGGCACATGGGCACCAGACGTGATCATCTTTATCCTAAAGCATCTAAATATTTTGAATAAAGAGTGAAAGGTGGCAGATAAACACACAGAGTGGTGTATTCAAGGAGGTGGCACTGTGGAGAAGGGTTGAAAATTGTAAAAATTGTGCAAAATATTGCCAGCCTTAACAACAAAAAACCAGTTGGGCTGTGCCAAAGGCACCCAGCCAGGGTCGATACACCACAACAACTCAGCTCAGAGGAGTCAACATCCCTTTTTGTAGCACGTCAGTAAGTATGAGCAGGACCTCTGGGCCTACAGCAGCCACCCCCAGTGTGGGGCCTCAGTGGAGAAAAAAGAAATCAGGAAGGTATAGCTGTGGGCCCGGGGAAGGAGAGCAGGGATACATCTGCCAGCATCGGGTATCACATCCCTGTTGGAAGAGTGTGTCTGGATCAGTGGGACGGTGGGGAGCCAGCCTCTCCAGGGAGCTCATCAGGACCTTTCACACTGTGTGATTTCCAACTCTTTGTAAAACAGCTCTTTCAATATAATCTTTAAATAACTGCATTAATAAAGAAATTAAACCTGCAGTGAACGCGGGCCTTTAAAATAATCTGTAAAAAAAACCAACCAGATTTTCCAAGCTGCCGCCATGGCTAGCTGGCCTGACAAATCCATCAGACAATATTGTAGTCACCACCACTGCAGAAAGCGTGTTTCAAAAGATAAAGCAAGTATTAGCTACTTAGCAGCTATGTGACAAAGCTACCTCACATTTTCTTCCAGTACCAATTTGATGGACCATAAGCATATAATGATTGGAAAAGCCTCTTTTCACAGATCAGGAAGGGATGTTTAGCGGCTGAAAAAGGGATTTATGTGTTAATGCCTTTGCCAGAGCTTCATTCTCAAATTTCTTAGGAGATATACGTGTGAATACAGAACGAAGTCAATTGTAAAAATATCTGGGGCAAAATCAAACCTAAGGCCAAATGTTGCTTGCCCTTCTTCTAGAAGTGCCTTTTATTCATGGCTTTCACACCGGTTGAAGTTGGTCTGGAGAGGAACACCCAAAATATCAAAAGCGAGGACAGATAATGCTTAAACAGCAACAAATAGTATAGGAAGAGGTCAAAATTCTTCATGCCGCCTAGCTTAACCGTGAGGTGAGATCTCTGTGGGCCAGAGAAGTGTTACTCTGTCCATTAGAGGAGCTGCTTACTCCATCTGGGGCATTTAGTGCTGGCAGCTCTTGACACTGTTTTGTCTCCATCTGAAGCCCGGGAGATGCTGAAGCTGGGAGAGCTGTAACTGCAGGCACCAGCAGCCGGAGCCAGCTCGGGTGCCCGGAGGCCTGGAGCTGGGCTGTGTGCTGGGAGCACATAGCCACCTCTCCAGCTAGTGTGGACCTTGGAATGGCTTGGACCATCCACCTCTTGCCAAAAAAGCTTTGGGCTCTTCTGCTGGAGTGGCTGCTGGGACAGGGACACCAAAGAGGTGCAGAGACCCAGCTCTTAAACCTCGGATGCTCTGGGGAATATCCTTGGCTTGGCAAAGGCTGGGAGCAGGGGCCCACAGTGCCCTTCTGGGAACCAGTTTGTCCTCTCTGTGTAAGTCAGTATGGGCAGGGCTGGTTATCTCAGGTATCCCCCGCATGCCGGAGCTGAGGACCTCTCATTGGTATGACCTGCCATCCTTAAAACACCTTCTCTGCCTGCTGCAGGAGCGGGAGGGCATGGAGTGCCCTTGCTTGAGGACAGCACAGCCTGTTTTCTAATTCTGCCTGTGCCCAGCCCACTAGAGAACCTTTTTTTTTTTTTTTTTTTTTTCACAAGAGTATTATTTTCTCCTGTTTTTAAACCACATTGCAGCTATGAATATACCCTTCCATCCTGCACATCCCTATCGGTTGTAACAAAGAGAATGAGATGGGCTTCTGGGAGGAATTTCTGTCTGGAGCTGATGCTGAGAAACACTTTTTATGAGCTGTTTACTGTGCTTTTCCAGTAAATGACTTTTTTTATAAAGCATGCTGGTCAAAACCTGCAGACTGTTGTCAGCCTGGAATGTGAAATGCCAGGACAGTGTCCAGTTAAAAGTTGCTGTGATGGAAATTACGCGAGTGAAGAAGACGAGGTTTGTGCTCACCCATCTTAATTGACAAAAATCCCCTTCAAATGCAGTGAAAGCGAATGTCCATGCAAAACACGTTTTGTTATGAATTCATAAAGAATTGCCTGTCCAAATAATTTTTAACTTCATGCAGCTTCTTCATTGCTGAGCACTCTCCCCTCAGCCAGGATAAAGTGCAATCCCGCTCTGGCTGAAGAGGATTTTTTGGGACGCAGGAGCTTTCCATGAACTCCTCGCACAGGCTGTCCAAAGGCTGACACTCCATGGGGACATTGTTGAAGAACTGTCTGCAGGACTGGACTTGCTCTCAGGGCTGGCGACTGCTTTTAGAGAAAGGTTTTTCGTTTTCTAAGATGGTTGTCACCACAGTAGAGCTGTTGGTTTGTCCTCATCTCCTCCCTGCCTAGGAACTGTTAGACAGTATTAGCTACAGGCTACTGTCTGAAGAGGAGACATATGGAAAAGACTTTCTGCACTACTGGAAATAAGTGTGGTAATGATTCCAGAATGCAGACCGGAGGGGAAATGAGCTGGGCTCTTGCCACATGAAGGCCAATCATTTTACAACACGGAAATGCAGTTTTCTTGTTCTCTTTGAAGAAAATATTCCTTGTTTTTAAAATGAAGCTTGCAGGAGTTTTGATGCTGATTACTCATCATTCCAAACGAGGTCTTTAGTGAGTTACCAACCTGCAGCCCAGTGCAAATAATTTCAGCAGCTGACAGTCACATACTGCAATGACCCACTACCTAATAACCTTGCCTAGAGTCAGGCATCAAGAGAAAAATTAATTTTAACACGTCTAGATCAGCAAAAACTGGAGCAGCAAGAGCTAAGCAGAGGGAGTACAGTGGAGGGGTCAGGAAGGAGAAAGCATCGCTGCCAGCTGGATCCAGCATTCCGCAGGCTGCTGCCCTGAGGACTGATCCATGCTCCTGTGCCAGCAGGGGTGGAGCTGAGCACCACTTATGGGACTGGGGATGAGGCTACCCCCATTGCACCTACATCCTGCTGCTCCTCCATGCACTGCAGCTGCACCCTGCATGCTGCCTGGGGTCCTGCATAGGTGGGAAAAGAGAAAAATCTCAGTGTGTCCAGCACTATGAGGTGTTTTCCTGCAACAAATAGGAACTGCAATAGCAGGAGATAAGGCTGGAAAGGCCTTGGAGAGGGTAGCTAGTCTGTCCTGTGCTCCGCAGCAGGATGACCTGAACCTGAACCACCCTAGATTTTTATTTGCCCTGTCTCTGCAGTTCCTCATGTTCTTCTCATCCATCACAAGCAGTTCCTCTGCTCTCTGCCCTGCCCTGCACATCAATTACTACAAAAGTCATATTATTTTCAGCCAGTTCTCTCTTTCCTGCTGTGACCATAGCAATAAAGCTTAGGGAATGCAAAGCACCGATATGTAAATGTTGGCAGCACCAGGCAACGCACCCCACCTGTGCTGGGGAGGCTGGCACCCACCAGAGCCTCGCAGTTCTGATGCAGCAGAATCAGCCCTGCAACAGCAGCGCTCAGCTACCTGGAGATGCATTTAGTCCAGAAGGGCAAAGCAGCATCCTCAGATCTGCAGATCTGCCTTGTTGCAATGCAAGCCTGTAAGATCAGGCTGCCTGGCCTGATCTCTGCGCTGCAGGACGCAGGAGGAGGCAATAAAGCTTTGCAGTTACTAGACCTGTAAGAGAAAATGCTCCGCTCCGTTTGTCCCGGCCACTGCATTTGATATTGTGCATGCTGGGCTCAACTGGAGCTGCACAGGGTGTTTAGTTTGGCAGGTGTGGTGCAGCCTGGCCTCAGAGCTGGGAACAGTCACCCCCAGCCACAGCCTGGCTGCAAAACTGCAAAGCAACTTCTGCACTGGGCAGGGTGCAAGGGAGCCGGGCGTGTGTCACAGGTTCAGTGGCTTGTGTTTACCTTCTCGGATAAGCTTCTCTTTATGATCCCTGTCAGCTTTAATGACAGCAGCCCAGAAGAGGATAGGACCTCTCACAAAAAGAGCTCCTCGAAAGGATGTCTTAGGGGTCAGGCGGAAAGCAGGGTAGATGTTGCGTTGTGTCCTAGCATAGCCCCAGCAGAGCAAAGCAGGCTCTTCAGTGATGGCCAGTGGGTTGGGGTTGTTGAGCTGCAGCTGGTACTGCCACTTGGTGTACTTCAACACATGACCCTGCTGCCTTTTATACACAGCGTAGCGCCTGCACGAGCACATTTATGGCTGGATAGAGATATGCATTTAAGGATAGCCTATGTTTCCCCCCTTGGTAAATACCCTTATCCAAAATCAGCTTATGGGAATTCTGTGAGTCTTATCTTGTTCTGCAATTTTCCTGCTTTACACAGCCACTAATAGTTCCCTATTTATTAGCACTGGCACATATCCACGCCATCTCCCAGTCCCTGGGCTTGCAGGAATGTAGACAGCCCTGCTCTGCTTCCGCTCACCGTGGATTTTGGAGGCTGTGGGATGGCCGAGTTTCATAGGAGCTGGGGGAACTTTGTGCCAACATGAGTAAAATGGAGGAGAAGGCAAAAGCTAGAGGGCCAAAAAAAAAAAAGAAAATCAAGAAGGAAGTTCAGAGAAAAGGAGGAAAAAATATTCACGAATGTATTACAGAATAGAAAAATGAAGAAGTCCAAGTTAGTTACTAGCAAATGGGGAAATATTAGGAACACTAGAAACAGTGTCCTTGAGCAGCAAGAACACTTCCTCAGTTACTGAGCCCAGCCTCCCGCTCCATCCTGTAGCAGACAAATATTATTCACTAGCTACCATACAGCCTCTATGTACTTCATTTTAAACTGAGTTGAGCCAAAGGCAGGCAGAGTGGAGAGAAAGAAGAAAGCGAGGCCATCACTGGCAAGCCTGGCCGGCATGAAGGCCAGCACTATGCAGACAAGAGTCGCCCTTGGAGGCCCCATACACTTTCCAGTTCACCCCATCCCAAGCTCTCTATACTGTGCAGAATTGCTGTCTCAGCAGGTTTTTTTGTTTCCAGCCTCCACTCTCGTCCCAATGCAGAACCAACTGCATGAAATATTGACCCGGTCCTAGCCTGCCAAACAACCAGGCTTTCCCCCCTTCAAACCCTTTGTAAAAACTCATTCCAGAGTAATGTCGTCCAGCTCAGTGCTGATTGCCAGGATTTAATAATAAGCTGTACGCAGAACGTCAAGCTGCAGTAATAACCAGGTTACTGCACGCCAAATTGTCAACCTAGACAAATGACCAAAATGACATCTGGTGACTGTAGTGCGGCTAAGTCTGCTTGGCTCTTCTGCCTGAAACTACCTATGTCTGACCTTCTGCACCTCGTGTTCTCTGGAAACTTGAGTTTCTTTGGAAGTAGTTGTTTGTACCTTAGCTAGGAGAAAGGGAGCGTGGATTCAGTAGCTTTTGACAGTTTGGTCTTGATGGGTTGATCAATTAAATAAAGAGAAAAGACAAAACCATTCACATTGCCATGCTGCTTTTTTTTGGTCCACAACAATGAAGGAGGGAAGTTTGCCCTGTTGATATGAACTGCAAATAAAGTCCCAAGTCACCCACTCTCCTGCATGCTTCAAAGGTCAGTGAGCCCTCTGAAAGCTCAACCCGTAAAAAACCCTGTAGTTAAGGGTTGTACAGAGACGTAACGTGAATAACTCTGGCTTGCCACTGCTGGGTTGGAAGTGCAGAGCTCTCCTTATGCTGCATGGGCAATCACTGGAAAATTTCCCTTGACAGGAAAGAGCACAGTTTTATACAAATGAAATGTATACTGCAGAACAGAGGCAGCACGAAACCCTGGGCAATCCCTTCACCAAAGCACGAGCTTGCTTTACAGCAGAATAAACAGGAGGCACTGGTGGTTTTATGACACAGTCCAGAGTCCCATGAGGTGATCTGTTATCTGGCAGGCAGCTTGCCTGCAGCCTGGCAGGCTGATAACTTTGGTGGGTAACCTACATTTGCACGAGGAGTCTCACAGGCTTCTTTAGACTTTGGATATGGTTTCCTTGCGTGGTCCGACCTTGCTGGATAAATTTACTGATATTTATTTCCCAAAAGTTGTTTTAAAGTAAAGAAGTGCCCAGAACTACTTGCGTAAATGTTTCTAGCAGGAGGTAAAATCAATTTTCTGTAGTTCAAAATATCATGCAGATTTCCATCTGCTTTCTTGCAATGGAAAAAAAAATAGTTCCAGCTTATTCATCTATTCATAGCACCACTCAGTTGTTCTACTTGATTGATGAAAAGTGTTTTTGACATTAATATCCTAGTTCTTAGATTTTGTTAATGTTGTGGGTAAGTATTTGCAGAAAACAAAACAGAAGTCTAGTTAAGAACAGATGCCCTAATTCTAGAGGAAGAACTTCAACTCCCTTAAAGCCTATTTCTTGAAAGGCCACTTCTGAACCTGTGTGCTTACCACTCCCCCGGTACATTTTGCAGTTTCTCCGTCTCTTTCACATACCACACACCAAAGACACAAGTTTTTAATTACCGTGTTTTCCCCCCCTTCTTCCTGATTGTCACCACTTCTCACTTAGGGTCTATGATGATCTTGATCTTAAAGCAGCTAGCTTACAGCCGGGATGTCAGGCATACCTTGCAAAGATGCACACCATACGATGTTTCGCAGCATCTCTTAGGACCATTTTGTCTCATGCATACCCTTTCCAAAAGGCACCACCTCCTCTTTAACAGACAAAGGGCTATTTCTTGTTAGTGATGTTGGCAGGAGCCCTCAATCAGAAATGGGGTGGATTTGCCACTGAAAAGACAAGCATTATTTATCCTTATAGTCTGCCTCTAAGTTTATTTCACCCAAGCATTGCCTCAGTAAGACACTTTCACAGGTAAGTGACCACAATTACATGTTAAAAACACATAGTATTCAATAGCCCAGCCAAGAGCAAAGGTATAAGTTTTAGGCAATGGAAAAGCAGTACAGGAAAGGTATCACTAAGCTGCCAGGTAAGAAGCTTACATTTAAATAGGCATAGTTAAAATTCATTTTACTTCTGTAGGCACAAAGTCACACTAATATTAATCTTGCAGTGGCAAAGTCTTTTAAGGGGCAGTCCAGCTTTCAGTGGAGTCAGTGGCAAAGCTGTACCGGAAGCAGGGTAAGCCCTTCATCTGTCTGGTGGCGGTTGTTACAATAAACTGCATTTATAGAAATTCATATCCTTACAGTTAAAAACTTAAAATGCAAAAATCCAGCAGGCAGTCCTTCCATCGTGGCTTTACAGCCAGAGTATTCTCTGATACCTCCACACTTGCTGAAGAAGAGAATTAATGAAGCACTGTTTAAACTCATCTTCGAAAAGTATGGCATATTTCCTTCCTTCTAAGTCAGCATCTTATAAGAGCATATTTTCTACAAAAAATATTTCACTACAATTTTATTTAAAAGTCATATTAAATAAAACTACTCTTGTTGTAAGCCAGTTTGGAAATACCTGTTGCCCGTCCAGCCCTAACCTCTCTGTTCATGCATGCTGTTACGTGGAAAGTCCCTCTGTGTAAATAGCGCTTGTTCTTTGTCATTTTCTAAATAGCAATCTTTTTGAAAGGGCTTTAAAATTGTCCCAAACAATTTCAGTCATTGGTCAACGCAGTTATTCCAGATCCACCCTGTGCTTCAGTCCGTGTTTAAAATCTCCATGGGACTTTTTTATAAGCCGGTTTTCCCCTGTGACCTTTGCCAAAATTTCACCTTTCCTCCCCCAGCTACATCACCTGTGGATGCAGTGAAATAACAACCCACTTGTGTGCTGTCAGGTGCTTTTGGAAAAGTTTGTTCACCGTTTCACAAAGCAGTGATTGCTGAGCCTTGCGTTTCTTTTTTTGTGAGAAAGGGAAATTAATATCTGTGTTAGTGTTTTTAACTGTAAATAATCACCTAAGAACATGCAGTAGTGGGTTTTGGCAAAGAAGGCATTCAGTAGTCACCTGTAAATGAATCTCCACGTTTTCACGTCTCTCTAAGAACATAGTAATTACGTTGAGTACACAATAAAAATCCTACACTGAGCTTGATGGCTGTATCAGGGTACTGAGCGGTGGTTGTAGCTGAATTAATGGATTTGTCGACTATAGCTTAACTTCCTTTGTGCGTGAAGACATGGGGAAATCATAATAAAGAAGCAACCAGTAAATGTTCAATATGTTTAATACTTTGGTCCCTCATTTGGAGAACAAAGGGTTGCCTGTTTCATACTAGTTGTTTGGACAAAAGCAGGGCACAGAAATGTGTAATCTGCATTTTCTGAATAGTCAAGATCTACAAAGATGACTTCATGTCTCTAGCTCTTTTATGTTGGCATGCTAGCAAAATCTGACAAAAAATAATATAAAGTGTTGTTGTTGGGGGGTTTGGCTAAAATTTGCAACCAGAAATTTTCACAGTTCCATTGTGTTTATGATGCAATGGGAAGCACTGGCTTAGTCTGAACACAGGACTGCCACCACAGAGTGTAAAATTGAACTAACCCTTTAAATCAGTATACAATTACTACTCCTATCTCCTGAGAGCTAATCTAATAAACTGATGAATATGTAAGAGTTTCTGACATCCAATGAGAAATCCAACTGTATAAAAAGAATAAAAGGACGAAGGGAAGAGAGTCTAATTCTTCTCAGGAAGCTGCTCCTGCTAATGTGATGAGGAAACTCCCACTGTGAACCGTGTCGTTTCCATCGTGTGGGACCACTCTGTGAGACCTTGTCATTTTGTAGCTTTGGAAAATTAACTGCAAAATGATTTTTCCTGACAGTTTTGACACTGAAATGTGTTTTGCTTTATTTTGTAATGATTGCGCTGACAGTCTTTCTGTAAATAATTCATGCAAAGACTCATAATGTGGGATTATGAAATTCAGATCCGGAAATGTGCACCTGTAAAATTGACAACATAGAAAAATAAATACTCATTACAATGGATTTCACTGGGCAGTTCTAGTTAAATATGCTCTACTTTTACTGAATTTTTAAAGGGAAGAGAAAGAATGATCTAATGTTGGTGTGCACCTTATCTATTAATAGTTTGTTAGGTAACTGTTGCCTTTCTGCAAGTTTGATTTTTCTGACAGTGGTGGAAAATATTTAAACAGCAAAAAAGGGGACATGTGCTATTACTTTATACAAGAGCTAGCACCTTGCATTAATGTTCCTGGTTTATGTCTGAATTTATTACTTCGTGCTGTTCTCACCTCCAGGCACGGGAATGGCTCATCTTTCTGACCTGAAAAGGGTCTTGTGTGCCTGAATGAGTATTTGCCTTTCTCCTAAAACCAGAAGGTGGTGTTAATACCAGAACCCACGTTTCCTCCCGGTCCTGGTGGAGGTGGTGGTGTCAGTCCACTGGGGAGTGTGAGGTTCCTCATTTGGGGAAACAGCTTCCCCCTTTCCTGGCTCCGCAGCACAGCTCCGGCCCTCTGGCTCCTTCTCTCCGTCCACCTCCTTCTTCAGCAGGAGAGCTGAAGAAAAAAAGCAGGCTGCTTCTTTCCTTTCTCAGTTCAAGGCCTCTTTTGAATTAACTTCTGTTCGCCACTTCTACGCAAAAGTGTCCCTAAGGCCCTTAGTTTCCTGGGTTCTTCTAGCAATTTTCGGTGTGAATGTCTGTGTGGCAAATGCAGAAATTAGGACAGTTATGAGGCCACCTATCCCAAATCAGACAGTGGGAGTGTGGGTGGGAAAGGGGCATGGGAACACTCCCTGCCCCAGAGCACAGAGCAGAGGGTGCAAGGGCCCAGGCACCCCACTTGCTGCTCGTGGGAGCCAGGCTCTGGGCCAGCCCCCGGCTCCTCTGTGCATGGGGCTCCTTGCCCAGTGTGCCCACCAGCACCAGCTTGCCCTGGGCATCCTCGGCGCTACCCGGCGGGGTTGATCTGGGAGAGACAAGGGGAGGTTGCAAGGGAAGCCCAGGGCTCATCAGTCTGTGTGGCAGGACCAAGGGAGCCAGAGCTGCCCATGCACGGGAGAACAGATGCAGCCTCGCACGGGATGAGGGATGCAAGCTCAGGAGGAGGCAGGGATGCTTGTAGGGAAGAAGGGATGCCTGCTTGGAGGGAGTTGCATACAGGGGAAGAATAAAGGATGCTTGCAGGACCGGAGGAACGCAGGCACGGGAGGTGGGATGCGCGCAGGGCGGGAGGTCGGATACGTGCGGGACACGCGGGATGCGGGCAGGGCACGGCGGACGGCGGGGCAGAGCGGCCCGGCGGGGCGGGGGCGTGTCCGGCTGGTCCGCGGCTCCGCCCCGCCCTGAGTGACTCCGCGCCCGCCTAATGGCCGCGCCGGGGCGCCGTGATGTGCAGGCGCACGGCCCAATCCGGCCGGGGCGGCGGGGCCGGGGCGCGCCGAGCGCGGGCTGCGGGGCTGGGGCACGGCACGGCACGGCGCGGCGCGGCAGGACGGCGCGGCTCGGCTCGGCTCGGCTCGGCGCACGGGCGGTGAGTGCTCCCGGAGCTCCGCCAGCGCGGCTCCAACTTGCGGAAAGTTGCCGGCGCTCGCCCCGCCGCCCAGAGGCGCTCCGGCCCGGGCCGAGCATCCCGGGGGCCCGGCCCGGCCCTCGCCGCCGCCCGGCTCCGCTGCACGGCCAGGCGGGTCCCCGCGCCGGGGACGGGGCTCCCCCGGGGACAATGGGGCGGCGGGGCGGGTGCGGAGCCCTGTGCGGAGCCGTGGCGGGCGCGGAGCCCGGCGCACACGGGTGCCCACGGGAGCGCCCCTGTGCCCGTTCCAGCCGCCCCCCGGCGCTGAAAGGGCGCTTGGCCCGTTCGCCCCCCGGGCGGGGCCGGCGCGGGCCCTGCGCTGCCCCTGGGCGGGTTGCGCTGCGCGCCGGGGCGCGGAGGGGCGCGCAGCCAAAGCCCCCGCGGCTGCGGAGCTGGGGCTTTGTGCGAGGGGCAGGAGCGGGGCCCGGCGGCAGGGCAGGGGAGGTGCCGCCCCCCCCCCCCCCCCCTTGCGGGTTCCCGCAGGGCAGTGCTGAAAAGGGGCTTCGGTTCGCCTTTAAGCTTCATCTTTTGTGCGGGGCAGTGTGCCCGAAAGCAGGAAAAGTGAGGAAATCGGGGCCGACTTCTCATCTCGCTGGAGCGGCGTGAAATAAAGTGAAGTAGTGGGGCAGCTGCGTGGGTTTATTTTTATACATCACTAATTTGGACCGGGAGAGGAAGTGTCACCCTGTCCCCCGAACAATGGCTTCTTGTTGGGAGCCTGCGAAGGGAAAGGGAAGAGCAAGGAATTTTTCAGGACGTGAAGCTTTAGACTTTGCATAGGAAAGGCTGGGACACCGTGGCACTGGCTGCGAGCATTCTCCTGGATGGCGTCAAGTCTGGATGCTCGCAGAGGTGACAAACTCTGCAGGCGGGACTGTGCTCTAGCTGTACATTTTTACTTTAAGTGGAAATATCGGGGAGACATGTGGATGGGGATCTGACCTCCAGGTGATGCTTGCTTGGGACAGGCTACATGCGTCTGCTCTGTAAGAGCATCCGTACCTTCAAGCAGGGCATCACCTCAACTCATTTCAGGAGAGCTGTTGGTATAGCTCCGAGCGAATGCCATTGAGTCAGCCTCCGAGGTTGTTGTTGCTGTTACACAATCCCAGTGGAATGCATGTGCACACGAGAGCTGGGTTTCCTGTTTTCGGTCAGTCTGTAGAAGAGACTATGGAAGATAATAGATATCTCAGATAAATTGCTTTTGCATGAGAACTTGGAGCCATTGTTCAACCAGTAACACTTGTGATTTCTCCAGTAAGCCTGGTAACCCGAGAAGAAAAACCCCTTAATACAGGGAGACTTGCTCAGAGTAACTTTAAAGACAACAGCTGGAACGGGGATATAAAGAGGGAATAGTTACAGAGATCAACATATGTTAGTGCTGTGCATAATGATGTATAGAAATTCAGTCTGCTTTGAAAAGAAATCTTGTGCAAAGAGGAGCTGCTGGTAGTTTGTCAGTGGAGAGCAGTGATTCAGGGGGATTAGCAAACACAAGGCGAGTCCCCTGGGTGCAATATTCTGCAGCTGATTTCTGCCCTGGGGGTGTTTGATGGCCTTCTGTGGGGTGTGTGCACGTAGGGAACTTACATTCCGGATCTGCTGGTTTGCATCTGAATAACTGTTTGTGGGTTTTTTTCTTTTCAAAAAAACATGTTATAAAATAATTTGCTAAGAGAAGTGTTTTTGAAACACTGCTGTTATCACAGCCCATTAATCTTGCCAAAAGTTTAACAATTTGAGGATGTTGCTTGGTTGTAACCAAGCTCCTTTGAAGGAATTCTGTGCTTGTGAAGGATGAATTACTCATTCTTTGTCTGGGTTAAGAGATCATAATGTGATTATTAAACTCAGTGATTCTGTGCTAGGTATAAAGACTTAGGTTTAACCAGGGTCTTTGTTCTCTTATCAAAGCTAATCTGACCAAGTTTCCACTTCTATAAAGTAGGCAAACAGCTCCCTGGATTAAAGAATGCCCAAAACTCCAGAAACCTATTTACTAGTTTTGGCTAGATTAGCTTCACAGTGGAGAGAGCTCTGGGGACTGACAACTTCATTGGGTGTTTGGCTGATGGATGCTCGGATTTGGGATAAATGCAGAGGAACTCCTTCCCCCGGGGCTCCCTTACTGACTTCTCGGCTCCGGGTTTCAATTGTTGTGAGATTAAGATGGTGAGTGAAGGAATTGCAGCTTGTTAAATGGGTCTGCTGCTGAGTCCACTCATGTGGGATCTTCTAGTAACCCTTCCCTGTGTTCACTTAGTTAAGTTGCTGCACTAGAGAACCGGCTTTGGAGAAGTGGAAATACAACAGCTCTGACTTGAAGGGAGCAAATGAGTGCTACTCAATGATTGATTGAAAAGAATGTTAGGGACAGTAATTCAGTAAGGTTGCTTAAGCAGCTGCCCCGTGATCCAAGTGCCTTGTGAATAGCTTTATAGGTAAACCTCAAGTTGGAAGTACTGTCTCTGTCTTCTGTGTAGTAAAACTGCAAGTGCAGGAGCTACCGTTGTAACTGATGTGTATAGTGTAATGCCTTGGGAGAAGAGAAATAATTTTTTTTAGTGCGTGGCAGTGAGTTTAGGGAGGGTGTGCCCGTTGTCTTTCTAGATAGGTATTTTAATCTACTTCCTTATCAAAGTAGGTGGTAGTGATCAGTGGTAAGTACACTTGATCACTTGAGAGCTTCATTTAGCACCTGAGATTGTCTTGGTGACATTTCAGGTGGTGGTGGTTTATTTGGTGACTGTTACCAAGATCACCCTATCTGTGTTCTTGGTAACCTGTTTTACATAGCATTAAATGATAGGCAGCAAAACACAGAGAGATTGTGTTTTCAGCAAAACCAAAGCCCAACTAGTTCTACTCTATAACAATTTTTTGAGATTTTTTTTTTTGGTTGATTTGTTTGTTTGCTTGTTTCTTTCATTTGCAATGTTTTGCATCTCTTGCATTCTTAAAATGCTGAGCGCTTCGCGGACCAGAATCCTCTGGGGACACGTGTCCCTCTTTAGATACAGGCCTGACAGCTTAATTTTTCTTGGATGTGGACTGCCTGTGGCAGAGGAGGTGATGGTAAAGCAGCACCTGGCCTTTTTCGCATGTTCCAGCACGGGTGTCACACAGGTCCAGTGGTGCGCTGCCAAGCACAGTCCCAGCTCACTAACGGGGTTTGGCAATGATGTTCAAGGGTGGCTCTTGACCTGCCGTGCACATTAGCCCTGTGCAGGGCAGGGTGATGCTCATGGTCCAGAAGAGACTTAGAAAGTGAATGTGGAGAAGGAAGGGCAGAGATGTCAACTACTATAGTGTTGCTTTGCAGTTTGCAGAGAGTTGGACACATGAAATGGATTTGGCTACATCTTGGGTTTTATCTGTGTGCCACAAAGTAGCAACGAACAGCAAAAGAAACACAGTTTAAGTTGGTGTTTTGTTCAGGCTGTGAATGCTGCCTTCGCCTCCCTGTCCTTTAGAGAGGTAACTCTGCACAGAAAAGCAGGGCCATTTGTCAGGGCCAGCTGTTTAAACATGTGACAGGCAAGCTATCAACCTGCATGATGCATTAACGGATATTAATTTTTAACTTATTAGTTACTACTGAGGAGTTCTTTGTATTATTGGGAATAGCCACAGTATGATATGTTAATATTTATTAACTAATTACTGACCTCTGCATACTTAGTACTTGAACTAAGTACTGTTGTATATGAAGTATTCTGTGTATCTTTTTGGACATTGAGCTCAGGGAGTAATTGAAGTTACTAATTTATTAAAAAAATCATTAACCCAGAAATTTCTACCACCAGATCTTTGTGAAAACTAATAGAGTTAAATACTGATTTTAAAAAGTTTACCAAATAACATTAATGCATGTGCAGAACGGAAAATTTCTGAATATATTTTCATTTCAACTATGTTGCAAAACTGAGACCCACTCTTTTAATGAGGGTGATGCAAGGTTGTGTTAAATCAGTATTCGTTGCGTTACTCTAATGAATGTCACAATATTACCTTGCTCTTTCCTATCCCTGGTCCCCACACCCTCTGATAGGCATCTGTTGACATCTTTGCACGTACATTCCTGTTAGCGCTTTGGGAACTGGATTATTGCTCAAGCAGCAGTGGCTGTGTTTGTGGTGAGCAGGTCTTGGCTGAGCTCTGCCTGTAGTGCTGCTCTGTGTGTGTGTGTAGGACTGTTTCCCCGCTGACCATCCCAGGGAGTCACTCAGGCTCTGACACAGAATCAGCTGTCCCTGCTTGCACCTTTAAAACCCTTTCCAGCCCGGAGGTACCTGCTGTTCTTGCTGCTGGTAGATGCGCAGGTGGGGAAGGGTGAGAGGTGTGATCTCATGATTGAAGGCAGCAGAGTGATGGTCTAACACCTGGGCTCTGGGTGGTGCAGCTGGGAGAAGCCGTGCTCACCGGCCATCCTGGAGATCCTCTGAGTAGTGGCAGCTCAGCTGACAGTTACTGGGCAGCTGTAATCGCTTTCAGCTGTGTCACCGCTGGCCATGAATGTGCTACTGTTGTGTCCCCTGCTTCACGCACTCGGGTTTGGGTGTTCATATGGATGTACTGTCTTTCTTGGATTTATTGGGTGGCAGGAAATTCAAAGTAGGTATCCCCAGCATGGTCTCTGCCAGGAGTGGGTGTGGGGTAAGTGATGCTTAGACACAGCAGCATTTAGTACAGCTTCAGTCTTAGCGGCTTCTGCTTTGTGCTTCTCAATGCTGAAGTTGTAGGTGATGGTTCAGGCTTGTCCTGTCTGTCCTCGTGAGTGTTTCCTGCCCTGGATGCTCTTCCTGCCTCTAGGATGGTTTTTTTTCTGTAGTAGAGACTTTGGTAACACATCTCCATCATGTTCTGTGCTGAGGTTCACTTGGAGTGCTGCAGCATGGCCTGTGAGAAGTTTCCTGCTCTGCAGATCCCTTTGCTGAGTGAAGGGCTAGGTGAGGTGTAGATGTCCTCCACTTTGCCAGCAAGCGGCGTGAGGCTGGCTGGGTGGCGCTGCCACACTGTGCCATCAGCTTGGGGTCAGGGAATCCCAGCTGTCAGGAATCCTCCTGCCCTGTCTTGCTGTGCTGCAGCCCCCAGCCCCCCCAGCCTCCCTTGGCATATCGCACCAGCACACCTCCTGGGGTGGGTGTACTGTGGCACTGAGTACGTGCTGCCCATGGAGGGTGATGGATCCTTTTAACTGCTGATCAAAGGGATGATCTGATTACAGCCAGAAAAGATGGGGCTTATAAGTGTTTGTGGCTGCAGAGCCCATCCCTGTGTAGCAGGCACCGTTTGAGATTTCAGGCATTTGGTGTGACCCAGTGTGATAAGGTGTTTGTGTACCCTGTGCGATCTGCCAGCCACATAAAGAGCAACCTGTCATCTTATACTGCCTGAGCAAGAAAAAATGATGAATTGTTGGAGCTGGAAGACAGAAGTCTCCACATAAAAGGGCTGGAGAGTGGGGTGGGAGGAGAGGACATGCCCATCTGCGCTGTGCTAATACCACACTGTTTGATCTGGAGATGGATTGCAGGTAATAGAGCTCTCCCTGCAGTGGGCACGTCTGATGTCAGTGCTGCTAACAGGCAGCTGCCCCGACAGCAGGACTGCCTGCTTGCTCTGGTCTACCCTCTCCCAGCAGGTCTGTTCCCATCAGAGAGGTGTGGACCTCCCTGAGCTGTGGTGGCCAGGGCCAGTGCGCTCAGTCGCTGTGGCATCTCCTGGGAATCTGTGATATGTTGGCTTTTTTGGTAATAGATTAAAAATGCGAAGAATGACAAGCAAGTCCTGTCTAGCCTGCTTGGAAGAATTATATCATGTGTGCTCCTCTAACAGCTAGTCTTTCGCATCTGGGTGTTGTGGGTTAATGCTTGGGCTACTCAAAGCTAGTTTTGTGAGTGGTGTGGTGATGAAGGGGTAGCCTCCATGTCCCCAGGAGAGTTGCTGCCAGCAGAGACAGAGTGTTGAGAGCCATTCTTTTCCTTTTTGCTTGTTTTGCCATTTGATTCCTGTTAATCTCCACCTTTTCAGCAGCCGTGAGGGCAGCTGCTGCCCATGGAAGTGCAGCATCCCTGGCAGGTGGGCTGCTTGCCTTAGGTCCCATTCCTTGTGTCCCCCTGCACTAGCTGGTCTGTGCTTCCCAATGCCGGGTGGTGTGGAGTGATGTGCACGTTCCTGAGGGTGAATTGACTCTTCCTCCAACATCCAGACTGTCCCTGTGGGGTGTGGTGGCCTGTGCACTACTGACATTTGGGAATCAGTATGGAAGAAATAAAGTATTATTGGTTTGACGTGCATCTGAGGATGTGGGGAGCAGGACAACTGTCTGAAATGGGGAGCTCTGGTTAGGACTGCTGCCGATTGCTCATGTCAATCCATATGGGCCATATGCTTCTAACCAGTCTCCTTGTCTCATTTCCTTCTCTGAAATGCTTACAGCTGTTTTTCCTGCCTCTTCAGTAGGTTTTTTGTTTCTGTAAAAAGAGTGACAGCTCACAGATGCTGCTCGGAGTCCCTGCTGCATAGCTGGGAAGAGAGGCTGTTACTGTGATCTTCAGGAGAAGATAAGGTCTAGTGTCTCTGCAGGAAGCCTAATTTCTGATGTTTGGAAGTAAGCTTTTTTGTTTTTTTCTTTTCCAAGCTGAAAATAGAGTTTACTGTCTTGTTCACTGTTTCTCCATCACATACTGCCCTTAGTGATGGAAGTGAAAGAGCAGGTAGTCGGTGCTGTCACTTACGGACAGAACAAGAAAGGAAGAAGCTTTGGAAGTTGGCTACGAGCACGTCTGTCAAAAGGTGTTCAACATCCAGTCTTGCTGCTGTACTTAAAATCTGTGTTGAACTTCACAGTGTTGCTTAGGTGTTGGCTTTTTTCCTAAGAAGTCAGTGACTGAAGAGATAGCAGTGCTTGAAGTTCATTGTGGCTGGTCTTCTACATAGCGCAGCGTACAGTCTCTTCTGTTCTGCTTTTTTGCATTCTGCCAAGAGAAGTAATTGCAGACCTCTGTAGCAGAGTTAATAATCCAGCCCTGGTCTGGTGAAGAAGGAAGTCTAGAGATACTGATGCCTCTGTGTTTCATGTTTGATGGATGGATGTTAAAAGGGCATCTGAAGACAGTGAGAGAAGCTATTAGAAAAATCACCGGTGTACTGCAAGGAAGGAGGGGTTAATATAACAAAGTAAACGGCTGTGTTGAGTTGGCTTGAATGTTAAATTGAAACAGTGCCTGTAACAAATAAAACCTAGTGGTATGTTTATATAGGAAGTCTGTGTGATCCTGGGTTCATATAGGTGCGAAGAACCAAAGGAGCAGAAAACATCTCTGGCGTTAGTGGTTAGTTGCCTGGTGGCCATAAACCCTAAATAAGCAAAACTCTTATTTTCCAATCCTCAGGTCGAATTGGTGGCTCTGCTTTGCCTTTTTTGCAGTCCCAATGACACAAAACAATGAGGTGTCCCAACAGCTGTTGTACTGGTGTCTGAAATAGGAAACCTTTTGTAGGATCTTGGTGGCATGTCTGTGGCTCATGACCATTTTCTTGCCTCATCCTCCCAAAGGTCTTACTGCTGTGCAAGGAGCCACAGGTTGGCTTTTCCTCCTGTACAAAATATACTAGGGCTGTACTCTTCTCAGCCCAAGTTATAACTGATACTTTATGAACTGCTGTAGGAAATGGAAAATAAAGTAATTCTGAATTGTGTTCTTTTACAGCCCTGTTCTTTAGACCAAAATACACAGGATAAGTCTGGCCCTTCCCTCTATTCACTTTTCATAGCCTCCTTTGTTTTTAATTTATATATCTTTTAATTCTAAATTCCTCCTATCCCTAAAATAGAACAGACATCAGCCTTCAAGCAAAGGTTGCCAGACATTGGTCTTGTGGATTATAGTGGCTTTTTGGCCTCTTTAGAGGCTGAGCCCCACCCTACATAGGCTTGGATTAAAATAGCTTTTCTTTTCAGCAGGCTGAAAACCCTACACAACACACATCTTGATTTCTGGGGCACTGGCAGCCACAGCAAGCCCTTCGGCTATAAAATACCTCCAAAAATAATTTTGCTGTTAATTCACCCAAAAGGGCCAGGGTGACTGGTGTCAGAGGGGTGTACAGCCAAGTGTGTGACTGCCAGCCATGTTGTTACCTTAGATAACTGAGTAAAGTTTGAGCCATGCTTCTTGCAGGACCTGAAAGAGTTGAAAACTGTAGACTGCAAGCTCTGTAGTCCAGTGGCTTGGAAAGAGCCCCTGGTCCATCCTTGTTACCGGAGATAGTTGGCGGGACTGGGATGAAGAGATGAGTGGGTGCCATATCGCTGAGCCTCGGGGGCAGGAAGCAGTCAAGGCTCTTTTTGATTCCTTAAATGCCTGTCTTGGCTTAGGCAGTTGTTAAGAAAACACTGGCAGAAGCTCTTGTGCTTCATTACCTGTGCTGGTAACATCTTAGTGCGATAGCAAGGTGTCCCATGGGTGGCAGGAGGACTCTGAGCCCCCTCTCTCGGGGAAGTGTTTAGGGGCAAAAGAGTTCCTGGATGGGGAGGTGCTTTCATGGAGGAAGATCCAGCAGACTTGCAAGTCACTAGCTCTAGGAAGGAAGGACAGAAGCTGAAAATGAAGGCAAGTTCCGCTTACAACTGCTCTGCTACCTGGTTGTATGAACTTAGCTGGGAGCTGAGTGAGAAAGGGCACAGTGTGCTGCTCCATGGCTGGAGGCCATGCATTCAAGGGGAGATAGATAGCAATCCTGGCCTAAAAACACAGCCTTTTATCTTCTTGCCTTCATGTTGTCCAGTGTTTTGATGCCTGGCATGAACAGCAGAAACATCACAGGGCTGCACTAGGCGTTAGGCTGCCAGTTTAAGTCTGTCCCAGCTCAAGTGCTGCAGGAAGGTACGAGGGCCAGGAGGCTGCCCTGGCCCCACAGCCTGCAGCTCACTCCTGTCTGTCCAGACCTGAGCTGCCCACTCCTCCCTCTTATAAAACAGCAAAAAACATTAAGGGCGAGAGTTTGACGGGTGTCTGGTGTGGTGATCTCATTCCCCCACTGCCTAGTGGAAAAGCCAAGCCTCAAACCCAAGACTTCTCGGGCAAGTCGGAGTGGTTGGCCATGGGATGGCAGAAGGGGAGAGTCCAGTGCCTCCTTGCTCTGGGCATCTCTTCTCTGTCTTGTGAACCTCAACTTCTTGCGTTGCATAAGTTGTTTTCCCTCTGTCCTTGGCCATCCTTGTGTGAGGCAGGTAGCGAGTCCTGGCTACCTGCGGTATCTCGCCGGCTCCGCAGGGGATGGCAGCATGTGGCTCGCCGGGATGTAGAAGCGGGCAGGGCTGCCCAGAAATTGAAGCCTCCAGCTTAGCCATAAACCTTTACGGTTGTTTAGGGTTGGGGTGGGAATAAATGAGTAGGGAGGGGGAGTGTGATGGGAGGAGGGCAGGGAGACTGCCCATTGCCTGTGCCCTGGCTGTTCATGACTAGCGTGCTCTGTGGGCCTGGAATGCTTTACGTGACCTTGTTGATCAAATGTCTCTGAAATTCCTTTTTCTCTTCGGTTTTTGTAGGCTCTGCCTTGGCCTGTTTTGTTTCTGATTCCTTTGTTCTAGACTCGACTGTAAAAAAAACCAGACCCTTAAAGATGTGAAATACTGTCTCTCATAAAACCTTTGTAAACAGTCATGAAAGTGGCTGTAGGAGGACACCAGAGGATTTTGTTTCCCCTAAAGCCTAGGGACAGAGCCTTCAGCATCTGTCCAACTCAGCTGCATGTTTTTACTTTAGCTGTGAGTCAAGGGGCTATTTGTTCATATCTCAAATTCTTAAAGTGGAAAAACTGACTCGCAGTTATGTCTTTACTACTGACATTTTTTTTGCTAGAGGAAACTGATTTTTTCTTGAAAAAACACTAGCTAGGCTGCTTTTAAAAATTGTATAAATACAGGAACTTAAACAAGGCAATGTGAACTGTTGCCCACTGCAGGGTCAGGACAAGACAAGGGAAAACCTGCAAAATGTCAATTTGTGAAATAACATAAAGAAGAAAATCTGATACTCTGGGAGATGAGGCGGGCTGGATCACATCAGAAGTGCTGCTGTTTCCAACGTCAGGTGCTGGACAAGGCTGTGGTTCGGGGAGATGCTGTTTTGCAGGAGGTGTCAGTGACCGCAGGCGCAGCAGCCGGCGATGGCTCACCTCTGGTGTGCGGTGGGTAATCCTGCCCCTGACCTGCGTCCCGCTCATGCGGCTTCTGCCAGAGTTTTGTTTGCTAGAACTGCTTCTGTTGACTGAGCCCCAGATGATGGGGAGACTGTCTTGCTCAGGGGAAACCCCCCGCCCTGAATGAATTGCAGAGCTCTAGGGACAAACCTCTTGGATTCATAGTGAAACTGTTGTGTCTCATTGAGGTGGTAGGAAATAAAGCTTCAGGAAAATACCCTTTATTCTTCCTAGCTTTTTGTTCTGAAGAGCAACATATGAAAACTATTTTGATACTAGAAGGAAAATAGGGAGGCATGTAATTCTGCACTCAATTTATATATATGGGACTGATTTTTTTTTTATTTTTTTTTTGCCAGTATGTTAGAGATTAAATCAGGCTTCTTCAGAGCTGAACGTACAAGATGGTTAAAATGCAAGTTGAAGGCCTTGGAAGAGCTTGCACCCTGTCTGGATTAGATGGAAGGTGATGTGCAAGGTTGTTACTGAAACAAGGTTGCACGGTCACCTGTGTGCCCTGTACATGTTCATCCCTGCCTGTTGTGTTGGAATATAAAAACTGTAGCTGATGTCCTGCTTTTCTAATATGCTCTTTCCTCAAAGTAGCTTTGCAGTTTGGCATTGCAGGAGCTGACTGGGTGAGCTAAGCAGGGTGTGATCCTGCTTCTGCATGCTGGGAAGTGCCACCTAACACTCTGCATCGCTAGTGCCAAAAATAGTGGCTATGAGTGATGCGGTCTGTGTCAACATAGTGGTGAGATGAGTGTTTTTCCTTCATGAGAGCATCCCACCTCCGATGTACCATTAGCTTCCAATGGTAACCCAAAGTGCTCCGGTTTCCATATTTGTAGCAATATGTGTGCGTCTAAATATGGTCAGGCTTCTTTTTTTTTAATATTGGTATTGGTCTTTGCCCCAGTGATGTTGGTAGTGTACGTGGTACTGTTCCAACCCTGATGGCAGAGGCCCGCAAAGCCCCAGGACTTCTGCTTGATGGACTGTGATCAAAATAATGGGGGAGGAGGATTGCTGATCTGCTTCTTCCAGTACCTCTCCAATGCTACAAGGTAGAAGAGTGTCTCGTTCTACTCTCACAGTTGGACTGAACTTGCTGCCTTTGACTGTGCCCTGCTGGGAAGGGTAGGGGTGGTGGATGAGGTCCCATGCACTTTCGCAGTTGCTATCCCCCTTTTTCTGGGAGAGCTCAGTGCAGCCCCTCCCAGCAGGCGAAACTGCTGGGCAAGCACCGAAGTTCTTAGTGTGTCCAGAACGGTGCTAACCAAGTGGAAACTTGAATTCGAGCTACCCATCCCTGTAATTGGCATTCACATTTTGTGAAGCAGTGCTTCAGCTGGGTTGCTTGCTAAACAGGGTCTGAAAGATCGTAAATCCTGGGTCCTTGTTTACGCTGCCGTTGCAATCTTGTGCTCCTTCCTGCTAATCAGCTGGGAAGGGTCTGTGGAGCCTTGTTTGGGTTTGTAGCAGGGCTGTGGTTTTGAGATTCCAGGATGCTGAGTCTGGTTTCAGGGACAGGCTTGGATGCTCTCCTGCCTTGGAGCCTCTGCAGCAGGAGGCTAATGAGCAGGCTGATACTCCAGCCTGTCACTGTTTTCCTTGGGTTTAACCAGTGTTTGCTTTCTGCTATAACTACTAAGCAGCTGCAGTGGCATATACATATATATATATTCCACTATAAATCCTATAGTTACATGTTTCCTTGACTGAGTATAGAACAAGGTGCTTGTCTCTAGCTGGTCACAGAAATAACGGAAGCAAGTTCCAAACCAGTACTGTAATTAAGCTTTTTCTTCCTGAATTCTGCATAAAATGTTTTGTGTCCAAGAATGAGGACTTTATTTTAGGGAATACATAGGTTTTTGTAGGTGTATGGAAAGGTATCGTGTTATGATTGGTGTTGTGCAGGGAAGCAGAGAGAGGACTGACCCCTACTTTTAAGAACTATTTCTGGGATAGCAATGCTTTGAGGAAGGTCAATGGAGAGCAAACGGAAATACGGTTACAAAGATGTTCATGTTTCTCGGCGCGCCTGGAAGTAATAGGCAAGTTTCTGAATCCTCACTTAGGTAGAATTTACTTTTCCATAAGGAAAGCAGGGAAACTGGGCCTTCTGAAAACTGCAAATATTGTGAGTAGCCTTAATATCTGACCTAAACTTCAGCCTGTTCCTTTCTGCTCTGTTTGGATGAGGCTGGGACTAAGCTTTCCTTGGGGACACGAATGGGAGGTTCCAGTGCAATCCTGCCCTTCTGCTGCCCACCCCTTTGTAATGTTCTTGTTGATCTAATTTCCAGCTGGGCTCTTGCCACTGTTTTATACAAACAAAATGCTCAAGCAAAGGCAGTGTAATCGGACTTCTTGTTGAAAACTTGAAAAACTTAAATTGCTTCTGCTAAGAAAGCTCCTGCAAGTTACTGTGGTTTCCTGCACGGATGGTTATGGCAGCACCTAGCCTACTTTAGTTGGATCCATCACTAATGGCAAGATCTTTTATGCTTTCCTCCCTGCCTCCCGCTTCTCTAAGGGGGTGAGTGGGTGGGTATATACCCTTTTTCTGGATTATATAGCGTTGGTTTAGTCAGTCCTGTTGTTCCCTGTCTTCTGAAGGTCTATATAAAGAGGTCTTTGAAAGCTGTGAAGTAGTACAGGGCAGAATCTTACTCTAATGGCCTTGAAACCCCCCGGTTATGCAAGAGCCTTTGCAGCCAGTACTGGTCAATAATTCACTTTAGCAATTAAGGTTTTGTGCATTGGGTTGATATCAACTTGGCACGTAGCAAGGTATTGCACTTTCTTTTAGTGCTTTGCCCTTTCATGTGTAACATTCGTAGCTAATATTCTCCATCAGCATTTGGACCTCTTTGGTGTAATCCATGTTGTACCTTGTGGTGGTGTTTCTCCCAGATCTTCCCCTAGTACCTGAGCTGCAATGTTGCTTCGTGCCTTCTATCAAAATAGCATGCCTTGCTTAGTCTTGGCTCTACGTAGGATCTGTAGATGTATTCATTATTTATTTTTTTTAATTTGGAAGGATGAGGGTTTTCTTTTTAATACTAATTCATAAATCAACAACAGCAGCAATAGACATGAAAGTATAAGAAATCTGTAGTCCACACAAAGACTGGCTTCACAGCATAGAGATCAGTCTGCTAACAGTAGCTGTTTTTTTTATGGGCCAGGAGATGTGAGACAGCTTACTAATTAACAGTGTAATGAGCTGTATGGTGAAGGTTGCACTCTAGGGACCTGCAGGCTATGGGTGACAACTTGCAGTGAATGTGTGAGTGGTAAATCCAGCTCTGCCTCACCTTTCTGCACATCTGAGAAGAACGCAATGGTTGTGGGAGCCCCTGAAGTTAGCTTCTCCAGCAGATCCATACTACAGAAGACTTTCTGTTGGAGTCCGAGGTAAAAAGAGCAGTTAAGGGGAAGCCAACAAATGCAGCCACAAGCTAAATACCAGAAAAAGCTTCAAGGTCCCTCGAGATGAGATTCTGGCTGAGTTCGACACAGCTGAACTTGTAGGCCCACTTGCACAGCTGGATCAGCCGTGTGCCCAAATCCCCTACCTCTAGTGTCTGGCAGCACGTCCAGATGAGATGCCAATGACTCCTTAGAGAACCTCTTAGGCCGGGCTGGGCGTACCAGTTGCTGCCCAGGTTGCTCTGTGACTGTACCAGCCTTGCCTTGGCTCCTCAGCACCAAAACCATTCTGATAGCGGGAGGTCACCCACAGAAGAGTTGTGTGGGACTGAAGAGCCACCCAGTGGCAGTCTCCCACAGCCTCTTCACTAGCCAGGAGCGGTTTGCAGCAGACTGGTCTGGACAGTGGTCAACAGTTGGCTAAAGGTCTATTTACTGGTCGGAGCAGGCTGTGACTGCAGTGGTGTTACCCCTTCTTGCATAGGTGGAAGGTATTAAGTGGTCCCTGACCTCTGGTTCTGCATGATCACCAGTCTCCTACAGTCCATGGATTTATTTTTCGAGCCACATCCTTTTTGCTGTTGCAATCCAATTTTGAAGATTATACCAATTCTATTAGTAATCTAATAGGCTGCTTCTGCAGGCAAGTCACTGGTGGTGCTTGGCATTAGAGATAGCCCTTGTTTGCAGTTGACTTTTCAAAATGAGGTACAGCGCTTGGCTTTGGTAACAGTGTGTTTTAGTATTTGGAAAGTGAGTCTTCTCAGGGGGAAAGTTCAGCTCAAGTAGCTGAAAACTTTGTAAAGCTGTTGCTGCTGCTCAGGCTGCAGAATATTTGTCATTAACAGAGTGAAAAGGTTTATGATGGACTTGTATGAAAATACGAACCTCTTGTGAACAAGTATTGTAATTTGTATTGTGGTATGATCTGCAGTTAAGATTGTTTTTTGGTGTCTCTTGAAACTTTCTTTTTTCTGCATGTATGAAGACCTTAGTACAGAGAACTAGATTCCTATTAAATTACAGCTTTTGCAAATTAATCTGAAATTTATTCTGTGATGATGCAGTCCACGTGAATACGTTATACTTCTCAATTATTATTTTTTTTTGTATTGCCAGAAAGTGGATCAGAACAGCTTTCCTGTTCAGAAATTTTGGGCAAACAGTCACTTGTGTTTTGCAATAGTGCAATTCCTTGTGTAGTGGTTTAAGTTGGATGGTCACCTAGAGTATCTTCTCCAGGTGGGCAGAGGATTGCCTAAGCCATGTCAAGGGCTAGCCTGGGTGATGGACAGACCTGGCAGCTGAAGCGGAAGATGGCAAAGTATGTTTGTGCTTGCAAGATCTACCTACCAGGCCTAGTGCCACCCTTTCCCCAGTGGCCTGGTCTATGGTGTGGCTGAGCTGGTCTAGCTGAGGTGCCATGCAAGGGTGGTGCCTCTCGGTTCTGCCCTTCCTTCCTTGTGCCGATGTCTGCTTGACCTCACAAGAGCTGGGGTGGGGGGACTGAAATGCTGAGGAGGACAGGGTGGCCTTTGGACAGCAGCCTGCAGCGATGTCTGCCCTGCTTGGGTGCAGTTTTACTGAGCGTCCAGGTTAGCTGCTCTCTGCATGCTTTGGTCTTCACCAGCCTTCTCCTCGTACTGTTGTAACTGCCCAAAGAAAAGAGTTTTCTTTGGGCTGTGGTGGGTGCAAAGCGCACTTCATGGTGCATTAGGTGGAATTGCAAAGCTGGCTTAAAAACATTCTCCGCTGCAAGTTCCCTCCAGCAGCCCCTGTTTTGGCTCAAAGAAGACAGAGGCAGAATGGGATAGTGCCTCAGAACTGATGGTGCCCTGCTCAGGCCCGAGACCTGCCTGTGAGACTGACCGGAGCAAATCCCAATGGTACCGCAAACGCCTGCAGCATTTTCCGTGCTGGCTTCTGCCCTGGGAAGCGCAGCAGATCTGGCCACTGCGTTGCCAGTGAAAGTGCAGAAAGGGTTCCCAGGTCATCTTGAGTTTCTCTCTCCCTTTACAAAAAAAACCACCCAGCCCTAGGCTCCCCATTGCCCCTGATCTCAAGGGAATAACTTCTTAATTTTTTTTCCACATATCCCCTCTCCACACCCACCTTTTGTGTCTTTTGAATTTAATAAAGTGCGTGACTCAGTACTAAATATAAAGCCTGCTTCCGGCATCATCTGCCTGTGGCTCATTTCCTGGAGCTGACATCAGTGGAGCCTCTGATTTCCTTATGAAATAGTGAAACATGAGATACCCTTTGCACGGTGTTCAGGGCATACTTGCTGACTTCTTTGGTGACTGCATGGCTCCCCGCTCTAAGCTGCGAGTAACTAGTTAGTTAATTGCTAAGCTGAGCGCTACTGGAGCACAGGGTAAATCGGGCAAGTCCTCAAGTCTATTTTGCACTGTACAGTCGTGTTCTAGTTTGCAAGTGTTTTTTTAAATCAAGACTAACTTTCAGTCCCTACTGCATATGCAAGTTTTTTATTAAATAAGCATGAGCCTGACTAATGTCTTGCTTTCTTCCTGATGACAGGGTTGCTGAAAGAGCAGCTCAGGAAGCTTTTAGGGGGAAAATCTAGCAAAGACAGATCTTTTTGTCTTTAAACAGACTGATAAATTGAGGAGTTAAGGTCAAATGCTTGCTCCTCAGTTGTCAAATCCTTCTATAGCTGTTTACATTGATGGAATGTACTCTGCAGTTGGTCACAGCTGAAGGTGATGGCAAGAAGTGCAGAAGAGCTCTATTTGTATTAAAAAGCACAGGGGAGGGTGCTTCTATCCATCTGAGCATCATTTCATTAAAATCCTTCTCTTTAAAAGAGAATGTGGGCAGAACGGGAGGAGGGGAGTGTCTGGCATGTGGTCACTGATCTGAGTCCAAAATGGAATGGTGGCTGGCCCCTCGGCTTTGCTCTCTAAAGCCCTGGCTCATAAAGCGTGGTGGTTTCTTTCTGATGGAGTGGACTGTTTAGGTTATCTTGTTTCTCTTCCAGCCAGTTACCCTTTTGGCCTTGTCCCCTCCCCACTGCGCCCCCCCCCCCCTTTTTTTTTTTTTTTTTTTTTTAAAGGAGGTGTGGGGATGCTCCTGGAAATGCTTGACATGCAGCATCAGAGCAGGCAGAGGCAGGAGAGTGCTCTGTTGGCTCTGGGATCTCCTGGGGCCGGTGTGACCATGGCAGTTTCTCTAGCATCGAGGGGGCCAGCATGCCCTACATCCCGTTGGCTAGGTGACCATGGAACTGGCTATATCCTAGCAAACAGCTTTTTTTTTTTTTTTTCAGGCAGGAGCTAGAGATAGATGCCTGCAGGCAAAACCCTTCCTAAAAATCACTAGGGCTGGTATATCATGCGCAGGGACTTGTGCATCACTATGGGTTTCATTAGTTGTCTTGTACAGCTTCCAGTATTAGCATGGCCTCTCTTGGCATTGCTGACTAGGGGTGGAAAAGACTATTTGTGGAGTGGGCAGGAAAGCTGGTGTTCAGGAGCAGGTGGTGGGCCTGTTCTGAGCCGTGGGACTCACTGGGGAGAGCAGCGGGGCTGCACAGCCCACCATAGCCAAAGGCCAGTGCATTGGATGCGTTCGCTTCCTCCCCCAGGGCTTTGCCAGAGGGTCTGTTCCTGAGGGCGGTGGTGAGAGGAGAGTGACAAGGTGACTCCTGGGCTTACCCTCTCTGCTCCCTTGTCACCTGGAAGGCAGCGGCCGCCGCTCCCACAGCCATCGTTGAGTAACCTCTGGAGGGCAAATATGTCAGTGGCCTCCCAGTGAAACTTGGCAGGCAGCTGGAGCTGGGGAGGAGATGTGTCCTTGCACAACGATGCACTGAGCGATCCTGTCGGTGCTGAAAGTCCTCCTTGTGCGGAAGCCTCCATCCTGATGCTCCGTGCAGGGGGCCAGACATGTCACCTGGGCAGAGTAACTTCTGAGGACCTTGGGCATCTTGTGCTTCCCTAAAAGGCTTTCTGAGGGAGGAGGAAGAAAATACACTGGCATCTTAACTTGATCATAAAACTTCCTATTTTGGAAGAGTGTGGGGAGTGGTGTGTGAGCAGCTGTGCTGGAGGAAGCGGGCTGGGAGTGCCCGGGGAGCTGCACGTCAGCTCTGCCATCACCCTCCCTGCCATCACCACACCCGGCGCGGCGAGTCTCGGGGCATGACGCGGAGACGAGTGGCGCTGGCACCGCTGCAGCGCTATTTTGGGTTTGAGTGTAATTGCAGGCTGGACCAACAGGACTGGATTGGGAGTATTTGGAGAGCAGAGTGCTCTTAAAGCTGTGGAAAAACTGGCTATTGCTGATCCTTTGCAAACGTGGAAGATAAGTATTTCACACGTGCTGTGTGTGCCTCCAGCTCCTCATGGTGGAGCTGCAGTGGGCAGCAGTGGGTAACAATTCCCTTTCCCTTCCTGGCAGAGGGAACAGTAATAGCTGTTAGCTCTGTAGGATGCGTTACACTTACCTGAAAAAAGAAAAGGGAGTAAGCGGAAGCTTGAAGACTCACGGGCTGGTGGCTTTTAGGTGTCTCCTGCAGCATGAATCTGCCACCAGCATACCTGCAGGTGCTGCTTTTCTATCCCAGCAAGACAGATGCCAGAGACAAGGAGAGGAGGTTGGTTATTTTTCCCCTCCCAAAAGCTGACATTGCTCCTGCAACGGCTCTGAAGTCACAACCTAGTTTGAGAGCTGGGTTTTGGCACAGTCTCCCCAGGACCTGTCAAGTCCCAAAGCCTCAGCACTTCCTTAACCTTACAGGATGAATTTAAATTGTGCAATGTGTTCACATATAGAGCAAAAAGTGGAGAGACTAAACTTCCTGAAATAAGTTTCTTGACTTTTGTTGCATGTTTGCCCCAAGGGTTCGCAGGCTGGATGGGGTCACTGCTTTGGGTCTGAGCAGCTGGAGAAGCTCCTTGCGCCCAGGGGTTGTGATGTTGTTGGAACCAGTTGCTGATGTAAGTTGGAACAGAGTCAAAGCTGCTCTTCCCTAAACCCAGTCTGCTGTGCCGGCAACCTAATTTCAGTGGAGTGCAAAAGTGTTTTTCAAACCAACTTCTTTCCTTTCAAGTTGCAGCTGCAGTTCTGGGCATAAAAACCTGTATTTTGTTTTCCATTATATTTACCATCCTGAGGAAGCTGGCAGGTTGTGGGTTTAGGGTTGGGTTTTTGGTTTTGATGTTTGCTTTTTTATATATACCTCTTTTGAAACCTTACAGCTGGAATCTAATGTTTCAAGTAGCACCCAAGAAATGGGACCAGGCAATGACTCATTTTCCTGGCTGATGCCATTTTAAAAAAGAAACACACCCCACCCCCCCCCAATTACTCTAATTGTCAAGTATTTTTAATTTTTAGAATGGTCATGGGTTCTTCAGATTCTTCACTAATTCAAGTATTCTGTTTATTAGTAAGTGGTATGCTTTTAGCTGTGGGAGGGCTTAAATGTTATAGACTTCACAGGAGCAGAAATTTCTGAAATACGTGATTATAGTTTGGAAATCCCACTTTAACCTTTTTGTGATTGATTCTGCTCTTGTGCATTGCATCAGCAACAACGTAGTACATGATGTTTCTGTTGCTTGTGTCTTCCTGGTTGGTACCAGATGTCTGTCCATGTTTCATCTAGAGCAGGCAGGGATTAATTGTTGAGGTAATGCAATATATTACAATATGGACCAGCTCTAAGCTCTGTATTTACCGGCCACTCGGACCACTTTTTTTTTTTTTAATTTCTTTTATTTTATTTGAGGAACTGTGGGATCAAATGGCAGGCATCATCCACCTTCAGTGCAGACTGAGCCCAAACAGGTCTGGATCCTCATTGTTCTGTCTGTTGAGCTTCTGGTGGTTTTTAAAGACAACCGTAAAATAAGTGCTTAAAACAAAATAGAAGCTCTGTTTGGCTGGAAAAGCCAAGAGCTAGCAAAACAAAATGCTTTTAATTTCAAACAGTAAAGGTAAAAGTTTGGGGTTTTTTGAAAGTAATAATAATAATAAAAAAAGTTTGCTTACCTAAAGGCTTTATATCTTACTGCCTCCTGCTCCCAAGTGCCAAGCAATAAAAGGAAAGCTAGTTGCTGGGGGAGGAGCCCCCAGCCCTGCCCCGCATGGGATGCTCCGAGCCGGTCCCTTAGCTTTTCTGAGGCATCTTTTTGCGGCGTGACCGCATCCTTTCTGTGGCTCTCGGGAAGCGACCTCCCATCTGCTGGGCGGGGATGGTGGGAGGAATGCTGGCTGCCCGGATCCCTCCGTGGGCGGGGGAGACGCTTCAGCGCTCGGGCCGGGCGAGGGAGCGATTCTCCTTCCCGAGAGCGGAGGAAAAGGTAAGGGAGAGGTAAGGGATGCTCCTGCTGCGGGCGCTTCGCATGCCGCTCGCACTGCCCAGCGTTCCGGCTGGCTGCCGGGATGCAGGCACATCCCAGAGATTGCCCTGCAATGACTTGGTTGGGTTTTGTTTTCTCTGCAAAATGTCTAGCGATTCCTAATGCTCTAGCATGTAAAGGAAAGCAGCTGTTGGCAGAACAAAAAGATTGACTTCTGGGTTTAATGCATTTAGATTTGGGTTTTATCTGTGCACCTGACTGAGCAGCGCGTGCAGACAGCAGCAGCAAGCGCTGTGGCTGAGTTTGCATCACCAAGTATTTAATTTTTCAAGTGAGGACTGAGGGTGTGCTTTCCCAGAAATCTCAGTCTGGGGCACGTCTTCCCCCACCTCAGTCTGCAGCAGGCTTTTAAAAAGCAGAACTGCTTCAACTTGTATGTTAGATGTGTTTAAATATTTAAACCTTTGCCTGCAGAAAGCATGAGGAGCTGGGAGTACTTTCGGGAAATGGCTGTTAGGCTGCTGGCTGTGGTGACTACCTAACTTTTGGGGGGTCTTTTGCCTAGGGAGGCTGAGCTCCGAGTGCTGCTGTGTTGCTCCAGTGGGAGTGGTGTGTGGCATCACAGCCTGGCAGGATTCTGTTTCCAAACAGGGTTTATCTTGCTTGCTATGTTTTCTGGTGAGGGCTGGCTATACTTGATGCTGGAAGCCAGCATAGACCCCCTCCAAATGCTTTAGCAGTTGCTACTGGCTAAACCACATATCTACCAAGTACTTTTAAGTATTGAACTGAAATGCTGATTTTTTTTTTGTGCGGAAAAAAACTTAACATTCAACATGTCTGAAAACCTGTAAAACACATCTAGCATAGCTTCTTCATGTCCTGATTTTGTTTGGGCTAAATGTGTTGCTCTGAGGTTTTGCTTAGTTATATTTTGCTCTTGCCCTGCCCTTATTCTGCAAAACATCTGGCTGTAAAGAATGATTTCCACATCTGGAGGACTTTCACACTCTCCTGAAATTCGAAGTAGTGATGAGGTTGCATGCTGTTTACAGTGCACACATCTCTTTAACCACTACATCTGTCCTAGGGGTATCGGGCACCGTCTGAGCTGCTAAACTGAGGGAGGAGGTTTAGCAAACCAAAGCAGCTTGAAGGAACCCATTGAGAAGTGAGAACTTGGCTCCAGGAGTGCTGGATGCAGCTTGGAGATCCTGCCTGGCCTTAAAACCTGCTAATTAGGGTGTGTTTTGCAGAGATTATTAATGTTTGTCCAAAATCCAAGAGTCATGGAGTAGAGCTCGCTTGATCGTGGACTGGCAACTGCTACCTTTTTTTCCCTATTGCTCCTCCCTGTGTTAAGTTAAATTATAGAGAAGTGTGGGGAACACCCTGCTGTCAGACTAAACGTGATTTTACTGTCATGGCAGCCTCCTGGGAGGCAGACAGCCCCTCTCCTGCTCTTCTAGCCATTTCACATTAATCTCGGAGATTAATGTTTCTGTTTTTGTTAAGGGTAGATAGGATCTTCTCTAGAGAAAGTAAGTGTTGAATTCACAGGGTTTCTTCTGCTTCCAAATTGTGCTAGGACAGCTATGCAGCAACGCTGATTTATTGCGGTCTAGCGTTGCTTTCTTGCTCTGAATGAAATTACTTTGATTTCTTTCCCTTTTCCCCAAGTGCTTTCTAAACAAGATTACAGGCAGCAGGGGAAGGATGTAAAAAGGTTTTTCTTATTTTATCAGTAGCTCTTTCTAGTAAGAAACCAGTTACTGAAATTCCTGGGGTTTAAGAGACTTTTGAAATATAATTCCAATGCTTAGAGTATGGTTTGTAGTTTCTAGTGTTTTGTTTCTTATTTAAGAAAACATTCATTGACACACTTCTCTGAATGTTTACCATCTGGGCAGCAGTTGCCCAGCTGCTGGGATTTCAGCCCTGGCTCTGCCGTTTCAGGACAGTTCTGTTTACCTTCAAACTGGTAAAACAGTCTGCAAAAATCACTTGACTGCAGCTGTACCTTCTAAAAGTTTGCACGAAACCCACCCTTCCAAAATTAATTGCTGAAACTCGCTATTGTCCAGCTCGCCAGGGATCAGCACCGTCATGCCGGGTGTTTGGCTTGCAGGAGCATGTTTGCTGGCATTGAATAAGCAGTGACTGTACCGTGATTTAATTCAGGGATCGGGTTGATTCCCCTGCCTGGGCGGGAGGGAAGTTTAACAGACTGAGTAACGCTTCTTGCTTTATCGTGGCATATTGAATATCAGTCGTGTTACCTGCCAAGCAAAGGCGCTACCTGAGAGCGGAGGCTGGGGGGTGGAGATGGGTCTGGGCTGTGTGGCCGTGACTCCCTTCAGCCTTGGAGGGGCTTTATCCAGCTGCTGGGGGTCAGGGTACAGGCTGAGGTCTGCAGCTCACCTTCATAAGGAACTGGGCTCCTTTTGGGCTGAATATTGGGAAATCAAGAGACACATGCTTAAGGCATGTTGAGGGTAACCTGCAGGTCTCAGCAAGCAGGTCCCGATCGCTTCTGGGGAAGGAAATTAGCACTGATTCAGCTTTGTAATCCTCATCCCCCCTTGCTTATGCAGGTGGTGAACCTGTTAGCTTTCCTGCCATATAATCACAGGCTCATTTAGGTTGGAAAAGACCTTTAAGATCATCAAGTCCAACCATGACCTAACACTGTCAAGTCCACCACTAAACCATGTCCCTAAGTGCCACATCTACTTGCCTTTTAAACACCTCCAGGGGTGGTGACTCAACCACTTCCCTGGGCAGCCTGTTCCAGTGCTTGACAGCCCTTTCGGTGAAGAAGTTTTTCCTAACATCCAATCTAAACCTCCCCAGCACAGCTTCAGGCTGTTACGACATTTATGATGGGAGTCTCAGAGCCTGGCCTGGCTGCACCCCAGCAAGCCTCCATGGCTGTGCAGGGGAGTCAGAGGCATGTGAATTGGCTGATGGCTCAGCAATTGTTTTTAATAAGGATTTAAGCCGATTGAAGTTATGAATCAGGTTCTGTCTTGAAGGGAGAGAAAACACTGACAGTATGCAAAAAGTGAAGGATCAGGTTGTCCAGGCTGTCCGTGGATGTCGGGGCGGTGGTTAAAGTCTACACAGAAGGCATAGGAAAACTGTTTTGCTGCAGTTGTTCCTGTACCATTGGAGTGACCCTGTCTCTGTGCAGCCCAGATCCCTGCTGGGCACCTACCCAAGCTCAGAAAACTCTCTGACATTGTTCTGAGCATGTCTAGCTAGGAGAAATTGGGTTTTTAACCTGGACCCGCTGGAGGAAGTTGCACGTCCAGGGGTGGATACCCATAGACACATGCCTCCAAATCCAGAGACAGCCCCTGGCAAGCCAAGTGCAGTGACTAACTCCAGCATGTGTCTGCTCATGATGGATTTGACAGATTTTTTTTCCTCCTCAGCAGTGGTGAGTTGCGTAACAACAGGAACGAAGTCTTACAGGCTGCTCCCAGGTGAAAATAAGTGTAGCAGGGAGCCTGTTTCTCCCAGCATGACAGTTTCAGGGATTTGAAAGGATATAAAGCAAAACCTGATAATGGGACTTTTGCTGATTTAGAGGTGCTTCAAACACAGTAGCTGGAGGTAATCTTTACATGGGATTGGAAGAAGTGAGCCATAAGATGCCTGTGCAGTGGGAATTGCTGCCTGCGGTCCTCTGCCCCTTTCCCCGCGATGCAGCAAGCGGCTGTGTATCAGCTGGTGGGCTACACAGCCAGCATGGACAAATCAAAGTGTGTACTCTGTGTGTTCTGGATGTACTGTGTGGAAAGGTAATAGCTTGAGGAAGCTGGAAAACTGGGTGGTGGGAGGTAATAAATTCAAACGGCAAGACAAGCTTAAAGAAATTCAGTATTTGGTGCTGTGCATGGACAAGGAAAGCTGGATTAATAGTGAAATAAAGCTGGGTTTGGGTGATGGCTTTGCAGGTGTTACAGCCCAGTGCTGTTCAATAATTAAAAGCATTACAGACCTTGACAGCAGAGCTGTACTTTTGTTGGTGTTGAGCCTGATGTGCATGGGGCTGGGAAAGCTTGGTTGAAGGGAAGAGCAACAGGTGAGAGATGCAGCTACTTGGCTGAGTCTGGCACCACAAGGAAGCACCTGATCAAAGCTTCCTGTGCTTCTTTCCTCCTGAGGCAGGGGAAACAGCTGAGTCAAGAGGAACATCTCCATGTTTTGCGTGCATGCAAAGTGCATTCGTGCAAAGAGCAACAGCAAAGTAATTTCTGGGGACGGTGGTTTGTAGCAGTGTCATGCTGTTGATAAGGTGTTACACACCGCAGCAGTGCGGTCTCTGGGATGCAGTAGCATCTCCTTATCACTGCTCTTACCAGGTTGACACCTATTCTTATGTGGAAATATGAAAGTGTGACAAAGGTCTGGTTTCAGCCTGTGCCTCTGACCTATGACTGCCTGGAAGATAATCACCAAATCTATTTAATTGCCAAGGTTTATGTGCTTCCAGCAGCCTGGTGTTTGCTATTAACCGCATGTAACAAGTGGGTGCTGTCTTGGCGGAATTTGATGAACAAAATAGTGTTTGAAACACAGAGATTATGAGCAGGAGAGGATGGATTGCATGATAGGATTTCATTTACAGGTCATCATCAGTCCCTAAACTTCCCCGTCTCCCCCCAAAGTGGCAGTAAATATTTATGTTGGTGGACTCATCAGACAAATTCTGTGCACCGCAAGCTTTCACTCCCTTCTGCTGCTGTCAAGTTTGAAGATGATGTCTGCAAACCCTAAAGGCTCTGTTTGGACTGGACCAGAAAAAGGAGCCAGGAGAGCTGCTGGGTGTGCCTGACGATGGATTTGGGGGGGGAGCAGGGTGTGTGTGTGTGCCCTCTCCTGCCTGCAAGTATTTCCAATTGCAGCATGAGCCTAGGGCTGGCTGTTGCTGATGGAAGAGGGTTCCTGCAGTGTCAGGAGTTGCCTGCAGCATCCCAATTACCTGGGGGAAGGGATGCAAAGAAAACTCAGGTGTTCAGCCTTCACCAGTGACTCGCTTTGCCCTGGGCTGCCCCAGCAGCTCTGGAGCTTGCACAGCCATGGACCCCCCCAGAGGGGGTCTGTGAGGCAGTGGGGTGGGGCGCTGGCAGCAGAGGGCTCGGAAAGACTTTATGGTGACCAAGATTCGTACATCTTGCAAAAGCGTTGGGGGGTGCATGGGGAGAGGGAAGCAGGGGACTGCGGATGGCCACCCTGTTCTGTGATGAGGCTCTTGGCAGGGCTCAGCCCTACCTGTGGGACAGGGAGGAAGAGGAAGATGAGGTGAGCCGCAGAGCGCCTGGGGGCCGGATCCTGCCTCAGCTGAATCACCAGGATGAGGCAGGCGCTGTGTCGGTGCTGTGCTGCATGCCCGGCGGCTCTGGCCCTTGCTGTGGGTTGTGGGGGGACCGAGTGCCTGGCTGCCCGACTCGTTATTCCTAAAGCAAGGCTGATATGCGCCGGGTTAGCGGTCAGGGAGATGCAGGTTTTGCAGTATTTTTAATTAGCTAATGCTGACTGACTCGCCTTCCCCTGTCTGGAGCCTTTGTCACGACAAGGTAGCAAAACCACAGGTTCCTCTGAAAAGGGGAATACGTATGTGGTGAGTCACTGCTCCCGACCAGGCCTGGCCCGCTCTTTTTTTTTTTTTTTTTAAAATCGGATGGAAAAAGGAGATACTAATACCTTTTTGTTGACACTTTAATGTGCCTCTGCATTCGCCTGTTTGAGTAAACAAAATGATGCTGTTCATCAGTCAGTTGTACAGATATTAAACGGGGTGGGTCTGGGAGTGAACGGAGCAGCTCGGTTTTCAGGCTAACGCGGAGCTGCTAAGAAAGCAAATTCTTCCATTTGGATCAGCAGCAAATTCCAGCTCTGTTTCTGTTGGAAATGTTCAAGTGGCTGTCGGGAAATATTTGGTTGCCATGTGCTTTCAAAATTGAATTAATCCTGCAGCATTCAAGGGGATGTGCAGATGCCTGAATGCCCCCCCTCCATTTTCCACCAATCTTCTGTGCAGGATGCAGCTTCCAGGGCTTCCCGTCTTGGGGACTTTTTCTTTGGGCTTGAGTGTTTTTAAGTTACTGTTTGGGCAGTTAATCCACCCAAAAGTCCTGGCTAGCTTCTGGCACTTGGACTGGAAGTGCTGAGTGCTGGTGACAGTCCCCCTGCAATGGTGTGGCTGCAGGTGGCTTACAGCTGTTAAAACACACGAGCTGGGGCAGCTTTATTTAACCTGCCTGCATTGCAGTTCTGTCTGGAGAGCAAATAAACTAACCCTGATTCAGTGACTACAGTGTGTTTAGAAGCTATAAAACTTGTTTGCACAGAAACTTTATACAGCCCCTCTCTGGGAAGGGAGTTGATATTTGAAAACCTGAGATGCCCTGGAAGCAGCTCTGATCTGCAGCACAAAGTGAAGCCTTCAGAGGACAGAAACGGGCTGCTCTGGCTGCCAGCCGCTCTCCTCTTGTGAAGCTGCTTTTGTGCATCCCTGTGTTACAGAGCTGCCTTTGCTTTCCCTCTGCAGGGTGAGGGATGAAGGCAGGAGCAAGAGGGATCTGGAGCAGGAATTGTTTCCATATACACCCTGTTTATTTGCACACTGACCGACAGACCATCTGTTACCAGAGTGTAAAATGGGTGTGGGATCGCTAAGTTCAATTCTGTCTCCTCTTTTCCCCTTGTTCTCTCTTCCTCCCTCTAAACCGGCTCTTGAAGTGTGAGGTTGTCTCTGGCTGTCATTGCCTGCCCTGGCAGAGGCTTTGCTGGCGGTAGAAGTGAATGTGATGTGGTGAGGCGTGAGCAGCGTGGTGCTGTGTCCCCGCAGGGCTTCGAGTGAGGCAACTGATGTGTGATCCCTATGCCAGTGTGATAAAAGGACTTTTTATGTCTCTGAAGACAAAGCCTCTTGTTTAAAAATGCAACTGAATGAAAAAAAAACACAATTCTGAATGCCCTAGACTCGGCTATTAAAAACAAACAAACCCCCCCACACACACAACAAAAAACTGAAAAGCTCCCCTGCCCCCCAGCCCAGTGTGCCAGTATTGGTGCAATAGCTCTTCACAGCAACAGAACTCCCTCAGACTGCTTTGGGAGCTTAGCAGTGGCTGTCAACTTGTAACTGTGTGGCCCACTAACCTTTTCATCTACTGTTTTGTTCTGTCCTAACATACTTTCCCCCTCCCAGACAGTTATAACAAGGTCAGGTGTCTGCTTTTTCTGTGTTGGTTCAGATTCTCCCTCTCTCCTCTCAAGCACACGAGAAGGAAGGAGCGATGTGAAAACGGAGAGGTAAACCTGTTCTGTAGGCTCACTGACAGAGCGGAACAGCGTAGGGGCTGGAAGTGAAAAGTTTTTCTGAATGAGGATCCACACAAACAGGGCATATTCAGAGTGTGCTAGTTCCCTGATAAAGTCAAACAGAGCACCTTTTGAATATCTCTTTGCTTATGGTGCTTGTTTTGGTGTTAAAGATGTCAGAGGTAGTCAGCAGCAAATTAAATTCCAATGAAGTCATTAAATAAAGATGCTTTTGGAAATCCCTTTTTAAGGGAAATCATCATAGTTTGAGAATGAATTCGTGCACGTGAGGATTGGGAAGGTGGCAGAACTTGTAAAGGAGGATTGGCTGAATTTTTAAGTCTCCTAGCTCGGCCTCTCCTGCCTGGCAGGTCATGCCACCTGCCTGCCTGTGTACCCACAAGTGTCTCCATTTCTGATAGCGTTCCCAAGTGTGTCTCTGCCAGTCGTGAAATCCACCTCCTGTAGCATGCACCAAGCTTGCTCAGAGCTGGTTTCTTGCTGAGCAAGTCCTTTATCCCCTGGAAAGAACAGCCACGTTTGGTGGTGCTGAGGCTTAGGCTGCTGGGGCGCCCGTGCGAGTGCTGCAGGGAAAGGGCTGTGTCAGGGACGGGGACAGGTGCCGGGCTGGCAGACTGGACATCCAGCAAGACAGGCAGTGCTGCACAGCACTCCTGCATCTTGCAAGGACCTGCAGAGTAGTATTTTCTTGGTCAATTAGCTTAACCTGTAATCTGTGAAACAGTATAAAAAATTTACTATGGTGCCTTTTTTTCCTCCTCTGTCAGTCTGATGCAGCCTTGCGATTCTTCTCCCTGCCACGTTCTTGCAGTATAAGCCCAATGATGAAGTTTAGTTGTCTTGCTGGTGGTGGCTTTTACTGACTGTTAAATATCTTGTCGTGTCTGTTGACAGCTCTGCAGATGCTGGGAGGTCGGGTCTGATGTGCTTTCCTTCATGTCTCTGCAGTGATGCAACTTCTTGTTGACTTTCTCTGCTGCTAGCACCTGTCTGAGCTGCTTTCCCAGGCTGCCACACCTGCCCATCGCTCTCATCTCTAACAACTTAGTTCTTTCTAGACGAGTGAAGTGTTACAGAAAATGAATATTTACAGCTACAGGCAAACTTGTGTTCTTAAGCTAACAAGTGCTTGTGGAGGCAGCTGGGAGCCTCAGACAAAAGAGGCTGGCGGATGGGCACACAGGCATTTGTGAAACTGAGCCTCTTGTTGCTTGAGCGCTCAGGATCCTGCCTTGTGACAGCCTGTAAACCTGAACTCACCCCTCATCCTTTTGCTTACAAAGGTGGAGGCAGCTGTTCCCATAGGCAGAGGAGGAACCTTTTATTTCTCAACTTACAGCGACTGTAGCTGACAAGTGGGAGCTGGAAATCGTAGGATGCAAAACTCGTTTGAAGTTGCACCGAGCCTGCCCAGATCCCCATTTTTAAAGACCCTGAGCGAGAGCTGGCATGTGTGCTAGAATGTTATCTGTGCCTGCACGTGGTTCGTGCACAGGGATCGCCCTGTTAGCATTGTTCCATCAGTCGTTGATCTCTTTTGATCGTGTTAGCCAAAGAGCCAACAGGGCATCTGATGCTGCTGTCACGCATGTCGTGGGAAGGGGACGTAGGCAGGTCACTAGTCTTTTCCCATCCTTACGGTGATACCTCCTGTCCAGCCCGGCCGGGTGGCACTTAATCAGTGCTTGGAAAGGAGGATGGTAGCAGATGGGTGTAGGAACTGTATGCTTCATCCTCTCTGTTTCTTAAACACCAAGCAGATCTGATCAAAGCAGAGATTCTGTGTGCTCTGGGGTTGAGTGTGGCTGATGCCTGCTGTTCCGCGCTTGCTTGTGGTGTTCCTGCCATGCCGTGCTCGGGAGGGTGGCGGGGGTCAGCGGCAGAGCAAACAGCCTGTTGCTTACATAGTTTGAGAGACTGACTCTGGGGAAGTAGGCAGGTGTTTATTCAAACCACTTTCTTGTAGTAAAGCAGACTATTTCCTTTTAGCAAACAATATCAGGCACACTACTTTGTGCAAAGAGACCTTTTTCAGGTACTGTTTAGAATCTATTATTTGGGTTCGGTAGCTGTGTGCTCTTGTGGAACAGGCAGGCAGAACCTTCAGTATCTCTTGCATGAATATTTTAACTCTGGATTCTGATTTTGTTCAAAGTTATGGAAAATACCTGGAGAACGTGAGCTTTTCTGACCTACAGAACGTACTGGCAGCAGGTATCTTAATGTGTGCAGAACAACATAGCCCGTAAAATAGATACACAGAGTTAAATAATAACAAAGCTAATGGGATTTTTTGACTTGTTAAGGAGTGCATTTCCCATCATCTGAGTTTCACATGTCTTTTTTTCTTAGTGGAAAGATAAATGTGGCTTGAAGAACTGTGGTGACCTTGGTACTGATTGTTGCTATACTACTGTTCAAAATGGCATGGGTTTGAATGCAGCCTGGTTTCACACAGTATCTTTTTCTCTCTTCAGGTACTCCCTAAATTCATGAGATGGCCAACACTATGCAAATCTCCAAAGATGAGCTGGAGGAACTCAAGGAGGCCTTTGCCAAAGTTGGTAAGTCACAGTGGGGAGACCTTGCTCCTGTCTGCTGTACGTTTGTTATGGCTTTATCCCACCTCTGCCAGCAGTGGTGCCAGCAGGGTGTGGGCAGTCTGGTGCTTTTGTGATCCTCTCTCCATGCCGAGGGGTCCCTTGGCAGCCTTGTTGCTTCTGGCTTGTCATTTCCAGCCAGGGAGCACGAAGGGAGGGACGTGGGCAGTCTGGCTGTCAGTGAGCACTGGCAGGAAGGGAGGGACGTGGGCAGTCTGGCTGTCAGTGAGCACTGGCAGATAGCCTTGCCCTGTTGCTCCAGGGTGGGCTTTGCCTGGTTCTTCATGGCAGAAGAAATATCCAAAGCAGTATTGCATTACTTTGGCCCAGGCAGCACCTCAAGGCTTGCACAGTGCTTGGGTCTGGTCACGTTGGGTTTTGGCAGACTGGCTGAGCCATGCAGATGGCAAACGTAGGTGCTACATTTTTGGTTTGTGCAGGCACATTTGAAGCACTGCGTTTGGTGATCTTGTAGGCAAAAACTAGGTGGTGTCTGTTTACTGGGCCATTATGGAGCAACTTGTGGTGATAATAAAATGCGGGTTCAGTGTATGTGTATGTTCTTCTCTGGTTCTCATCTCCCTAACAGCCTGTGATGCTCGAGGAGTTGCACAGCCCAAGCTACTCCGCCTGCCTTCCAGCTTTCCCCCTGCCCTGGCATTGCAGAAGCCTCTGGCAGGCTGCTTCGGGCAGCTGAAATGGGCAGAAAACTGACATCATGGAGGAAATTGTTTTCTGCTGATATAGTTTCCTGATATGGTTTACTGAAGGATCAGAGAATCGTCGGGGAGGGGCGGGATGGGAGCTGGACCGCAGCAGTGTGGACTGAGGTCAGCGTATGCAGCTGGGGAACCACACCCGGGACTGGCACTGACTGGGAATGAGTTGCACAAGTGATCAGAGCCAGTGTTTCGTTTTCCTAACTGGGTATTGGCATCGCCTGAGCACTGGTTATAAGGACAAATTGGTAGCTGCCTCACCTGTGTCAGGTAAATTGCCCTCTAGAGCAGGGTGGCTCTTAAAACTCCCACTTCCTCTGAATTTGCAATCCGCGGTGAGAAATACTGATTTCAAAGACAACTGATTCTCACGGAGCAGTATTCCCTGTTAGGACTTGAAGCGAGTTACATTTTAGGTTCCCTCTCCTGTCTTACTCTTCCCAAGACTTTTCCCAGCAGGTGGAAATGAGTTGCTGCAGAGGGAGATGAGTGACTATTGTGCTTCTTGCTGCCTATGTGCCTCTGAGTGCGAACCTTAATAAAGCTGGGATGCAGGCAGTCCATTCTGTTCTTGGATAAACTTATTAACCTGGCTGGAATGTGGTGGCTTTTTGTCATTAGTGTGGTGGGAAATTATTAAGATTAGGTTGGCTGGCTGCCTTTGCACTGGGCATATGGGGAGAAACCTCAGTCAAATCCTGGTTTGTTTCAGGAAACCAGCTCACCCTGCTCCAGGAGGTGGGTCCCTGTTTGGTTTTAAATTATAAAAGCAGCGTCAAAACTTAGCTATTATTGAGAAATGTGATAATTAGCCAGGACATACCCACAAGTGAGATGGGATCTGCTAGTCCTTTTCAGCTGCTTTCTGTTTTGTGTGCTTTAAGCGTGGTACAGCCCAAAAGCATTGCTGTGGGACGTGCCTGTCAGGAGTGTCTTTAATGTTCTCATTCCTTTTATTCTTGCCTAAAGGAGCCATATTTGCCTTGGGAAATGGAACTGGTCACTAGCTGGCTGAGTGACTTTCACTAGAGATGACATTACAAGTTCTCAGTGAATGTGAAGAAAAGTTGGATGAAGGCTGCTATTTCAAATGAAGCCTTTCTTTCGTTTCCCAGCTATCTGAAGACTTGGAACACAGCTGAGAAGTATGGTTATAGCAAAGCTCAGCTGGCTGGCTTCTAGAATGTCATAAAGGAGGTGTGGAGAACAGGAACCATCTCACAGGGTGGTTTCTGCTCACCAAGATGTGCCTTGCTCCAATGCAAAAATGGGCTTCCTGGACACCCGCTTCAACTCTAGCGTAGGGCACGTTGCTGTTCTGGGTGTGTGGGTTGATGGGACTTTAACGATGTGTGTTTGACCAGCTTTTCTGTGTGCAGCTGGACCAGGTCAAGACATCTGGTGATGCTGGAAGGCAGTGAGGCATGTTACTACGTACTTCGTCACTGTTTGCCTTCCATGTCACTTGAAGGTATCTCCGCCCTCCTGGGAAGCTGGTGTGCTGTTCTCTGATAGCCATCCAAAGGGAAGAGTCCCATAAACTACCTACTGCTTACTAGAAGCAGTCCATGGGTGAGAAACCATGGCTTAAGGTTAGCACTGAAGTCAGCTACAGCTCAGACAAGCAGCTCCCAGCCTCCTGCAATCAGGTATTTGTATTGGAAGTGATCCAAGTGGTAAACAGCAGTGGGGAGAAAAAAGCATTTTACCATCTTAAAAAAACACACCAACTAAGTAGGCCGTAAGACCTGTCTAGGCTTTGAACAACCTGCAGGTTAGGGGGAGAAGAGCAGGTTGCTCCACATCTTGGCTGATCCCTGAATTTGTTCTGTAGAACAGGCGTGTGTATGTACGTACTTGGCCAAATGGTGGCACTTCTTAGGGAGGCATGGCAGAACAAAATCTACAGACTTGCTCTGTTTATTTGTCTTCCTTCTCCCGGCTTCTAATAGCAAAGATAAGCATCTTTTCTGGAAACGCAAAGTACTTAAAAATCCTAACCCAGCTGAACACTTTGTACGCTGCTGGAAGGTGGTAAAACAATGCTCTGAAATGTTAGCTTAAGGCAAATAGGGATCTGTGATCCTGCTTCAGTATGTCCTGCTGAGCATATATCCTTAAAAGGAAACGTGTGGGTTACTTTCCCCTCTTGCATCCTGTTATTTAAGCTATTTTAAGTACTTGTTGGGAGGAAGCTGAGCCAGAGCTTGAAGCAGCTTTTGGGTCTCGATTATTGCGGCTTTGCTGCGCCACCTGCGTACGGGCAGAAGATAGTGCCGCGCGTCGCTGCGGTGACCTTTCCCAGGTTTGGTACGCTGGCGTGCATGCATCTTTCAGTAGAAATAGGAAACTTCAGATGTGCTGTAGTTTCCTTTCCATCGGGCAGACTATAATGAATCCAGGCTGTAGCTTGTCTGTTAAAACAATTTTGCTTTCTTCCATTAGTAATTCTGGGCCGTACGCCGAAGGATTTCATTTGGGATAGCTTCTATTTAGACAGCCTCTTCAGCTGTTGAATACCACTTCAGATTTTGTTAGAGAGGAATTTTAGACTACCTTCCTGAAGTCTGGCCCTGTTGCAGGACATCCAGCAAGGCACCATATGGTGGGCCTGCAGTAATGCTAGAAATAATTACGGAACTTGCTGGTGATGCAAAGGTGACTAGTGGTTTTTTTGTTTAATGTACTTTGTACATTTGACTGTGATGTCAGAGGGGGGAGCAGAGGCAGTGGGGAGGGAAGCAGCTGCCCTGTGGGATAGGGATCTCAGGCCTATTGGTCAGGTTTGCAGGGCTGAAGGCTTTTTGATATGTTAAGAGGAGAATGGGTCCGTATTCTACCACATAGTCAATTGCTAATTCAGGTTACTTGACTCTGCGACCAAGCCAAACCCACAGGCTAGCACATCCACCAGGTTTGAACACTTGCCTCTGCCCTTCTGTGGCCAAGAAGCTAAAGCTTGAAATGAGAGCATCTTTACTGCAAAACTGTGACTTGGTGTGGGGTCTTGCAGCTGAACTATCTGCAAGTTGGTTCTGTCTTGCTTGTAAATCCCACTCCCAAAGCCCCTTTAATCTATGAAATCAGTGAATTTTTTTTTTTTCCCCTCAGGATACTATGGAAGAGTAACTCTTACAGGTGGTTGTTTGGGATGTCGTTAAGAGTTGGAAGAACTCAAGTCCTGAGACCCCAGGGTTTTGAGTGAGTTAAGGTGCATTTACTCAACAGTGTGTCTGTTACCTTCACACTTGCTTGTGTGCTGGCTGTCTGAGCCCAGTGCAGGTGCTGAGAGCCACTGGTGTGCAGCTCCTCCTGATGGGCAGCATCTTTCCTGGTGCCGTGCTCCTGAATCACATGTGAGTGTGTGTTGCAGATGGCTCTTTGTTTTTTAACTTTTTTTTTTTCAGTGGCCAGAGGTAAATCTTTGAAATAGGAGCACCCAGAGGACTGGGAAGATGCTGCTTTGCAGGGGTGAACAAAACCCTCAAAATGGGCAGATGTTGACCCAGACTGCAGTAAATTCCTGATATCTGCCCTGCAGCCACATTTGATGCTTTCAGGCTGAGACTGAGGTCTGCCGAGCAAGTGTGAATGGACCAGACAATGGCCTTGGCCAACTCCTCAGCTGCATTTCAGTCACTGTTTTTAAATTGCAGGTTTTGTTCTGCAAGTAAACCAATATAAATGAAAGGCTAGGGATTAATTCCTTGAACTAGATTGTACCCTTAAAAGACATGCAGGGGCTTATATGTAGAACTGAGCTCTAAACAAGTTTAAGCACCCTTTTACCCATGCATTCTTCTGGTGTATTACAGGTGGGGACTTTGGAGCTCTGTTCCCTGCTGTCTAACCCAACAGGCTTCTGCCTCATAAATACCATATATTGTGTATAATATGTATAAATATATGTATATGTACCATATATAAATACCATATATCTTTCACTTCTGAATAGGCTTAGACATGGCACATGCAAGCCTGGTTCAGAAACACTTCTGAATGCTTAAGCTAGACAAGTCAAGGGAAAAACCTTTTCCAAATGAAAATCACACCTGTGATTCTATCAAGGATAGAATATGTATTTTTAAGTCTTATTTTTCTCTGTCCTTTGCCCACTAACATTTGGGTAGATGTAAAAGTTAATTTTTTAGGTGGCGGATTGATTGGAAGAAGTGATGAACAGGTGTTTCTGGATTTACCTGCTTAATTTGGCAGCACGGCAAAGGATTGTGGTCGGTTCAGTCAGGCACAGGCTGAAGCAATGGGAGTTGGCTGTAGGTGCACTGAGGGTGAAAGCAAAGTTTTGTTTCAGGTCCACAGGCCCCGGAGATTAGCAAATCCCTTCTTGTCTGATTGTCTTCACTGGCTGTGAGGCAGGGGAAAGATGCATATTATAGACTTAGATTTAGTAATAAAACTGTAACAGAAGAAGCTGTGATTTATTTAGAGGGGAAATAGTTTGCTGATGACATCTCAGGCTGGACCGTTTAATAAAGCTTGCCTTTGTAAGCTTATATTTTTTTGGAATAAAATTCTGAAATTGAAGGCCAGACAACAGCCTGTTGCTATCATTAATCATTGGCTCAAGCCACATTATTTCATCAGCATTATTGTAAACACTGACATTTCATAAAATAGTTTAATGTTTTTATTAATCCACTGGAATTGATGCTTTCTCGTAGTCTGAGACCTAGGGGCTGCAGTGTAGGAGGGAGTACAGGTTTGCTTTGCGTTACTTTGGATGTTGGCCACTAAGCATCTGAATTTCACTTTCTTGCTAACTTATAAAAATAATTTTAAAATCCCATATGGATCTGGAAAATGAGGAAAGCTGGAGTGGTGGTACAGGCATGCTGATTATTGAAACGTTGCTGTGAAATAAAACCATAAGAACCAAAGAACCACCAATGACACCTCCTTAAAAGTAAATTGACTTTCAGAATCTGCTAAACAAAACAAACAAACAAACCCAACACTTCAGAGCTATCCTGATTGTTGTTTGTGGTGGTTTTTTGTTTGTTTGTTTTTTTTTCTTGACAGTTTCTCCCTTTAAGCATAAATACTGGCCCCAGTGGCTGTGGTATGGGATTCCCTCTTGGACAAAACCAAATACTGGGGCTGGCACAGGTCTGGGGAGCGAGCAGCTGCCTGCAGTCTGTGAGGGTGTTTGGGCAGCAGAAGCTGTTGCTTGAGTAGAATTTAACTCTATGGCCTTAGGGAGAAGCTGCTGCTTTATAAATAGCAGAAAAATCCCCCCGTGTGGGATGTGAGCAGAATGTGGCTGTGCAGAGCCGAGCGGGGCCAGGTGCCTCGCAGCATGGTGGGGTTTTGGCAGCTGGTGGTGGCGAGCTGCACTCGGCAGGGCACCATCACGGCACCATGACGCTTTGGAGGTTGGGGGGAAGGAGACAGAGCTGCTTGCATGCAGACACTGCTCTCGTTTAGCCTTAAAGGGCTCAGCTGATGCCTTCAGCACAGGCACTGTGTCAACTTTGCAGAGCCTGTGGTTGGGCGACAATTGCAGGAGACTGCCACATCTCCAGCTCCTCAGCCCACCCAGGTATTCCCCACCAGCAGCAGCAATCCAGGGCTGGCGCATCCCCACAGCACCAACCCTGGGGAGGAGATGGCAGCTGAAGGCACTGAATTAACTTCCCTGGGCTGTCTGTGTGACTTGCCTGCAGCAAAAGGATTTTAACATCGCCGCTGAGCCGGTAATAGCCCAACATGTCCTGAAATCCCTGTCTCCAAACGTGCTGGAGGTTCATGCTTACGTCTTGGGATGTGAATCTGGGCCGTCTCACTGCTTCATATTCTCTGGCTGCTTGTGGACCCGGCTCTGCTGAAGCCTGGGTACCTGCTGTGCTGTGAAGGACAGCACCTGCTCGTCCTGGTTAGCCCGAGGGAAGGGGCATCTGACCCAGGACTGTCCGTGGTGGCAGCAAAACCTCGCTTGCCTGAAGAAAACCTGGGGCTGCTGGATTAGCCCTGTGCAGTCAATAATGTGATGACGTCCCCAAAGGGTTTGCGATCTGTTGATGCGAAAAGGTCCAGATTCACACTAGATTCTTGTTTTCTCTCTTCCCAAATCTAGTAGGTGACAACATCTCACAAAGCATGCGGTGCTGTTGCAGCGTGAAGGTTGACTGTCAAAGCAAGTGTCTTTGCAGAGCATACTCGGGCAGCATGAAAACATCTGGCTGCAGTCTTCTGTCAGCAATAAAGGGATGAAACCATTATCAGCATGATAGAAAAATATAAATGCAGAGCTAGCTTAGTGTTTTCAGTTCAGAAAGTAGGAAGTGCTGTGTTTCATTACTGTCTATTTTTAACATGCAAAGCCAGCTGCAGTTAGATGTAAAAAGAAATGCTGCAGAGATCTTTTATGAAAATGCATATGCTCTGTTGTGAAACTTTTACACCAGCCTTGGTGATGCGTGCCAAGAGCCCCCCTGGTCAGCTCTGCTTCGAAGCTGCTCTTGCCCAAAGCCATAGAGATCTGGTGGCTTGTGCTGGGTCCCTCTCTGAGGATGTACCATGTGTAGTTACCACGTGCCTTTGATTTTGCTGTATTCTTGGTAGTGTCCGTTGAACAGGGCACAGCTTGGGCTCGGTATTCTTTGGTGTGGGCATCCTGCTGTGTGGCCGTGTCCTGCACAGATCTTGCTTTCAGCAAAGACGAATGCTCTGCACAAGGTGGTTCCAAAAGTGCTGTGCAGCGATGGGCCACCCTAAGAGAATCCTCTTTACCTCCGTGTGTTGCAGATGGCCCCAGGGTGCAGGCTGCTTTCTCTAAAGCACTTTTGAGCATGGGGCTGTGTTTCTGCCCTGCTGCCTGGGGCTGCTCCTGCCAGGGTCCTAACACATTTCTAAAACCTTCTGCCCTTTCTTTTTTTCAGACCTCAACAGCAATGGGTTCATCTGTGACTACGAGTTGCACGAGCTCTTCAAGGAAGCCAACTTGCCTCTGCCTGGGTACAAAGTGAGAGAGATCATCCAGAAACTCATGATTGACAGTGACAAGAATAAAGATGGGAAGATTAGTTTTGAAGAGTTTGTCTATGTAAGTGGTATTTCTGTATTTCCAGTGGCCTGGGGGAGCTGTTTTGCACAATATTAAGGAAGGGGGGTAGAAGAGGTTGAACCTGGCTTCTCTGCTGCTTACCCTTCCTAGGGTTCTTTCTACTCAAACTGATCAGTTTGAGAACTTACCATGTAAAAATCAGTTCTTTGTACAGATCTCTGCATATGATGAGCCTTTTGTGCTGTCACTGCCAGCCTTTAGATTTGGACAGAGGAAACATATGTTGGTTTTTAAACAAAACCCAAACAGAATCCACATGCTTTTCCTATATGAAAACTTTTGTTGAAGGCTGAAAGACCGTTTCCACACAAGGAAAAAAGACTTCCAGTTCTCCGTGCTTACGGTATTGACTGGAAGCTACTCAGTTTTTCCAGGCGCATAGGTGAATGCTTGTTTCCCCAGCAAAGCAGTATAATTTCCTTTCTGTTTTTTCCAGTCTAATGGGCCTACAAGTATTTGCTAAAGACCTGAGAGGGCATTTCAAGACACAATTGGATTTTAGTCCTAGATGCTGATCTAGGAAAATTCAGATACATTTGTTGCCTTAAAAGGGAAGAACAGGAATAAGGAGACAAGAGAATCTGGAAGATGGGTCTAACCTTCAGCTTTTTTCTGTGGAAATAGGTCAGAAGTTTTAATTTTTTATCTATTTTTACAAAAGCACAATGCTTCTGGGATATTGGTTAAATATCTATCCCTTCATCCTTTTTATACTCGGATGGCTGAATGCTGAAAGAGTAATACAAGTATGTGCAGCACATTGAGGGAGCTGTTTTCATGTCAACTATTTTTCTTGATATTTCTTAATTTATCTTCTCCTTCTGTTCCTTAATTGTTTTCAGACCCTCTGAACTTTTGTGTTCGGAGTCAACTAGTAAGTCGGAGTTTGTTTGCAGTTTGTGAACACTTGCATGCTGGGTGCATGTTTCAGCTGTTGGTTTGAGCTGGTCCATAACTCTAACTTTGCACTAGGAAGGAAGAAATAAATCTCTTCTGTTCACGTTTGGATGGTACCAATGAGCTAGCAAACATGAAATGTCTTAGAGGCATATAAGCTATACAGTAGAAGCAATGGTTCGTTGTAGGACTTTTACAAACAGAACTGTTGCTGTTCTCTAACTCAGCAAACTGAAAAATAAACAAACCTGTATTAAAATCCTTGTTTTAAAACTAACTGACTAGAAAACCCAAAACTTTTGGGCCCTTGAGTCTTTACTCGGCTCTACCCCATCACTGGGGTCATCAAAACCTCTGCGTGCCATCAGGGGATGATTTAACTGCACAGCATCATCATCTTGACTTGCCCCCTTCCCTGTGGTTAAGGGATGGGCTGGCCCTGCAGTGACACCTCTGCAGCCAGGTAGGCAAGTCCCCTCCTCCTTTTAACAGAAGCACTTTGTTCTGCTTTACAGTGCTGTTTCGTTTGCCACCTTCTGGGTAGTGTTGAGAGAACCTGCGTATGCTTAATTTGTGTTTTCAGTGTGACTGAAACTAAGTTGGTTGAGTTTTGAGGGAGTTACAGTAGGTTGTCAAACCGTTGGATGTATTATTTCCTAATAGTTGCTCAGTTCTGTAGGACCTCAGGGCTTCTGATTGTAACATACAACCCGTGCAAGTTGCACATACAATCTTTCTGTGCCAAAGCAACTCTTCTGCCCTCAAGTGTGAGGGTATTTTGCCAGTTAGGCCAAGTCTGCTGTTGGGGCAGGGGCATCCTTGCCTGGAGCGCTTGTGGTCACACGTTATTGCAGATTTGACTGTTACGCACTGAAAGAGAATTGTTTCTTGGGTTGTGGACAAGGTCTTTTGTGCGAACTAAAGTCGTGGTTACACGAGCATCTGGCTTACACAGAAAGGTTAAAATTGCACAACAGCTTTCTCAGTTTTGATCCTGCGGAAACTGCTGCATGTGTACCTGCTCTTAGACTGCCAAGATTTCACGGTTTTTCTCATGGTCTTTTGAAATCTACTTGAAAAGGTAAATGGATGCGAGGTACTTAATGCCTAATGCTTCTGTTTCAATAGGCACTTGCAATATGTGTTTCAGAGAGCGGGACGACTCTCTGCCCGCTATCCATATTAAATTGAATACCACTACACCCTTGCTGGGCACTTCACATTTGCTGATTTTACTACAAAGTTTGCTTTAAAGCCAAGAGGAAATAGCCGCTTCTGCGGTCCTTTCAGCTTACGAAGACAAGTTTTGCTTGTCTAACAGAGCGCTTTAAATTGTAGATTTTCCAAGAAGTGAAAAGCAGCGATATCGCTAAAACGTTCAGAAAAGCAATTAACAGGAAGGAAGGCATCTGCGCGATCGGGGGCACCTCGGAGCTCTCCAGCGAGGGGACGCAGCACTCCTATTCAGGTAGCGCTTTGCCTTTCAGCTCCTCTTGGGTGAGTGGGGGCTGTGCGCCACAAACTGCATTTCTGCTGCCCTGCCATGTGCTGTGCTTTCGTGCTCCGATAGCTGAATGATCTCGTGTCAAGGTGAGAGCAGAGCGGAATCAGGGGGTAAATACAAGCTGAGGAACGTGTTGCTTATTGGTTTTGTTAACTGTGCTTGCTGGTGAAGCGCTTGTGTCATGCTTGAACGTAGTGAAGTTGTTGAGGAAAGAGTAAGTAACAGGAATATTCAGGTAATTGGAAGTGAAAGGTCTATTTCTTTGAGCTTTGTGTGACTAATACAATAGCGTGGTAATGATAGCGGCTTTTTTTCCTTGAGTTATTGTACACTGATTCTTTTGGGAAAATCTTTGCTATGTTATGAAAAATTATTATATTTTTTTAATAAAATTCGTAAATTGTATTAAATTTACAATTGTCATCTTTAGAGGAGGAAAAGTATGCCTTTGTAAACTGGATAAACAAAGCCCTGGAAAATGATCCCGACTGTAGGCACGTTATTCCAATGAATCCAAATACAGATGACCTGTTCAAAGCTGTGGGAGATGGGATTGTGCTATGGTAAGTCATGATGGTTCCTGAATTTTAAAAAATCAACAAAATAACTTTCTGAAAAATGTAGTTAGGGGAATTTTCATCCTATTTTAGGCTGGGTTTTGTGACTAGTGTGTGTGCATAATGTTTTGCACACATAAAAAGTGGCTCAGTCACTCAGGCTTTCATTGACATTGCATGATGCTTCAGCTTTGATACCAGCTTCACAACCTGGTATTTTTGTCTCATGTTTTTGTTTGGGCTTGACCCTGAGTTTACTGAAGGGGACAAAGGTGCCTTGCAGGAGCAGAAGTGGTCCTGGTGCAAACTTAACCTGATGCTAGGTAGCTTGTGGGAGGGCAGATGAGTTAAACAGCCCATTTTCTTGGATATTAGACAGACAGTAACCTCTGTGGGAATGTTAATGACCTTATGAATTAACCCAAAAATGGATTTTCTGGGAATCTTCTTATTGCTTTTGGTAATAGCTGCACTAAGTCAGTAAAGCAACTTTTTTTGCTGCATGCTGAAAACAGAAGGCATCCAGGACTGCTAAACATCAGTCGCCTTCTGTGTATGGGGTTTCTTGTGTTTTGGTTTGTTTTTTAAATGTAAGCGAATTAATATAGTGAGAAGCAAAGTGGATCAGCCTGGAATTTCAGTTACTCTGTATCAATACGCAAAAGATGTTTAGTGGGCTGCCCGTTGCCTTTCATTTATTTTTAGTTTGTGATATTATATTTTGTTTCCCCAGTTTCAAGTAATTCATGTGTTCAAGTGAAGACTGAAGTGTGTAGGAAGTAGTTCATAATATAAAGTAAAAACTTGCCATGTTTTCTGTTGACTAAGAATTCATTGTGCTTTTGTGGCCCCCCCTGAGCTCTCAAAGAGTTTTTTGGGGCAGTTTTTTCTTGCCAGCGGTAGTACACCTTTACAAGAGAAGGAAGCACATTGTCCTACTAGAATCTGCAGTGGATGTCAGCAGAGCAATAAGTCTTCACTAGTTCAGTGACTGCGCTGTGAATAATTCATGTGCTCTTTTTGCTCCAGAAGCTGAGATCAGTAGTGGCCAGTAACATGTTTAAGGTTTCAGGCTTAGCTATTAGTTACAAATACAGTCTTGATAACGTAAATATTAACTTCTGATTTACACTTATGCAACGTTGATTTTTTTAGAAAAATAAATACGCAAAACCAAACGGGCGAAAGGAAATGTACTGTGGTGAGTGTTGTCATGCTGCATTGAGTTATGCTGAGACTACATACTAAATGTTGTTGAAATATTGGTTTTCCTCCCACCAGCAAAATGATCAATCTTTCTGTTCCGGACACGATTGATGAAAGAGCAATTAACAAGAAGAAACTCACCCCATTCATAATTCAGGTATGCTACTGTGTCTACTGTATCTAGTACTGTATGTACTTCAGCTATATTACTGTATCTTTTTTTGAAACTCCTATTCAGATAACATGAATGAAACCAGCATGGGGGCTCGAGGCACTATTTTAGAACTCTGGAAAGGAGCGAGTTTTATAACTTGCATTTAATTATTAAAGGCAATTTTGTGCTGTGCATAATTGACAGCGCTGCGGGTACAGTTCAAAAGAGAGAAATGCTAATTTAATGACAGAATGGGTAAAATGGCTGAAATGCTGTCTTCACCTGATACTGCTGCGTTGATTACACACAGCGCTGTCTTTTTACAACAATACGGTTATTGGCACTGGCTATCTATGAATCATTCCATAGTACGATGGGTCGTTTTTGAGAGGATGCCTGTGCGTGCGTGCGCTTATAATTTAACGCTTCTCAAGCCTTATTCTTGTTGATGCCACTAGATGCGTCTAACTCAGAGGCTGAAACTAAATACCAGAGGCTGAAATTAAACCCTGGTGCCTAGTTCAGATCTTGCTGATTCAGCCTGCTGCCACCACAGCTCTGTTAAAACTTCAGCTGCAGAGTGGCCGGGAGCATTTCCTCCGAGCTGCTGCTTTCGGAGCAAGGACGAGGGGGAGATCTCCGCTCCGCTGGTGCTGGATGAACGGCAAAGCAGCATCTCCCCTGGCTGTGTCTCACTTGGCTGTGCTGTTCACAGGAGAACCTGAACCTGGCGTTGAATTCTGCATCTGCCATCGGGTGTCATGTTGTCAATATTGGCGCAGAGGACTTGAGGGAAGGGAAACCCCACCTGGTCCTTGGACTTCTCTGGCAGATCATTAAGATTGGCTTGTTCGCCGACATCGAGCTCAGCAGAAATGAAGGTAAATGAAAGTATAAGTTATTCCTTCTAAAGTATGAACACCACATTGCTTGCACAGTCATCTCCAGCCCCATCGCTGCCTCTTCCCTCCCCTTCTCTCTGCTGAAAGAGGGGGTATTCACCTTCGAGTTCACCGGGGCGCGTAGCGAGCAGAGTGCTGTCCAGCCTGTTTATGGCTGCGAAGCAGGTTCGGGCGGGTGGGTTGTGCCACCCTGGTAACGTGTGTCAGCCTTGGAGAGCCGGCTGAACACTGCTCTGCGAGTCAGGATGCATCTTGGCACAAGCCTTACCGTGCAAATGAGCCCGTTGCTTTGTGCTGCCGGGGGCCAGGCCAGCTCTCCCGGTGTGCTTCGGCCAGAGGCACCTGACACTGTTGGGAGGTGGCAAAAGCTGCTTCCATCCTTTTGGGATTATAGACAACTGCACGTCTTCCTCGGGACGGGGGGAAGTGGAGGGCTTTTGGCTTTTGGGGAATGTGTTTGCAATGACTTGATTGTCCTAAAATCCTCCTTGCTGCCATCTGTGGTGCAGCTGAGCTCTCACCTCACCCTTGGCGGCGGGAAAGTGGTGCTGCAGCTCTCCCCCTGTGCTCAGCTGCTCCTGCACAACAGCCTAAAAAATTCAAAATTATTCAAATCCAAGATCTCTGTTATTGCTGCTTGGGCTATCGGAGCACCCAGGTGGATGGAGGGACATCACTGTCTTTTATTTAAACTTTCCCAGTCGTGAAACGGTAACATTGTTTGGCGTAGATTGAAAATTCATGGCAAGGGAAGGACTGGCCAGCTGAAGGGGTGCTTATCTTCGATTCTCTGGCCTTTTTTTAACAGTGTGTATGAAATCGCTTAGCAGCGCTTTTCCATCGAGCTAGAAGTAATTTACATTTAGCTTACTGTCATCAGCTTAAAAGACTGCATGTACAATCCAGAAAATTTTTTTATACAAGAAAATACTTTTTATGCACAGTTTTCTAGGTCATTCATACTCTTCTTTGTGTAACAACCAACTTGGAAAACTCTATTAATACCCAGATTATTTTGACTTAATGAGTAGTTGGTATTGTCCCCTGTCTCATCCTGAAATGTTGCTGCAGGTCTAGTTCTGGCTTGCAGGTTTGCCTCTTGAAAACTCCTTTTTTCCCCTCACAAGCATTTTTCTTCTAGCACTGGCTGCCTTACTTCGTGATGGTGAAACTCTGGAGGACCTTATGAAACTATCCCCAGAAGAACTGCTCCTAAGATGGGCCAACTTCCACTTGGAAAACGCAGGCTGGCACAAAATCAATAACTTCAGCTCAGATATCAAGGTACCGAGAGCTCTCCTGACCCGCGTGTGCCTGGGGAGATGCTGCCAGCCTGCCCGAGCTGTGTTTGCATGTGTAAATGAGGCCCTTCTGCAGATGGGACCTTTCTTAACCTTAACACAGAGTGGGCTTAACGGGGGTTTTATGGATTATATTTTTATTTAAGGTTAAGTTGCATTTAAGGTACCGCAGTGCTGTTCTCTTTTGCCATGAGGTGGAGCCAGTGTTAAACTGTCGAAGCATTTTACGTGTTTTGATCGAGTGTGCTATTACTCATGGATTTTCGAATGTTTCTAGTCCATCTTTTTTGATGGAAACAATTTTTCAAGGCCATTCAGCCTGCAGGGTGAAACGCTTTAACTGCATCCCTGGAGAGCGTGACTTCCCCACAGTCTCGGCGGGTGATGGCATTTCACCCAAAATGTCATGGGCTGAGGAGAGGAAGGGAAACAAGACCCTTTATCCTCTACACTGGGCTGAGTAGAAATGGGGGTGAGGAGTCTTACAGCTATTTTTGAGATGTGAGGGGGTGGCTCCCTTCTCTCGGCACTGGTGAGAAAGGGATGGCAGTGACTCCTGGTCAGCGTGGGGTTTTTGGACACTGCTCTCAGCAGGTTTCTGCAGCTTATTCACATGGGCAGCAGTTTTGAGGAGGAGAAAGAGGACTGAAATAGATTCCAGGTTAAAGGGCTATTAGAGGTAGAAAAAGACATTTGATAACGGAGGTGCATGGGGAGCTCAGAGCTCCCCTGTGTGTGTGCGTGCCTGTGCACACTCACGTGGTCACTCTTATTTCCAACTTCAAAATTGCTTACAGCTTTGCTGATAGCTGTTGGATTCTCTGGTGCCACCCATAGGCTGCCAGGATATGCTGAGGTCCTTCTTAGCGCTGAGGTCTGAAAGGACTTGTAGTTGGTGAATGATTTCTGCAGCTGTTTTCTGCTCCTAGTTCATGACCATCCCTGGCCTCTCTCCTTTAAGCTGTTCTAGCTAGCAGGCAGGCACAGGAGAAAACATTCAGGCTTCTTATAATCAGCTTTTTGCCTGGACTTTGTCTTTGCTGAGCCCTTGCCGTTGTTGCTGTAGCAGTAGAAATGGCTACTTGTTGAGGGATTTGGGCTGCCTTGGGGCACCTGGCCGTGGGGGCCATGAGAGCGAGCAGCATGCGGCCATTGCCGCCTCCAGCATTGGAGAGGAGGCTGTGGCACCAGAGCTTGCAGCAAAGGCAGCATTCAAACAGTTAAAGCCCAGAATTTTCCTCTTAAATATTTCTAACCTTTTCCCTTTCTGTTTTCTTTTCTGCTGCCTGGATTTCTGCCATTACGTTCTCTTTTAAGCTTACGGATTTTGGTAATTCAGTAAAGGTACATAAGCCAGTTATGCACAGTGACTTGTTAAAGATGAGCATGAAACGAATTGTTATGGTGTATTCACCGCTGTGTGGGAGACCTGAGTTTTATTTGTCATCCATTTTAGGATTCCAGAGCTTATTTCCACCTCCTCAACCAAATTGCACCTAAAGGGCAGAAAGAAGGAGAGCCTCAGATTGATATTAACATGTCAGGTTTCAATGTAAGTATTCGGGCTGTCATGTCCTTGTGCTACAATTGTGAACTAGCTGTACCCTATAATTGCCTGATGACGTCTACGTAACCTGGTATCTTAATTCCTAGAGCGTGTAAAGTGTCAGTGGGCATGTGCACACCTCAGGTGTGTGCTAAATGAGCGGTGGTTGCAGGCCTGATCGTTACCGGCCAAATCATTTTTGCGTTCGCTCCGTTCAGGACCATGCTGACTTTGGCTTCTGAACCACCAAGTTCAAAAAGCGTAAAGCATCTAAACTTGGAAAACACCATGCTAGGAAAAAATAGCAAGACAAACTGCGACGGTTACATCCACAGCAGCAGGAATGAGCGTGCATGCTTCATCCCTTTGTGACTGATGCCTAAGGAAGGGGGTTAGAGTTGTGACACCGCCCCAGGTAGCAGTCAGCAGCTTCCCACCTGTTTTGTAGCCTGATCTCTTCCATGACAGCCGTTGTCCGTTGCATCCCGGCAGGAAAAGGATGACTTGCGGAGAGCAGAGTACATGCTTCAGCAGGCAGATCGGCTTGGCTGCCGGCAGTTCGTCACACCAGCTGATGTGGTCAGTGGCAATCCCAAACTGAACCTGGCTTTCGTTGCCAACCTGTTCAACAAGTACCCAGCACTTACCAAGCCTGAAAACCAGGACATCGACTGGACCCTACTGGAAGGTGATGGCCTTATCAGTCACAAAATTAGCAGGAGAGAAATACCTAAAATAAATTCTTGTGTCACGACGCTGTGCCCAGCAGAGCTCTATCTGTTGAAGTAACACCTATAATTTGAGGCTTCGGTGCTGCAGTGGTGGTTTACTCATTTGGGGCGGATGAGAAGGGTACTTGACAGCCTGTTCAGTTGCTCTGAACCTGCAGGAGCGCTGCCAGCAGCCTGTCAGGCCCCTTGCCAGGGCTGGGAAGTTGGGTTTGCTATTTCCTGCGGTGGGCAGGAGCACCTCAGTAATGCAGCGAGACATTCGTGGGAGCACTGATTGTTGGCAGAACTGCGATTAGGGCTTTGGCTGCCTGCCCCCCACATAGCAGTTAGCGAACACCTGTGTGATAAAGCTTCCTGCTACTTTTTCTTGCAAAAAATGAGGCACACCCTTCTGAAGCATGGAGGAATCAAATTGATACCCAAAACTCTAGTTATCAGGACAACTCTCTTCTATCGAAAAAATTATAATAGAAAAAATACTCTCTTTTTTTTTTTCTACTCAAACCTAGTTGATGAGCTATGCTGCTCAAAGCTCCCCGCATTGCAAGATGGAACTTTAAGCTTGCAGAGATTTCATGAACCTGTTTTCTCTCATCTAGGAGAGACACGTGAGGAACGGACCTTCCGCAACTGGATGAACTCCCTTGGTGTGAACCCACATGTAAATCACCTCTACGGGTAAGTGTTAGGCTCTTGGGAGAGACCCACCTCCCAAGATCAGGCTAGAGATGTGCCTCCACCAGTGTCCTGTCGCCCACAGTGCTGAGCAAAGAGCTTGAGGAAGGACGATGGTAGGGAGTGGGAGATGCTCACCATAGCCTCCCTGCAGTCCCTAGCTTAGGGGTTTCTGAGCCTGCACTTGGCATGCCAGCAAAAAAGGGCTGAAGACGGTTTATTTTCCCCTACCTTGTGTAAATTGGTACTCTGAGATCCCAATACATTTAGGTTTGCTTGAGCAACTGCATTAGAGAAACTGGAACTAAATTCCCTTTCACCTATTTTTAGGGCTTAACCGAGACATCATAGTTAGGAGGCAAGATACTCTGGGTCCCTGTAGTCAGTGGAGGGAGCTGGCTACCTTTTGGATTTTTTTTTTTTTTTGTAGCACAGTTTTTCTTCTGGATCTGTGCTGATTACCATGCCAAGACCTGCTGCAGCTCAGCAGCTGGCTGATGTTAAGCACAGAGCATTCCTCCTGCCCTGAAAACTGCAACATGTCTTGAATTGTTTTCTTTTTAGGATTGTTGAAATTGCAACAGCCTGTAAAGAGTAGTAATTAGTCAGGATGTGACAAAGTCAGAGTGCATTTAAAGTTTGAAACATTAGGCTTAATCAATGTTTTTCACTTAAGCGATCTCCAAGATGCACTGGTAATACTACAATTATATGAAAAAATCAAAGTTCCTGTTGACTGGAATAAAGTTAACAAGCCTCCGTACCCTAAGCTTGGAGCAAATATGAAAAAGGTAAGCATTTCGAAAAGGCTTTAAGAGAAGCCATGGATGCTAAAATTCTTATTTGAGGCTTCTAGTCAAGAGACTGCATTTGTGAGTGATTTTTCTGTTTAAACTCTTTTCCTGTGTAGCTAGAAAACTGTAACTATGCTGTAGACTTGGGAAAGCATCCAGCTAAATTCTCCCTGGTTGGCATCGGCGGACAGGATCTGAATGACGGAAACCCAACGCTGACACTAGCTTTAGTCTGGCAGTTGATGAGAAGGTAGGACCAGTCTCAAACATGTAAAACTTGTAAGTGGAGTACAGAGTCTGGGAATTTTTTTTGCCACAAGAGCACTACAGCACTGGAACAGGTCGCCCAGAAAGATTGTAAAACCTCTGTCCTTGGGGGATTTCCAAGACACAGCTGGAGAGAACTGTGGCATCGCTGAGCCTGCTGCATGTGAGAGTCTGGAGCAGAAACCTCTGGAGAACCGGCTGGTGGATCTGTGAGCATCCTGCTGACCGGGATCACTGCTCAAGTCTGGTCCATATGCAGAAACCCTAAGGAGCAACATTTGCACAACTCTTATATTCTAACTTTCAATTGGAAATTGATGGAGAAACAATCCAGGGCTACTTAATAATCCCCTTCTGCATTGGCATGGGGGGAAGGAGAAACTTAACAGACAAAGTTGATTGACCTTTTTCTTATCTATTTCTGAAGAATTCTAAGATGATGCAAATATATAATATATAGCTGCGTGGTAACTCCTTATTTGCATTAGAGGTCAGCATGCAAATTCATGGGTTGATCTACACCTTTCAGGTAATGTGTTACCACTATGGAGCAAATGGTCAATGGTGAAACAGTTTTAACAAGCGTCCTGAGCCCAGGCAATTTTGTGAGCTCACATTAAAGGACTTGAAAGGCTAGAACGACTAAATGCTTTAACAGAAATCACACTTCAGATAAGTGATTCTTCCTTTTTGCTAAAGGAGTTGGTTTTTTTAAAAAAAAAAAAAAGTGCAGAGTTTGAGACCGTGAAGACTTTCCAAGCTGCCATGGTCTCTTATTGCATCCTGGCTGCACGCTTATCAGGGCTATGCCGAGGCTCTGTGCCTAACTTTGTTCTCTCTGCTGCTTCTTAGGTACACGCTGAATGTCCTCGAGGACCTGGGTGATGGTCAGAAAGCTAATGATGACATTATAGTCAGCTGGGTAAACCAGACGCTGAAAGAAGCTGGCAAGTCCACCTCCATCCAGAACTTCAAGGTGCAGGTTCCCCTCTTGCATCCAGAAGGAGAGACATGCTCAAAAAGTATTTCTGTGTCTGGAGGAACAGCAGGAACATCTTATAAAGGGGTTCAAACAGGACAGGATTCAGTTTGTGCTGGGAACAAAATGGTCTCGAGCTACCAGAGTGGAGACTTTTTAGGATTGCCCATAATGGGGAATAACAGTGGGGCAAGAAAGCTGGTAAGGTGGCAGCTGAGGGGAGGGTGGCCAGGCTGTGGGGCGGAGGTGAGGGCTGAGATGCTGGCAAGCATAGGGGCTGGAGCTGGTGGGCATTTGCAGTGAGCATTGTCCCTTGGGGTCCGGTGAGTGGGGCAGACCTGCTGCCTGCACATTGGTTGCTGCTTTGTATTTTCAGAGCACTTGCAGTAAATGGGAGTAATGGTCCTGTACTGTTAGCAAAGGAGAAGCAGCACTTTGGTTTTTCCCTGTGGTCCAGCTGGGAATAATCACTAACACTGCTGCTTTGAAATGGGTCGTTTAAAGCTTGTGGTGTTGCACATCGCAGAGCAGGTGAATTTGAGGTGAGAAGTGTGCTTTAAGGATTAGACGTTCATCTTTACTTGTCTGTCCCTACATTTTCTAGGACAAGACCATCAGCACGAGCTTGGCGGTTGTGGATTTAATTGATGCTATACAGCCTGGTTGTATCAACTATGACCTTGTAAAGACTGGTCATCTGTCAGAAGATGACAAACAAAATAATGCTAAGTAAGTTTGCAATCTCAAAAGCTGTTTTGCATCGGAAGAGTTGTGCCTTCTATGTGCTGCCTTCAAGCTGCAAGTGTTTTTACCACTGTTTCTTACTGTGGTTTTCAGTCTCTTTTAACACTGCACCTTTTAGATGGGCAGCACTTCTTGAAATCTAATTGCTGTTCTTGCCCGTAATGCTGGAGGGTCTAGTTGGCTGGACTCTCTTGCTTGTTGAGAGAAATGCAGAACAGCCCATGCAGTTCTTAGCAATGATACTCTGTTTCTCACCTGTTTGTTCAGGCATATGAAGTGCTCAGCTGGTGGCTCAGGGGTTTTGAAATGCAGCCCTTGTGTAGGTCTTGTGTCTCGCTGAATCATAGGTTGTCACGTTTAAAGGATGCCTATTAAAACATGCCTTGAAATGTGTGTTCTGCGACCGTTTTGCAGTGGCTGAATGACAGCAAAATTTCTTGCAGAGAATAGTCTTGCTTGATAATTTTCAAAGAGCAAACAGAAGGGGAAGTGTAAATGTTAGTTGATTAATCCTTGGTTATACATGCTACCTATTAGCCCTAGAAAATATTAATTGCAATTTTTTTAACTGTTGTTAAAGTGGACGTGACATTCAAAGGCCAATTTGTACATTAATGACACTTTTGCTGTATTCCTTTTCCACAGTAAAGATCAAAAAAAAAAAATTCGTAAAACAGACAGATGAGGTGTTGTTGCGTTGTTACACAACTTATACTCTTGATAAAGAGGATAATAGGTGAAACTGAGTTGTACAGGGCAAGAGCTGACTTGTTATTTATTGGTAGCAGTCTCAGTGCTGACCCACTCATCTTTCCACGGTGAATAGGTATGCTGTGTCCATGGCAAGAAGAATTGGTGCCAGAGTTTATGCTCTTCCAGAAGATCTTGTGGAGGTGAAACCGAAGATGGTCATGACCGTGTTTGCCTGCTTGATGGGCAGAGGAATGAAGCGAGTATAAAAAGCTTGATCCACGTAAAGAAAAAAAAACGAAACAAAAAGCAACAAAAACCCAACCTGCCACCTTGGGTGCATGAGTAGCAGATCAGCTGTGACCACGTTGAAATGCTGTTGGCCTAGGAACTGTTGAAGTTCAAAGGACTTTGTTTTGCTTTGCAAGACAAACTCTTATCAAAATTCTCAGGGAGAGGAGTTTTAACCAACAGATGTGCTCTTTTCCCAAAGGAAAGTTTAACTTATCAAGAGCTCACAGAAATGCATTCATAACAGACCTGCATCTTGCAATACTGCTCTGGAGCTGTTTTCATTCCATTATTTCTCAGATACTTGGTGTGTGGTTTGGTTTTTTGTTTGTGGGTTTTTTTGTTGTCTTTTTTTTTTTTTTTTACCCCTGAGGGCTATAAGGTGGTTGGTATGAGTTGTAATGGAAACAAAATCTAATTTCTGTCTGCAATCCAGTTTAATTCCTATCATACGGTCCAAGCATATTCTAGGTTTGACCACTTCCTTAACTTTGCAAATAAAGCTACAGTACAAGTTGGGACCTGCAGGCCAGCTCACAATGCTAAAGGAGAAATGTGTAATTAGGAAGATGGATCTTCCTCTGGTATTCTCTGTACATGGTGCTTTTTTATACATCTAACCATTTTGATTACAGATGAAGCATGGCAGTTTTTTTATCTTGCTGCTAATCAAAAGGGTTTTTTTGGTTATTTTGGTTGGGTTTTTTTTTAAAGTTATGCTATATATGAGAATACCACCATCCTTTGATCTCTTGCAGTAACACGTGATAGCATGTTGCTGATGGCACGGTTACACCTGAGAATGGAAGTGAATGCATTTTTGTATGCATCTTGGTTCAGTTCTGTGCATCTAGAAAATAATTTTTATGAAAATCTGCATGAAAACTATAACTTTTTTATTTAAAATGCTGTTGGATATAAACCCAATATACATTGTGGGGAGGTTTTGTGCAGGGAAGAGGCAAGTGTCATAAACACCAGGGTTCAATCAACTGAACAGCAAATGTGCTGGAACATAAAACTATTTTTACAGATAAAAGGAAGCATTGTCGCCAAAGAAGGAAGATGCTGTATCCATAGGATTTAATATTATCTTGCTTTGGCAAGCTGTTTGCTGTATTTTGAGATCATTTTGCTATTCCAGGCTATTCAAAGTGATGTAATATGGTGGCAAAGCATTAGTTGAAATAAAAACATTTAAATACATGCTTCTCTCCTTATTTATACTGACCTAGCATGGCAGCCTGTACTCAGTTGCTTTTAGCTTTGCTTTGGTTGATCTTTTTGTTTTGTGTCAGGTCCATTGGTCTGTAAGATAACCTAGAATCAGGGTGTGCTTGAGGAGTTCTTGTTTTTTAATGTGGGCACTGGCAGTGCAGTTCCTCAGAACCTGTGTTTTAGCAAGCTTTGCCTTTATGGTAGCTTCTGTAAAACCTTGCTCTTGGAGTCTTGCTGTGCACCCAAAGATGATGTCTGTGGGTGTAGGGGAAGAGCTCCGTTAGGGCAAAACACAGAAGGAGGAAGAAAATTTCCCTGTCAGGGACATGCCATCCAGGCTCGTTTCCAGAAACCACAGGATTGGGGCTGTAGTGGCAGCTGGCACAAGTCTGGCATGATTTGAGTCTCGGGGTGCTGTGGTGGGAGAGGGGATGTCCAGCAGCCACCAGCTATTGTGGGGGGATTTGCCCATTCACTGTGTCCATCAAGGGTGCACAGCCCCACGGGTGCTGGTGGGACGTGGTGATCCCAATCCATCGATTCTTCCACTCGTGCAACCCGTGGGTGAGAGCCTGGGTGTCTGGTGAGCTTTGCCAAAGCTGTGGCCCGATAGCACAGAAGTCCCCAGAAACACCCAGTGGCTCTGAAAATCAGGAACAAATGTGAGACTAGTGTCACGTAAGCAAACTTCTGTGATCTGTGACCATAACTACATAAACCTGGTCCAGGTTGTCCCCCTCCTGACCTGTCTGGAATGATATTTTGTTTTTTTCAGTGGTGGAAACAGGTAGGTACACTTTGTGCAAGAGGCATGTTGCAGCTTGTCTGTTGATGGAACGGGGATGAGTTTGTAGATTAACTCAGATTACAGGTTGGTGTCTGGCCGTCTCTTCGGGCATCAACCTGGGCAAACAAGGTGGCACAGCTGTGGGTTTAAGCCACTCCAAAACTCCCCCCAGACAATTGCTTGGAGGAGTATGGGAACCCCACTACCAAATCTGTCATTCCCCATCCCATGCTCCAAACCATCGTATGGTGTGAAGGAGTTCTCTTCCAATGCTGTGTTGTCGGTGCTCCTGAACCATGTATGTTGTTGTCTTCACTTTTCTTATTAAAGCAAGGAGGGAAAAAAAAAAAAAACACCACAACAGAAAAACCAGTCCCGTCTTACTGTGGCCTTGTCATCCGTGGGACTTGCAGAAGCAGATCCTGCTGGCAAGTCATTTCTGTTGAAGCAGATGTTACATAGATCACCTAGATCCCATGGTAAGAATCACACGGCTTCCCTTTGGTTTCCCTCTTTCTATTTTTCAGGGAATTAAGTGTAATCATACTAGCAAGATTACTGGGGCCCACAAGGTGCTGTCTTGGCAGCACGGTGGGGTGACACGGGTGCTGTGCACGCTGGGTGAGTGATGTGCTGCGAGCACACGGGTGGTGCAGCAGAAGCTGCCACCCCACGAGAGCTTTTTTTGACAGCCCAATGTGCGGGTCCCCTGCACAGTAGCAGGCAGTGAATGGGTCTCCAGCACAGGAGCGACAGAGACGAGCCTTGGGCTGGGATGCCATCCAGGGGTGAGCGCTTATGGCCAGCTGTGCCCCAGGGATGAGCACTCCCTGGCTGGGAGGGGTGCCTCTGTGCCTACCGGGGTGAGGTGACCTGCTCAGAAGAGTGTAGGAGAGCGCGGGGCAGTTTGCAGTATGGAGGATGGGGAATCGCTAATGCCTGAAAATGTGGAGGACTGTGGTGCTTTGGGAATTGCAAGTTTGGTACAGCAGAGTGTGGATGTGCAGCTTCTTAGAGAAATTCAGCGCTTGAAAGATTGTCTGTTTATGCATTTTCCTTGCTTGGTTTGAAAATGGTGGTTGGAGTGAGATGCCGTCTCCTTCTCGGCCCCCCTCCTCTGCTCAGAGATCTTCCTGTGCCCCTCCTGCAGCTGGTGCTTCTGGGCTGCAATGCCACGTGCCATCTTTCCTCATCTTTAGTGGCCAGATGCAAATCTGCTATTAGGTGACGGTCCTTCAAAGAGTTTTGAGAGCTTGGTGCTGTTGGGAGCACAGCAGGGAATGCTCTATTACAAGCCGAGGAGGAAGATGTTTATTTGAAGCAGCAGCTTCCGTACCGTTATGCCTCATGAGGTCTTCAGAGATGGAAGTTTATATGAAGGGTAGTTGAGTGATAGGGACTTCATTTTCCTACGTGTAGAAGATGAAAACAGGGCTAGTGAAAGAGAAGAATTTGGCAGGGAGCTGGAGAGGGGCTGGTGCACCTGAGAGGAGACATGCAGGAGTCCTGCCTGCTGCAGGGGTCAGGGCATGGGGTGTAAGCACTGGCTGAGAGCGCTCAGTGCTCTGAAAGTGCCAGGAGCATCAGCAAACGCTCTTAGTGGTTTATTGCACGAAGTCTCATGTACAGCCAACTGGGAACTTTCCACTGGTACAATTTTTTTTGCAAGAAAAAATGTAAACAAAGCTTCCCACAGGAAATCACATATGTTTTCACTGAAGATGGCGTGATATACCCTAAGCAGTCTCACATCCATCCTGCTGAAACAGTGGTCTAGTGATTTATAGCACTGGCTGGAGGTATGGTATGATTAAGGTCAAAATTCTTAGACTTGGAAGTGACCATGTGCATCTATCCTTTCTCACCTCTTTTACCTCCTGGTACCAGGTTAAAGGGTGAAAAAGGGATACTCTGACAACTACTGAACGGGAAAGCATCTCCTCCTTGCGCTGGAGGCATTAAGAAATGGGCTAACTCAAAGAAGAGCTCTGTGTCAAAGCAAAGCAGAGAGCTCACAGTGAAGGTGCAGGGCAGGCAGAATAAATCCCAGTGCTTTCTCAAAAGTGAAGCCCCTGGCAAGGAAGCTTTCAAACTATTTTCTGTCTTGTCAAACACCCCCAAAATTCTCCAATGGGAGCCACAGCTGTAAGCTTTAGTGTGTCTCTTTGTTCTTGCAAGTCTCTTTGCTCTTTCATATTCAGTTCTCTTATTTATTGAATTACTTGGGTTTGTTTATTAAATTACATGCTTTTGTTTCTGAGTTTTTTAGCAGTGTCAGTTTTGTACATGCTGAAATGATTTTTGTATTTAAACAGTTGAGCTTGCTGCCGCCTTTGTGATTGAGTGTTGTCCTCAATCTCCAGGATCTCCTTCAAACATCTTTCCAAGCCCAGGCTGCATCTTCAGGGCCTGTGGTTTTTGATGGATGTTTTTCTTGTATTCCTTGCAAGTTTCATTTTTTTGTGGATACAAGATATAGCCACATGTTCTTCTGAGCATGCTGTGTACAACTGGTTAAGTATTTCTATTGCTGCTTCATCATAGCACGGAAGAAGCAATTTAGAAGTGCTTCTGTTCAGTGTTTAACAAGGCGGTGGCATAGAAGTGACGGGAATATTTTCTGCAAGCATCCAGAGGAGACAAGGCTCTCCTTCACACAAACTTATTGCCAATTTATATTTTTCAGTGGGAAAAAATGTAATTCTGTAGGGACCTCAAAAAATTGCTGAGGTTGATTTTGCTTGCTTGTTTTTTACTTCTGCCTTTCTCTATTGCAGATTGATAGCAGAGAGGAATGCAAAAGCAAGAAACAAACCGGAGATTATTTTTTTTCCTACTATGGCATGGTTTAACTCCAGCTGACAACTAAGTACCATGCAGCCACTCACTCACCCCCTCCTGCCTCAGTGGGATGGAGGGGAAGATTGGAAAATAAGTAAAATCCATTGGTTGAGATAAGAACAGTGTAATTATTAAAAAAAAGAATAACTGTAAGGAGAAGGGAGATAGCGAAGAGAGAGGAGTAAAACCCAAGGAAGACAAGCGATGCACAGTGCAATTGCTCACCACCCGCTGATCAATGTCCAGCCAGTCCCCAGGCAGCGATTTCCCCCATCCCACCCCAAGCCAACTCCCCCAGTTTATATACGGAACAGGACATTCTATGGTATGGAATATTCCTTTGGCTAGCTCGGGTCAGCTATCCTGGCTCTGCTCTCTTCCCAGATTCTTGTGTACCTCCTAGCTGGCAGAGCATGGGAAACTGAAAAGCCCTTGACTTAAAGCAAACCCTACGCAGCAACAACTAAACCATCAGTGTGCTATCAACGTTATTCTCATACTAAATCCAAAACCACAGCACTGCACCAGCTACTAGGAAGAGAATCGACTTTATCCCAGCCAAAACCAGCACAGTATCCACCTATTCTATACCATTTACATCATGCCCAGGTCCCACACTTTCTGATACACCATCACCTTTCCTGTCTTTTGATACACACACAGATCGCTCCTTTAGTCTATGGGCCATCCCTGTAAAATATCCATTGAGTTCATTTAGTCCGTGATTTTGGGCTCCATCTGACATACCAGTCTTTCAGGGCAGGAAAGGTGGTGTGGTGTGTTGGATTGTTGCATGCTGAAGCCACTTCTGATTCTGGCACAGCAGTGCTTCTCCAGTTTCATCAAATGGAATTCTTCATTGATCTGGGTGATTTTTATTGTAATACCCTTGATATGGTGATTGAAAGGGAGTTGTGTTCAGGCACCTGAAGCCAGAGTAGCAGAGGCAAGTGCCACGAGGCACCTGGTGCATACAGCTGCCATAGAAGTGGTAATATATGGTGTCATATAGCAATTAATGTCATATAATTTAATTCATTGGCTATTCTCACCCAAAATCAAATCCCCTGGAGGGTACCCATTGGACTTCCCCTTCTTCCTGCATTACCTGTCAAGTGCATCCAGCTCGCTGAGCAAAAGCAATCCCACGAATGGGTTTGCCTTTGCTGAGACAGGAATAGCCCACGCTGTTTTCCAGTGTGTTTTTAATGTACACCACAGGAACATTATCCCCTTCTACAGTATGTCGTGGTTTTGACTGGGTGGGGTCAGCCTGACTGGCAGATCCTCTGGTGCTGACTAACCAGGTGGCTTTTGCTAAATGTGTATCCTCACGTCCCACCACCGATTGCTCTCAGTGTAGTCTTTAACAGCCCACTGTTTTGTTTGATTTTTTCCAGAGGCTCGTGCGTGATAGAGAATGTGATACACCCATTCAATGCCATGCTCTTTGTCCCAGGTGTTACAAGGTTGTTTTGGGAATATGTTCCCTTGTCTGACTCTGACTTTCTGGGGTACCATGTTGCCATATGACTTGGTTTTCAGGGCCCAGGACAAGCATTCTAGGTGGTAGCATGGGGCACAGGATATGTTTCCAGCCATCTGGTAGTTGCTTCCACCACTGTTAACCTGTGGTGCTTGCCTTGGAGGGTTTATGGGAGTGTGGTGTAGTCAATCCATCAGGCCTCCCTATATTTATATTTCAGCCATTGCCCTCCATACCAAAGAAGCTTTAATTACTTGGCTTGCTTAACTGCAGCACAGGTTTCACATGCATGAATAACCTGTGCAACAGTGTCCATGGTCAAGTCCACCCCTCAATCGCGAGCCCATCTATATGTTGCATCTCTTCCTTGATGGCCTGAGGTGTCATGGGCCCACCAAGCTATAAATGGTTCATCCTTAAGTTGTCAATCCAGATCCACCTGAACCACTTTGATCTCAGCAGCCCGATCCACCTGTTGGTTGTTTTGATGATCTTCAGTGGTCTGACTCAGGTATATGAGCATCTACATGACGTACCTTCACAACCAGGTTCTCCACCTGGGCAGCAGTATCTTGTCACAATGTGGCAGCCCAGATGGATTTGCCTCTGCACTGCCAGTTGTTCTGCTTCCATCACTGCAGCTTCCCCCACAGGGCATTTGCCACCATCCCTGAATCAGTACAGAGATAAAGTATTGGCCATTTTTCTCATTCAGCAATGTCTAAAGCCAGATGGATGGCTTTCACCTCTGCAAACTGATCTGATTCACCTTTTCTTTCAGCAGTTTCTGTGACTTGTCATGAGGGACTTCATACAGCCGCCTTCTATCTCCGATACTTTCCTACAGTACGACAGGATCCATCAGCAAACAGGGTATGTTGCTTCTTGTTTTCTGGTAATTTATTAACACAGTGAGGTCTTTTCAGCGTTCATCACCACCTCCTCTGGTGACATCCTGAAATCTTTGCCTTCTGTCCATGATTGCTTCCAAGATTCCTGGACAGCTGGGGTTTCCTATTCAAACTCGTTGTGTGATCAGCACAACCCACTTACTCCACATAGGATCAGTTGTGTGATGTGTAGAGGAGGCCCTCGCCTTGAACATCCAGCCCAGCGCTGGCAGTCAGGGTGCCAGGAGGAGCTGTGCTTCAGCACCAATCGCTTCTGAAGCAGCTTGAACCCCTTCATAAGCTGCCAGCATCCCTTTTCCAGTTGGAGTATAGTGGGCCCCAGATCTGTATCCTCAAATCCCAATCCCTAGAGGTCAACCTCAAGTCTCCCCTGATGCTGTCTGCCAGAGGCTCCAGGTAGGACCATTCTCCCCAGCTGCGGTGCAGAGCACAGTTTTTATACGTTGCCCAGTCTGAACTAGCCCAAGGGCTACTGTTTGGGCTATCTCCCGTATAATCTGTTCAAAGGTTTGTCATTGTTCAGGGTTTGAAATAATCCTTCTTCCAGCTCGCTTGATAAGAAGGACGTGCAATCAGACTGTGGTTTGGAATGTACGTTCTCCAAAACCCCACAACGCCTAAGAAAGCTTGCGTTTCCTTTTTCCTAGTTGGTGGAGACATAGCTGTTACTTTGTTGATCACATCCACAGGGATCTGACGATGTTCATCTTGCCATTTTCGTTCTAAAAACTGGACCCCCTGTGCAGGTCCCTTGACCATGATAGTCCACTGTTAGTCTCCGTTCTCCATTAGGTTTCACACTGGCCATGTGGGGCTATTGAAGGTGAGCAGGTACTGTGGATCGCTCCTTGGGTCTCCAGCCAACGGATCAGCTTACGGATGGGAATCAGGGAGTCTCGGCTGGTGTGATATTGTCAGTAGCGATCAGCACCTGCTGTTCTTCAACCTTCAGCAGCCCCACAACAGAAAGGTCCTCCAAGAGACCGGGCAAGGCAGCCAGCTGCTTCATCCTCTCCGTCTCCGAGGCAGCTCTACCAAAAGCCCACCTTGTAGCCTTTTGAGTCCTCGAAATACCCTCTCCTGAGAGAGTCTGTGCCTGGAACCAGCCTGGTGGGGAAAGGGAAGATGCCTCTCTCCTCTGCTGGCTGGTAAATGGTGTAATTTGAGCAGTTGTCGAGAGATGGCCCCCGAAGTACGGAGATACAGCGATGCTGCGCGCAAATACCACATCACCCTCACCCCCAGCAATTTTATCACTCAGTAAGCCAGTGCTACAAAGCACAACGAAATGATAACCTTAACCCAACCCCCAGAGATGATAAACAGCACAACAAGGAGCACATACAGCAAGTAAGGGGTTACAGAGCGCAACTCTGAGAGCAAATAAATTGACATCGTCACCTGTGACCATTAAGCTAATATAGTGAATGCTTATAATAAATTTGTTCTAACTCGTTCCAGTCAGATTTGTCATTATCTCAACCTGTCGGTCCCCACGTTAGGTGTGAAAAAGGACTGTCGTGGTTTAACCCCAGCCAGCAACTAAGTACCACGCAGCCACCTGCTCCCTCCCACCTGCCCTTGGTTGGGATGGAGAGGAGAACTGGAAAATAGGTAAAAAACATGGGTTCAGATAAGAACAGTTTAATAATCAAAATCGAATGTAATAATATAATTGTAATGAAAAAGGAGACAACATAAACAGAAACAAACCCCAAAGAAGATAAGTGATGCAGAATACAGTTCCTTATCACCTGCTGCTGATGCCCAGCCAGTACCCGAGCAGCAATCGGTGCCTCACTGCCAGCTCCCCCCAGTTTATATACTGACTATTTTCTATGGTATGAAATACCCCTTGGCTAGCTCGGGTCAGCTGTCCTGGCTCTGCTCTCCTCCCAGGTTCTTGTGCACCTGCTCACTGGCAGGGCATGGCAAACTTAGTCGTTGGCTTAGAGTAAGCACTACTCAGCAACAACTAAACCATCAGTGTGTTATCAACATTACTCTCATACTAAATCCAAAACACAGAGCTGTATCAACTACTAGGAAGAAAATCAACTCTATCCCAGCCAAAACGAGGACATACTACCTCTCAAAGTACGTGAAGCTGAGGGAAATAAGGATGGTGTTGAATGCACAAACAAAACAATGAAACAGCACAAACAAAATGTAAGCAAAAATTTATTAACCATTGAATACTTTGCACAAATGTAATCACAAATCTGATAACCAGGAAGATGCAGCGTGCGTGGTTTTGTTGTGCAGCCCCAGCTTGTCCCTTCACTGGTGCAACAGTAAAGGTTGGTCTTACTCTGCACTCCACAGTGGGTTTCCCTTGTCAAAATGTGCTGGTTTGTGTGTTTTCAGCACTAAGCAAAGGTTTATTTCTCTCTCACCTCTTATCAGCTTGGGATAATTCCTCTAAGGACAGGGACAAATGTGGTGTGCCTGCCACATGTTCTGTTGCTTCCTTCTGTAAGCACTCGGTAAACCCTGGCCATGTCCTGTGGCAAGTGTTTATACAGTGTTAATTGCTGAAAATTTGGTCAGATCTCTGCAATTTTATGTAGGTATTCTTACTTTTAGAAGCCAGCTGAGAAGTAACCACTGAAAGCATCTTGAAGAAAAAGACAAAGAGCTGTAAAGAACGATGTTCCTTAGACCTGGCTGTGCTGCCACCAGCCTGCGTGGCTGATGGCAAGGTCAAAGCAACGGGACATCTGTGGTCAGCAGGGTCTCTGTTCACCATGGCTTTGGGAATTACTAAATTCCTGAATTCTCCTAAAGGTGGAAAACAAAGAGACACTGTAAGGCACAAATACTGTCTGCGCAGATCACGTCTTCTGCGTGCCAACAGCCAAAGCCAAGGGAAGACCATGCTAATTCTGCAGGACAGGTCTCCGTGGGCAGATTTGATCACTCTACCTGTGTTGCAATTTCATCTCTGCAGGAGATCCAGATCTGCCTAGTGCAAATAGTGCAGCATTGACTGTGCCTGGTGCCTGAAGGACAGGATTTGCCATTGCTGATACTGTGAGCACCAGACACCTTGGTTGAGCGCTGGAGTTGTGGGGCTTTCCTGCAACCTGGGAAATGTTTCCTGCGGAGCAGAGGGATTTCCCCCTGCAAAGGGCTCTGTGCAGGGTAGGTGTTTAGCCCAGCACGGTGTGCTATCTGGCCAGGAACATGCTGCAAGTCAGTAATCTTGCACAGGAAAAAGCATTGGAAAAATACTTAATATTTCTGGATGTGACTATATCAGTGGACAAGGGAAGAGCTACAGGTGTCATGCATGAGGACTTCTGTAAGGCCTTTGACACAGTCCCCCACAGCATCCTTCTCTCTAAATTGGCAAATATGGATTTGGTGGATGGACTGTTTGGTGGGTAAGGAATTGGTTGGATGGTTGTATCCAAAGGGTAGAGGTCAACAGCTCAATGTCCAGATGGAGTGACAAGTGGTGTCCCTCAGGGGTCCGTATCGGGACAGGTACCGTTTAATATCTTCATCAATGACACAGACAGTGCGATTGAGTGCACCCTCAGGAAGTTTGCAGACGACACCAAGCTGAGTGGTGCGGTTGACACCTGAGGGATGGGATGCCATCCAAAGAGACCTGGACAAGCCTGGGAAGTGAGTTCATGTGAACCTCATGAGGTTCAACAAGGCCAAGTGCAAGGTCCTTTACCTGGGTCGGGACGACTCTCAGTAACGATACAGGCTGGCAGTGAAGGGATTGAGAGAAACCCTGCAGAGGACTTGGCTGTGCTGGTGGATAAAAAGCTGGACATAAGCCAGCAATGTGCACTCACAGCCCAGAAAGCCAACCATAACCTGGGCTGCATCAAAAGAAGCGTGGCCACCAGGTTGAGGGAGGTGAATCTCCCCCTCCACTCCACCCCGGTGAGACCCCACCTGCAGTGCTGCGTCCGCCTCTGCAGTCCTCAGTCCAGGAAAGACATGGACCTGCTGGTGCCGGTCCAGAGGGGGGCCACAAAAGTGATCAGAGGGCTGGAGCGCCTCTCCTGTGAAGACAGGCTGAGAGAGTTGGGGTTGCTCACCCTGGAGAAGAGAGGGCTCCGGGGAGACCTTACTGCGGCCTTTCAGTAATTAAAGGGGGCTTATAAGAAAGACGGGGACAGACTTTCTAGCAGGGTCTGTAGCAATAGGAGAAGGAGTAATGGTTTTAAACTAAAAGCGGGAAGCATTAAGCTAGATATAAGGAAGAAATTTTTTATGATGAAGGTGTTGAAACACTGGCACAAGTTGCCTGGAGAGGTGGTAGATGCCCTATCCCTTGAAATGGTCAAGGTCAGGTGGGATGGGGCTCTGAGCAACCTGGTTGAGTTGAAGATGTCCCTGGTCATTGCAGGGAGGGTTGGACTACATGACCTTCAAGGTCCCTGCCAACCTAAGCTATTCTATGATTTTATGAACCTGTACCAGCTTGAGGAAGGCCATGCCTTTGAACCTCCGCCTCTGAAGCTTACACAACTTCTCTGCGTTGGTGTGCCGCCATGGAATGCTTGTTTGCCAGTTTAACAGAACTGAGTGGGATGTTTGGAGCGGCTGTGCAGGAGACGGTAAGTGAGGAGCAGGGGAAGGTGAGGGTGGAGATAAGACTGTGATCAATGTTTAATCACTAAAGGGAAAAGGGTGTAGTTTAACCTTGGCTCTTATACTGTAAATAAAGTTCATCCCTGGCCATGTGGCTGCTCACAGCTCTGATGCAGCACACGAATGGTGCCAGAGCTTTCTAGCAGAGCATCACGTAGTCTGCAGCAGAGCTTAGGCTGTTTTTAATATACCTGCAGAAATGGAAAATTTTCTTTGGGAGGATGGAGAAGGCTAATCTGTGTGAGGGAAGAGAGAAAGGTGATACTGCTGTGATGGAGGCATCATGATGACCTGTCAGTGCCTCCCAGCAGCTGGAGGGAGGCGGCTCGGGGGTACGGCACTGGTGTGATGCCATGCCAGACCTTGTCAACAAAATGCAGGGAGACACAACTCATACAGACCACGTGTAGGACAAATGAACTCTTTGCAGGGGTGAGTGCAGAGCTGTGTTAGCTGGGGCTCAATACTGTGAGGAGCCGCTGAGTGATGAAATGTTTTACATGGTGACATTTTTGTCCACTCCTCCAACACTGTCTTACATTCTAACAGCAAAGCGCCTCATGTGCCACCTGTGGGAAGCCACCACACGTTCAGAGATGCTGATGGACTGAGCCTTTTCTAGGGACTCCAGATGTGCTGGAACATGTGCAATTTTTTCCTGCTTCAGCAATACTCGCAATATCCCCAGTACAGGCTGGGCAGAGGAAGGCAGCCCTTCCCTGGTGATCACACGTGGTGTGGTCAGTTGGGAAACAGGGAGGACAGAGGTTGTGGTGAGGCCACACTTCCCAGCCCTGCGTCACCCAGCGCAAGCCCCCACCTTGAACTTGCTGACGTTAGCTTCTCTGTATGTAAACATTTACATTGAATTTTGATATTAGTATTTCAGATTTGAGCATTGCCCATAAATTAAAGCATTTATTCCTATATAATAAAATCCTTCTTTTCCCATATAAACCCCATCTGTAATGAAAACCACTGTTCACAAACAAATATCGAGAAAATAGATAAGTGTCATCCACTTTATAATTTAAACATTGTCAAAACGTGGCCACGGGAGTGTTCCATCCCCTCGCAAAGTACCACGCATGGCAGACAAGTGCCAGCAGGATGACCTTGGTGGGGAGAGCAGGAGGCCCAGGAGCAATGCTGGTACTGGCCACGCTGCACTTGTCTTCGCTTGCCAGCTCAGGTGGCACCGTGCAGTCCGTCAGGTCCCCTGGATGGGGGACATTGAGTGCTGTCGTGTTGTGAGGGCCCAGGAAGGCACAGTGTAGCCCTTCGATCACTGCCCTGCGCGTTGTGCTCCACCGCCAGAACCAAAGCATCTTGCAGTCACATTTCCAGGGGTTGTGGGATAAAAACACATACTGCAGTTTTGGCAGTTCAGCGAACAAGCGGATAGGGAGGGAACTGAGGTTATTCTTGCTCAGGTGAAGGAAGTGCAGCTTGTTTAGGTACGAGAAAGCGGAGTCTGAGATCGAGGAGATCTGGTTGTTGTTCAGGTACAAGTTTCTCAAGTTCAGCAGATGTCTGAAGGTGCAGTTGATAGCGGTGATTCTGTTGGCTTCAAGGTGCATGGTCTTCAGCTGGATCAACCCATCGAAAAGCTGATTAGGCAAATCAGCAATGAAGTTGTGTCCTAAATTTAACGTTCCTAATCTGAGAAGCTTTGTAAAAGCGCCATTTTGTATGATCCATATCCGATTCTTCCTGAGATTCAGATCGTACAGGGTTTCCAGGTCCTTCAGGGAATCTCTGCCAATGGCTTCTATGTGGTTACCCTCCAGGGACAGCTTTGTGAGACTGGAGAGGTTCCTAAAGGCTTGTGGGACATACCGCATGTTATTGGAGGCTAAATCGAGTGTTTCCAAAGAAGGCAGGTGTGAAAATAGAAGCGGATGGATTTCGAAGATATTGCAGTGGGACAAATCCAGGCTGATGAGGTTTAACAGTCCTCTGAAAGTGTTTGCGTGCAGGTAGGTGAGGCGTGGGTTCCTGCTGAGGTGCAGCTCTCGCAGGCTGTTGAGAGCATGGAAGGTCCCCGGAGACAGGAAAGTCAGATTGTTTCCATCTAGCCAGAGGCTGTGAAGGAAAGTCAAGTTTCTGAAGGTGTTGGTGGAGAGAATCCGCAAGTAATTATTGGAAAGGTTTAGAGAGATGGTGGATGCTGCTATTTCTCCCGGGAGGGCTCTCAGTCCAGCTCTGTTACAATGGATAATGTCTTCAGGTGCACATCTGCACATGCTTGGGCATGAATCAGAGACATTTAGGCTCAGCCCAGCCGTTGCTGCACAAGTAAATATAAATATAACAAGAAAGAACATGACCAGCCACAAGTCAGCCACCGCATCTAATACCTGATGGATAGCAGAGAAGGAGGCAAGAAAAATAACGTGTACCTTTTGGATAGGTGAACCGCGAGCATTGCAAGGTCGGTTGGGCTGTGATTTTAGTGCACAGTGAAAATGAATTAGCTGGTTCCTGCTGCAGACCAGGGAGGATCAAGTCTTTAGGCAGATAAAAGCCGATTAAGTGCCCTGCTGTGAAGAGCATTACTAGGAGGCAGGGGGACTTCTCAGCTGAGCATGATGCTCTGATGGTAGTATTTCTGACCTCCTGCCCTCTGCAAGCAGCGGCAGGTAACAGACTTCCCTCGGGATCTGTCTGGGAGAGGCTCCTGCTGCTGGGTTGATCACCATTCTCAGGATCTGCTTAGCAGTTTGCTCAAAACCCCCTCTGTTTTGGGGGTGGATTTTTGTACTTTTCTGCAGTTGGGGCTTCAGCAGAGACAGCTGAGATGGGGGCTCTCACCCTGGTGTGGCTGGACATGCTGGTGGGCGCCCTGGATTCAGGCTGTGATCAGGACACCAAGGAAAGCAAAGCTGGGACTGAACCCTGAGCGCAGCCCTGTCAATGGCTGTGACTCCTCTGCAGTAAAACGGGAGACTGTTAGGAGCTGTGCAAGACTCATGCTCCCTGCCAGCCAGGAATGTGTGTGGGAGTGCTGTGTCCTGGCAGATCCTCGTCCTGGGATAAGCCCTGAGCCTGCTGTGAGTGGTAAAAGATGATCCCCGTGGGTGAAATGCAGAGCACCCCAAGAGCATCCTGCGCTTCCCAGGGTGCTGCCTGTCTCCAGGAGGTCTGAAGATGCCATTGAGCAGCTGGAGCTGGGCTTGGGTCCCTAAAAACCCATGTCCTTGGGCCTTTCCCTGGTTATTATCCTATATCCAGAGCGCAAAGGAAAAGTGCAGTCGGGACTGATTGATGCACCTGGCAGCCAGGACTCAGCAGTCTGCAGGCTGATTACTTTGCTTACGATGGCCAAGAGAACTAGACACATGCCTTGCAGCTGATGTGTCAGCAGGACAACAAGTGACACAGTTGCTGCTTTTGCTTTTTCTCACTCTTCTAACTTTTGATTCCCCCCCTCACTTGTCTCTGCTGGAGTTCTCATGTTTTTGATGTGTTTGAAGCACCTTCTCTCAGCCCCCTCCCTTCAGGTGCATTTCCCTGCTCTTTATTTCTTGGTCTGTCTCAGCTTTTTTTTTTTTTTTTCTTTTCCCCATGTTTCACAGATTTGGGTTTCCTTTCTCTCCCCTGCTCTGCCAGCTCTGTGCAGACAGTGGCTAAAACCCCGAATACATGATATGCCCAATGGTAAGTGTGAACTGGACAAATTTGCAGATCCACTGTTTTCTTGGCAGAAGGAGATGAGGTTTCCTGTGCTCTTAAACTGCTGTGTTGGCTTCAGCTAGTTCTGTTTTCTTCTTCATTTTTTTCAAGCAACAACCCCCCAAAGAACAGCTTCTCCCTGGAAGGTTGGCTGGGATGGCCGCATTGTGTAATGGAGACCATCTCCCAGCTGTAAACAACATCATTTATTTAGTTAGACAGGCTTTGCTGCAGTGTTACTGGGGGCCAAGAGCTGGTTTTCACCCTGAGAGCAGCAGTGACGGCACCTTGCCAGGGGCCTTCCTCGTCCTGGGATTCCCGGAGGAGGGTGGAAATGTGTGCTGCTCACCCCGTCCAGCCCCTCGTGTTTGGGGCCATGCTGGAGGTTTTGCGGGTGATTCTTTGTTTTCTGTATTCCTGGCTCAGCTGGGATTGCTCCACTGGGGACATCACTTTGGAGGGGTGTCCTGCTGCTGGGATCTTAGTGGCTTCTCTTACCTCCTGCTGCAGCACAGCTATGGATATCCATCCATTGCTCCATGGCTTTGCCTGGGCATATTTGTGAAGAAGACAGGTTTCTGCTGGTGTCTCTGCAGGATGAGTGAGCTGCTCTGTGTCTGCTAGGAATGGTCTCACCTTCAAATGAAGTTTTGTAGCTCAGTCTGAAGAAGATGGATCACTTGCTCTGGTGTCCTTTTTATTCTACACAGGCTTTATTTCTGGTTGTAATTCCGGCAGTTTTGCCATGTTCCAGCCCCTATTTAAGCCCAGTGCTCTTTCTAATTCTCTTTGATTTAATACTGGAAATTTTCAAAGACCAAACCCATGCAGCTGTTAGAGCTCATCATTGCAAGATGTTGCTTAACTGGACCAACACAGTGGTGAAACAGGACCACACAGCTGCAGAGTGTCTCCTTGCTTCAGAGCCTGTGGGCCCAAGGAAGCCTGTAAGTATCAAAATAATCAGATTTTAACACCTTGTCATGGGCTTGGCAATTCCAGCTGCTCCCTGTGACAATTCCATGATGCACAGGGGGCAGTGGCTGCCTTGCCAGGATTTTGTCTGTGGATGCTGCCTGGGCCACAATTACTGATTGCAGCTTTGGTTTCAGCTGCCCTTGGGGTGGAAGCAATGCAGCAGCGCAGCATTGCTCAACACTGTGGAGAGCTAAATCTTTGCTGAGGACTGAGCATTGATCTAAGGTAACGATTGCAGGTGTATCCTGTGTGTGTTTGTCCTGGTTTTGGCTGGGATAGAGTTAATTTTCTTCCTAGTAGCTGGTACAGTGTTGTGCTTTGGGTTTAGCATGAGAATAACACTGATAAACTGATGGTTTATGTGTTGCTGCATAGGGCTTACTCTAAGTCAAAGGCTTTTCAGTTTCCCATGCTCTGCCAACGAGGAGGTGCACAAGAAGCCAGGAGGGAGCAGAACCAGGACAGCTGACCCAGACTAGCCAAGGGATATTCCATGCCATAAAGATGTCATGCTCGGTGTGGAAACTGGAGTGAAGAAGGAAGTGGGGGATGTTTGGAGTGATGGCGTTTGTCTTCCCAAGTAACTATTACATGTGGTGGTTCCCTGCTCTCCTGGGGATGGCTGAACACCCACCTGCCGATGGGAAGTGGTGAATGAATCTCTTGCTTTGCTGTGGTTGCATGTGCAGCGTTCGTTTTACCTGTTAAACTGTCTATCTCAGCCCATGAGTTTTGTCACTTTTACTCTTCTGGTTCTCTCCCCCATCTCACCAGGGGGGAGTGAACAGGCAGCTGTGTGGGACTGAGCTGCCGGCCGGGGTTAAACCGTGGCAGTGCTGCAGTGCACAGTGCTCCTTCGCAAGAAGCACTTGGCATTGCCTGTCCAGCTTCAGCTTCCCAAGCATCATTGCTGCAGTCAGCAGTAGCCAGCATCACTACCACATTGGATGCTGCAGAGACAAGGTAAAGACAGCTCTTGAGAAGAATAACCATATGATTTTTCTCTCTAGCTATTTTTTTAACAAATACTTTTCTACTATGGTCCATCTAATTATGAGCATTGAGCCCTTCACCCATCTTTTCCAGGCTCAGTTCTTTGTGCTCTGCAAGCAGGGATTTTGATTGTCTCGCTCCATCTGCTAGGAGGGTTTTCTGGACTGCGTGAAGTGTTTTGGCTGAGGTGGCTCATCCTTCCAGCTATAATGGAAAGGCTGAGCCACTGAAGGTCTTCTGTTAAAATGTATTCCACCCATTGCATGACCACGATCGTGTTTTGCCTTTTCTTCAGTCACTGATTTATCTGACATTTGGGATTTATAGCCCAGCACACCCACTTCAGAAATTGTTTATAGCTGATGTCAAGAGCCTTGCCTAATACCGTAGATTTTAAGGAGCCGTATTGTCTTTATGGGATTGAGGTTTGATATAAGCAGTACAAACATTTTCTTTGGGATGGTCTTGCTAGTCTAATGAGTTAAAGGAGCATGGTTTGGTTTCTTTAAACTTTCTGGTGGGCAAAGGTGGGGTGAGAATCGCTTAATAGCTCTGTTGATTAAAAGAAGGATTAAATAAATTGGAATACCCAAGTGTCAGGAATATTCTGACTCCCCCAAAGCTTTAACTAGCTGGCAAACCCTCTTTCATCTGTATCTCAGCATTTTTGGTACTTAAGAGACAGTTTAATTGGTGAAGCAAAAGCTGCACAAGAAAGCAAAGCAAAACAAGGGATTTATTCACCACCTCCCAGGGCTCCATCATGCATTAACAGTTAACTTGGGAAGACAAATGCCATCACTCTGAACGTCCCCTCATTCCCCCTTCTTGCCCCCAGCTTTTAATTGCTGAGCATGGCATCACATGGTATGGGACATCCCTTGGGTCAGTTGGGGTCAGCTGTCCCAGCTGTGTCCCCTCTGAACTTCTTGTGCCCCTCCATCCTGCTCGCTGGTGGGGTGGGTGGGTTGAGGAGCAGAAAAGCCCTTGACGGGGTGTAAGCCCTGCTCAGCAGTAACAAAAGCATCCCTGCATTATCATCAGCACTGTTTTTGGCACAAATCCCAACCATAGTGCCACATTCGCTACAGTGAAGAAAATCAACTTTATGTCAGCCAAAACCAGCACACAGCTCTTCATAAAAAAATCACTTTTAAACCCTAAAAAGACATGTGAAGTATGCTTCCACATCCTTTAAAATGCTGGGTTATATACAGATGTATTAATAATAATGAAGTAGAAGTTAGACAGGATGGAGCTGTCTCCCATAAGCTGTGGTCCTGACTTCTGTTGCTCACCACGGCAACTGGTCTGGGAGAAGTGAGCAGGGGAAAATTACCTGTCATGACAAATTGTTCTTTATGAAAGCTGAATGTAGGTTCCTGCTGCCGTCTGGCTGGGCAGCTCTCAATCTGCTGCAACGCTGTGCTTTGGCCACAGCTCCATCAGGAGGATTTAGGCTCTGTGCCCGTTGTGGCCAAGCCCTGGTGCGTGGTGGTTTATCTCCGTCTGGGGCCATGACTCAGAGCTGTGCAGTGCTCGGGAAGGGAGCTCTGGCCAAGTCCTGCTGCCTTCAGCAAGGCCGGGCGTGCTGCCGTGCTCCCCCCGAGAGCGGGCAGCCACGCCAGGGCGCATGTGCCTCGCTGCCTTTAATAGCGACGGGTGCAGCATGTTTTCAAAGTCACTTAAGTGCTTGTTTTCTTTGCTACTTTTAGTAACTTGTAAAATGCTTACAGCCAATTATTTGAACAAACAATGTCATGGAGCTTAATCTCAGTCTTGGCAGTGATGCGGACTGGACACAAACATCCCATAAAAGAAATGCTCTGGAAAAATGTTCTGCGTGCCGGAGGTGGAAAGGGCATCCCTCTTCCCTCCAGACTGCCTCTGCCACACTATAGACACTGAACTGCCTCAAAAACTGACTTATTCCAGCATGGAAGGTCCATTGAATGGACCAAGCTCTCTGACACTATACTCTGAGGGGTCCTGGCTGGGTGGCCCTTGTGTTCACTGCTGTGAAGTGAAAAGCAGGGCTTTCCCCAAGCCTGTTCAGTGTTTCCATGTGACGTCATGGCTCCAGGAGGGAAAGTGAAACACTGACCAAGGTCTACCCTTTAAAAAAAAGTTAGTAGTTCTCCCTCCTGGCCAAAACTGGATTTGCAGACACCCACTGTCAGGACAGATTGTGCTTCAGAGGTACATGAGGCAGTGCTCAGAGCCAGCATGCCAAGGCAAGGACCATGGATGCTGAGTGTGAGCAGGACTCAAGGATTTGCTGCCTCAGCCATCAATTTTCAACTGGTCAGTGCTTACCGGTGCTTTCCTCCCTGAGGCCCCAAAAAGGATGCAAGAAAGCAGCCGTCTCTGCAGCAGTGCTCTGAGGCTGGGGAAGGACAAGGTAGATACTCCAATCTTACTTGCAAGACTGAGCAATTAATCCCCACATAAACCCTTAAACAAATGAATGCAGGGAGGAGGATCGCATCCAAAAGTTTACGGAGTTCTGGGAGAACCCAGCTGCAGGCAGGATGGTTTCGGTGCGCGTGTGCAAAGGAACTATCGTTCAGCACGATGCCCTACCTGGCATGATGGAAATCATTGCTCCACGGCGTGTGTGGGTGCTGGATCCCCAGCTCTTGCCACCAGCCCTGGGACCAGGGAGTCAGGCCATCCTGCTGGAAATCAGCACCAAATTGGTCAGAACTCTACCGACCTAGGTTGGGTTATGCAACCTGGGGAGCACATGGATGAGAGATCTTTTTCCCCTCTTGCTTTCTCCAAAAGGAAAAAATCAAGCCCATGAATACAGCCTGCAGCTGGATCTCACGTTGCATTGAGGATTTGGCAGGCTGGCAGGGCTTAACCTCAAGAGCTGGCTCTGACAGTCTGCTGGCGCAGTGGGATATGCTGTCTGTTTGGAATATTCCATCCCTAACAGCAGTACATCCCTACAAAATCCAAGACCTAGGACCGAGGAGTGCATGAGCCCATTCTTTTAATTTGCACAGTTGCTATTTGAATTGTGGGTGGGTGGTTTTGTGATGGCATTTTTTTGTTTTGTTTGGGTTCGGGTCAGTTTTTTTTTAAACTCTTCTAGTGACCTTTTTAGGTGCATGGACTCGAGGACAGAAAGGTAAACCTGAGAGAATATGCAGCAAAATTTCTTTCTTCTCTTGAGAAGTGATTTTTGTTTTTCTTGTTATAAACATCATGTATGAAATTCTCCCCCAAATATATGCCCCAGGAGGCATTAACTCCTCACCATTTAACATCAAACAGGTCTTCTTGTGGTGAAAACTCCCAGCTTTTGCACTTTTGCAGCCAGACAAACGGTAAAAAGTCTAAAGACTGTCGCTGTGCTGAGCCGTGTGCTGGGCTCTGATGCAGGAGATTCATGTGCTGTATTTACCAGCCTGGTTGTGGAAGCTGGATGAACATGTCCTGCAAGCTCAGGGAGCATTAGCGCAGCTGCAGCACTACGTGGCACAACGTTGGCTTGTGCATGGACAGCTTGGGCGTCTGCATCGGGTGTACTTTCTATTTCACAGCCATTCATGTGCAGGTGATGCTCAAAAACAGTGGGAGGAAGAAAGAAATAGTGGGGGAAATAGAAGAGGGATGGGGTTTGTACATTGGCTAAATGGAGCGTTGGAGTGACAACTTGGGATCAGATAAGGAGTTGGATGCGCTGGCGGGGGGAAGAATGGGAGCAGGATTTGGCAAAAGGCAACCCAAAGTATGACCCCCATCGCACCAGGTGTATCAGGCCCATCTCTTGTCTACTAAAAGGTAAGAACCCAGCACAAAATTTCAGTTTTGGAGGTAGAACAGAATAGACACAGTCAGTATCTGTGAGATTCAAAAGTGCATCTGGAAAGGAAAACTTTATATTTAAATCTAAATAATTAGTGTTTGTTATCTTTGCAAAATAAACACTGTCATGCCTTTGACTTTTTCCCCTGCTTACAAAGAATGCTGGATGTTTGATGAAGGATGGAGCAAGATCTTTCACTGATCATTTGTGTGCAGAGGAACTAGCCGCAAGAATTCCTGGCTCAGGGTGTCCTGTCGCATGCCACTAGTGAAAAATTTAATAAATATGGGTCAGAGTGAGTGCTGACGTCTCAGGGTCACGCACCTGAGAGCCAGCAGTCCTCTGGAGCTGAAGCAGAGTATGTACAGCCGGGGGGCTGGTGGCAAAAGGTGTGTTTCTTCTCCTTTGCAGCCAGACACGTGACCTCTTGCACTTGCACATCCCACATGCTCCTACTGACCCACTTGGTAGATGTTTGGTTTGAAGAAAGGACAGAGTTCTTGCAGCGTGTCTCTAGAAGGTGCATTGTTTGATGCCTCTTCAACTGAACAAGTCTCCTGCTAGTGGTTGTAGTGTGTGTAGAATGCAAATCTTCATCTTAAAGCTTTTTGGTTAAGTCTTGACTTTTTCAGCCCCCAAGCTATTATGGATGTTACTGTTTCCTTTAAAAAGTTGTGGGGTTTTTTGAGTAATTCAAATTTCGGTTGTCCCAGGGTATCTCCCCTTCTCCTCTGCTTTTTCCATAACAACCTCAAACAAGAGTGGGGAGGAATGAGTGGGAAAAGGAAAGGATGCCCGAAAATCAATATTTGTGGAATGGGTGAATGTTTGTGCATTGGGTAAGTTCGTAGATATACATGGAGATAAAAAGGATGTGCTGAAATTTATGTTATCTAACTCTGCTTGTGACATGCAGTGCTTGAGCCTTTGGGACAGATGAGGTCTCCCACCGTGTGCAGCGATTTGGTACTACCTTCCCCCAAAATACCTGTGATATTTGGGTCTGTTTCTGTTTTATCTGCTCTCAGAGTGTCATTTCATTGAGCTATTTCAGCTTTCTTTCCTTCCAGTGTTTGCTCCCAGCACAGGCACCGTGTGTGCTTGCAGCCTGACTGTCCTGACCACTCTCTGTCCTTGTGTTCATGAAGCAGTAAATCAGCTGCACCGTAATAAATAGAAATGCTGCGTGGGATTTCCCTTCTTTAAATAACCCAGTCTCCTTTTGTACAGAAAATGCCAAGAGCTGGACTCTTAACATGAGGCAGGTAAAGCCAAAAGCTGCCAAGAACTCCTCTCCCTGCCTTGAGAATCACAGAATCATTTAGGTTGGAAAAGACCTTTCAGATCACCAAGTCCAACCATTAACCCAGGACTGCCAAGTTCATCACTAAACCATGTCCCTAAAATCTGCATCTACCTGCTTTTTAAACACCTCCAGGGATGGTGACTCCACCACCTCCCTGGGCAGCCTGTTCCAGTGCCAGAGCGCCCTTTCAGTGAAGACATTTTTCCTCCTACCCAATCTAACCCCCCCCCCGGTGCAACTCGAGGCCGTTTCCCCTTGTCCTGTCGCTCGTTACCTGGGGGAACAGACCGACCCCCCTGCCTACAGCCCCTGCCAGGGAGCTGCAGAGAGCAATCCAGTGCCCCATGAGCCTTGAGGATAGGATGAGCTTGGGTCCAGCCCTGGATGGTGATGGAGAACCAGCCAGCAGCACCTGGCTGGGGCAAAGGAACATGTCACTGTCAGGGCCTTTTGTGGTTGCTTTCCATCTGGGACGTGCAGCCTTGCCTGTGGAGCACAGCACACGCATCCTCAGTAGATGGGCTGCTGCTGCAGAGGAGATCGCACTCAGGATATCAGGGCAAAATATTTAAGGCTTACGGATGCTTACTTTGTCCCGTGCTTATCCTCCAGGAGCCCCCTTGGAGCTCCTTCCAGGGAGAGGAGGCTGGGGCCAGGCGGAGCATGTGATGTGAGGAAGAAGCAGATGTAAAATCTCAGTTCTGTGTGAATGGGAAGTCGGCAGGAGCACGCAGCTGTGCTGATCTGCTCGCTTTGGTTTTGTGTTACCCCAGCGCAGCCTCCGAGCCAAGGCTGCTCTCTGCCACGTGGATCTGTCCTGCTGCCCTCCTCGGCTCGAGCAGCATGCACGTCTTTGCAAGGACTTGGGCAGTGGCTTTTCTGTCCTGCTAACTGGGAGACAGGATCAGTCCCCTTACACAGTCAGTGCTGTGATGTTCCCCTGCTTTCTGTCTCTGTGTGTCCACGTTATGGTCAGCTCTGTCAGGACAAAGAGCCTATTCCGCTCTCAAATGCATTAGCAAGTGTTGGGACTCTACAGAGCCCCAGCGTGGGAATCCCTCTGCCCTCAGAGGTGCATGAACCCTCGCACGGAAGCTTGCGTGTGTCACATACACCTGGGGGGCAGAAGGGGGTTGCATGTGGGTGCACCCTCCTGGCCCAAGAGCTGCAGTAGAAAACCGCAAAGATATCTCTGTGAATTTCCTTTTTCTTTCTTGCTTGCTTTCCCTCATTTTTTTTTTTTTTTTGGTTGTCTTGTTCCTCTCTCCTGATTTACTGCATGTGCTCACGTGGCCTTGGAAAGGGGGGTTCTCAAACTGTTTAGCTTCCAAAAGGAAAAGAAGCTGGCAGGCGTTTGTATTTCAGTTCTCAAGTTATGTAGGTTAAAGTCTCCCAGTGGGAAAACGGAAGATATGAGCGAGCAGATTGCTGGTGGTGATACTTGCTAGAAGAAAAACAGAAAAAAGGAGCACATAATCCCAGAGCTACATCCAGACGAATGTGAGGTTGAGAGGTATGTTTTCTATCTGCTGTTAGAACATAATTGCCATTGTTTTGATTCAATTTTTGATAAAATACCTCATTGTGTCTTAAATAATAGTAGGAATGACTAGTTTAGAAGCAGATTCTAAGCCACCAGTTGCTCACATGCAGGGGGGGAGCATGTTTGTCAGCGGAGCCTTGTTCTCAGTAGTATAGCTAAAATTAATTATGGTGTAGTCCCTCTATTAGGAGTTAAGTCAGATACGTAACTCTTTGTGACTAGTTCTGAGATTTCAGCTTCTGTAGGTTAAAGTGAGGGGTTCAGGACCTAAGAGTTCAGGGCAAAATGGGGCCTCAGACCCTCTCCTGAATCTTTGCTGTCCCCAGACAGAAAACTTTCCTCCGGTTTGAGACCTGCTAGATTACAGAACGTGGGCTTGTGATCCCGTGTTTGGGACGTTCAGTACTGGCACTTTGCAGAAATGTGCATTAATATTCTCCTATTGAATTTTCGTTGTTGAAGACAATATAATTAAAATTAAATTTTTGTCAGTATATTTAAAGTAGCATATTGCATATTTTGCACTGAGCAAATGATAAGCTGGAGTACACTAAACTGTTAGCACAGAAAAATACGTTTGAAATTATCAGTCGCCTTCTGTTACATGAGAGATCATTACCCAACTCTGTTGCCTTGTCTTGGTCAAAATTTCTGTTGTTTTTAGGGCCCCTTGAGAATTCCTAAATGCCTGACTTAATTGAAAAGGAATTGTCTCTTTCTAATATGTAAAATAAAATATTTGGGCATGATATTTTCTTTATTGACTACAAAGTCTTAAAGTTTGAAAAATGCCCTGCTTGGAGTACAGATATGAGCTGTCGAACTGGAGCAGACATGTCAATTAACTCTCCTATTTTAGCTGCTTTGTAGCTATATAATCCCTTACGGAAACAATCCTGATCTTTCTAAATGAACGGCAAATACTACTGCTAAATCCAGTGCCTGCAAGGACTGAGTACTTGGCTGTCTATTTTGCTTGTATCTATGCTGAAAATACTTCTTTTACTCTCCTGATTAAAAGCCGTCATGAGGGCAGGAGACGCAGATTTGCTTTGAGGAGGACTCTGACAGTAAATGACATTTTGCAAAGACCCTTCAGTGTCTTTGTATCCGGCCCTGTGAATTTAAAAACCTCAAAGCTTGCTTTCCTCATAGCCTTGTTAAAAGGCTGCTTTCACACCTGTAAAGTCCCAGGAGGCCCTCAGGTGTGAAGTATCTGATCTTCACTGGCTGGTGCTGCCTTCCTGCATTACTTCAACTGTGCAGAGAGCTGGAAATAGTTTGAGAAAGCCAAGAAAAGGATCACAAGGAGCTTCGGTGCTGCCCTTGGTCACGGAAGTTCCCGAAGTATCTCCAGCTCCCGAGTCAATAATCTTTCTGCTCTGCTTGCCCCAGAAAGCACCATCTGTAATCACAGATAAAACCCGGCTGCTTGCTTCTCTGCCAGGCTAATTAAAAAGTGCTGTGACCTCCCTAGGGCTAATCGTGTCCTGTCAGTGGGACGGAGGAAAGGAGTCCAGCAGGGTTGCCTGGTATTTCAGCACTCAGCTTACTGACATACTTCTAAATGGGTTTTATTTTATTGTGACTGTGTGTGTGATTCCAGAGCTAAGATGGCTGCAGAGCGCATGTCTAACACACGGTTTCTGATTTGCAGGTGAGCGACGTGATAGAAAAATTCTGCTAGCACATGAATTTCCTGCAGAACATCCCTTTTCACCAGCACCAACATGCAGAGCAACTACTCCCTGGTCATCACCACCAGAGAAACTCTCCAAGTCCTCTATACAGCACTGACAAACTCATCAGCTGCATTGCGCTCCCCTCCTCCCTGCCCACTTACCTCTTCGGATTATCAGTTCTCACTAATTCCAGCACTCTTCTCGGTGGCTTTTATTCTGGGGTTGGCTGGCAACAGTGTGGTGGTCGTGGTGCTTTGTCGTCATAGTGGTCCCAAAACAGTTGCTAATATCTACATTTTCAACCTGGCCGTGGCAGATTTGCTGTGCCTTGCCACCCTTCCATTCTGGGCTACCTACTATGCACAGGGCTACCACTGGCTCTTTGGGTCTCTCATGTGCAAAATCTCCAGTTCTATCCTGTGCTTGAACATGTTTGCAAGTATATTTTTCATTACATGCATGAGCATGGACCGGTACCACGCTATTGTCCACCCTATTCACTCTAAAAGAAGAACTCCACAACAAGCTTATCTTATAGCACTGGTGGTGTGGGGCCTTGCCTGCTTGTCCTCCTTCCCAACTTTTTATTTCCGTGACACTCACTACGTTGAAAGCTTGGGGGTCAACGCTTGCATTATGGCCTTTCCTCATGAGAGTTACGCCAAATGGTCTGCGGCAACAGCCTTCCTGAAAAATGCACTTGGCTTCTTCATCCCCTTGACAGTGATCACCACATGCTACATCTGGATCAGGAGGCACTTGCTTAAACCACAGAAGTTTGGGAAAAACAAGCAGAAGAGGGACAAAGTCCTAAAGCTGGTGGCTGCTGTTGTTGTGGCCTTCTTAATTTCCTGGCTCCCATTCCACATTTTAACGTTTTTGGATGCTTTGGCTCATATGAACATCATTAACAACTGTGACGTGACAGGGATCATCGACACAGCACTGCCATTCAGCATCTGCATGGCATTCGCCAACAGCTGCATCAACCCTTTGCTGTACTGCTTCATTGGGAACCAGTTCCAGGAGAAACTCCATCGCTTGTTTAAACGACGAGTTTATCAGTTCAACAGTCATCGAGAGAGCTCTTCTTTGAGGAAAGGGAGCTGCTTCAGAGATGCTGAGACCCCCATGGACAGGGAAGGGGGGCCCGAGTCCTTGCTGTAGGCACTGAGGCATGATGTGGGGTGATGTCAGAGTAGCTGGCTGTCCCTGCAGCGGTGACACTCCTCTTTGCTGTTCCCTTTGCTTTGTCCCATTCATTGACCAGCTGTTTGAAGGAGAAACTGTTTTTCTCAAACATGGGGATTTTTTGTTCCTTCCTTTCTGCAACGAGCACTAAAGTTTTACATAGAGGGAAGATTCTGGCAAATATATTGATGACATTTTAATTATCAGCTTATTCATGGCTGAGATCAGGCGAGTGTTTAGTGTAACACAAAAAGACAAAATATACCAAAGGACCATAGCACAATAGTTACAGTTGTGTAGGTGCTGAGTATTATACCCTAAGCTGATTTTCTAAAAGAGATTCTCACTAGAGAATGTGTAAATAAATAGTGCAGATACTTCTGTACCTACCTGTAAGAAAATATTTTTGCCTCTATTTTTAAAATATATACTATTTTTAGAAAATATATGGCTAGAGATGTTGTACGTAAAATGCATTGACTATACCTCCTGCTTTCTTAGGCTTGGGATCCTGAGAGCAGGTGGAGACACAGTACTGCAGACTGCTGGAGGCAAGGAAGTGTTATCGGGGGCAAGTACAACCATATGGATGTTTTTATACCTTTCCAATAACAGGTAACATGTTTGCAGGCAAGATGGTCTTTTGCTTCGATTCAGTGTGGTCACTTTTGACAGCAGTGCCCCAGGAACTGAACACGCTATGTCCCACTGCTGTGTGGGTGCTGAGTCCCACGCACTGTCCAGCAGCCTTCGGGGAAAGGACTTGCTGATTGTCTAGACTTTTTGCATTTCAAATGTCGATTACTACTTTAATTTTGGGTACTGTGTACAGAAAGCCTAAGTAACTCTGTCTTGATACCCAGAAGCAAAATCAAGGTGTGACTCCTAAGACTTACCCACATCTCAGTATGGGAGTTTACTCATCTGTAAATAAAAAAAAAGAGGGGGAAACAATATTTGGCAAATACTGATTCTATTTTGAGGTCACTTTTGATGATTGTTTGACATTTTCTTTTGCTGGAGAGATACTGGTCCTCTTGGACCCTTCAGAAAGAATCATGTCTGATAGGCTCAATCTAAAAGAGGGATCTCTTAGCACCTTGCTCAATTGCCAGCAGGTTGTCCCTAGGCTGGGTGACCCAGGGTGACCAAAAGATCGTTAGCTTCAGGGAATTGTCTCTGACAAGTTACCCTTGAGGCCTCCATTAGCAATTTTGGGTCCATGGGGAAATTGTACCTGCCAGTTGGGTAACCAGGAGTCTGACCTCCCTGGAAGTCCCAACACTGGCTGGCGCCTGGAAGCCGTAAGTAACCTGGTGCAGGAGCCATCCTCCACTGTTAGGGTGGGAATAAGTTTCTTCACTAGTGGCCATGAAAACAGGATTATGCAAGAAATGTGCCAGTCTGAGAGTGATGTGAGATGCAAAGTTTGTGCAGAACTTGGGAAAATGGGGGCTTGACCACAAATACCCCCTTCTGCCTGTCCCGGTCTGGTCTTCTGTAATGGGGCATGGATGTGGAGTGATGCTTGTCCCAGAAAGTGGAAGAGCTGCTAATACATCTCCCCTGGAATGTTTTTGTTGAAAATGTTCCGAGGAGCTAGTAGTGTCTGGGGCGTCAGATATTTTTGGAAGGACAAAGTGTTAATAGCTTAGCAATGAGCACAACAAAGCAGTCATGCTACAGCAAAACAAATCATCAGACTAAGAAAATTACCAGGTGTTCTGTTCCAGGCTCAATGATGGAGTGATAAGAGGTTGTGGAGGCTTTTTACCTTTGCTGCAATACAGGTCAGTAATGAACACAACTGTGCCATTAATTGGCATCTTTGTAGTCTCCAAACAGAAGCTGAACTACACTATCTGACCCCGGTGGTACCTGTGCTTCAGCTGTACCCATCCTGAGTGTAAGCATCAACTGCACGTTTCCTACGTGTCAGTTTGGACCTGCTCAAAATCCTTGTTTTTAACAAGTAACATACCTTCTGCTTGTGTGCAGACCTGCACAGATGGGGAAATGCTACAGGAATCCGAAATCCAACTCCAGGTGCATTTACACCTGTGAGAGGCTAGAGAAAACAAGGACAAAGCTTTCCCAAGGAGAGAGCAATGATGCAGCATCTCCCACTGGTGCAGCTGGAGGGCAGGGATGAAGGACCGCTTGTCAGGGCTGAGGCAGCTGCACTTGGTGTTACTCTCCTAGAAACAGGGGGACAAAAAAAGGGTATTAAATGGGAGGCAAAACTGCGAGGGGAGGAAAATTCCTTCTTTCGAAATGCAGTTTCAGAAGAAGTCTAGCCTCTGAAGGTCATGTTCTACAAGAGTGACAAACCAAGTGGCCCTGTGAGCTTGGCAGTGTGACTTTTCTGTTTGCCAGATCTGCCTTGTACTTCTAATAGGTCATGAATTTGAGTAGCATGATTAAACAAATGTCAAAAAAACTGTCTGGAGAGGAACCTGAGATGGAAGCTGGGGAGGTGCTGTATCAAGAGTTTTGCTTTATTTTTAGAGCAAATTGAATAATGTTGAGCTCTATTAATTTCTTCTATCATGCTCAAGTTTCTCATGGGATTTTTCAGGGATTTTTAATGGAAAATGTGAGGTTTTTTCACAGTTTCAGTGTGTTGTGTTTATTTTTTCAGGATTTTCTGCAAAAGAATGCAGACAAAAATTTAAAGAGTTTTTTCCCGTGCAAAATTAGAAGCTACTTTTTTCCTTTGGGGAAAACATTTTGCTGATACTGGCAAATGATTCTAACAGTGGTGCTGTGCTACAGCCTCTCTCTGTCAGACCCTCCCACCCTGGTCCTTTGCAAGCCTTGTGTTCCCTTAGGCACTCCTGGAAAATTCAGCCAGCCTGTCCAAGGCAGTAGCTCTGCGGCCCTTGGGCAGAGCTTGCAAGCCAGGGAGGTGGCTCAGGCCAGCCCTGCCATCCCACAGTCCCTGTGCCTGCCCTGGGATTGTGCCCTAGGGCAACTCCGCAATTTGGGCAGGCGCATTGGGGATGTGTGTGATTGCTCAGTGTCTTGCTCACGCTGCAGGCACGGTGAGATGAACTTCTGAACAACAGCAGGATCTTGGCTGGGACTGCACCCGCTCTGCCCTGCCGTGGTGCGGTCAGCATCCGTGGGGAGGGCAGCCTGCTATGGAAGGAGCACGTTGTGATCTACCGGGTGGAAATGCTGATGGCTTTGGAGTCAAGCAGATGGTTTCCTATGAGGGTTGGTTGGTCTCTGTCATATTGGCACAGCAAATTCTGTTTGCAGCTACCTTTTCTAGCTGTAGTTGATTATTCTCATCTTAAATGAATGGCAGAAAGAGGCTCAGTCCAGACTGAGCATCCTGCGTGTGTCCCTGCGCTGACTTGAATACATATCTTCAATATATGAGGCAGAGAAAGTCACTGGCATGTATTAGCACAAGCTGGTGCTGGGTGGTGAGCTGAAAGCTTTGTTTATATAAGATATACAGTAAGAAATGTTTGGTACAGTGTGTTCTCCCTGAGAAGTCAACACAGCCCGAGCCTGTGCTGGCACCCACTCGGCACACTTGTCCCGTTCCTCAGGCCAGGTTTTGGGCAGAAATATCCCCCTGCCCCCTGGCAGCTCACTGCCACAGCTCGGCTGCCCTTCACGGCACATCTCCCTGTCCTGGTTGAAGGGCGAGGAGGTGCCATGGAACTGCTCACATTTCCCCATGAAAATGAGAACTTCTGGATACTGTACTTGAATGGTCCTGGCAGAAATGCAGGAAACCCGAAGCGTGGGAGTTGAGGTGGTCTGGCAGCCTCTCCTGCATGCTGGCAGACTTGCTGTTCTCATCTCAAATCCTTCCCTTGGAGGAAAATAACTGCTGCTGTTGGGAAGGGCTGCTCCATTCAGCAAGGTCCTGGGACGTGCCTTCCTCACGCCTGCCTGCTGCAGGATCCAGCCGGGTGCAACAGAGAGGGGTTTGTTGCTCTGGCCCAGGGGCTCTGCCAGGAAGCATCTGTGAATCTCCTGTGGCTTTGTCTTACCAGATATCTGTCTATAGAAGGAGCCCAGCGCTGCTGTCTTCAACATCACGTATCCTTTGGCCAGGGTGCAGTGGTCAGCTTTGCTGTTTGGCAGAGCACCCAGTGAGGTACTTAGCTGAGAGCCAACACTCCCTCCCCCGTTTGTTAGGTTTCACTAGTATCAGAAGAGGAAAAAACCCTCAAAGCAAAAGAAAAAACACCCCACCCCAGGGTAAATATTGAGATTTGTTTATGGAAACCAGCTGGGGTTTTGTATTTGTGTGTTTAAAGGGAAGTAATGCCTAGCCCTGTGGGATACCCAGATGCCAGCAGCAAGCCTGTGTGTGTTCACCTCGCCTCTTGGGGTGTTTGCAGACCTCCTCCAGCACCGGCATTTCTGCGTCTGTAATCACCCCTCCACAGCATCGCGGTGCACTTCCAGCGCCGCCGGGAAGCAGGGCCGTGGGGTGCTGAGCCTGTGTTTTAAAAGGGGCACACCCACCGCCAGGGACAGTAAGGATGGGAACCTGGGGGGCTTCTGTCTCCCCCTGCGCCCAAGCTGTAACCCTGCTGGCCTCAATTGTCAGCCCTTACAGCTGTGGAAGACCATAGCCAGTGGTGTAACTCCATTAGCTTTCAAAAAACCCAGCTTTTTCAGATTTGCTGTCCGTCTGTGGGGCAAGAAGCCAGCAGGCGATTGCACAGGCCTGGCTAAAACGTTTCTGGGTCTTGGCCTTGGAAGAGCCCTGGGACAGGGAGCAAGCCAGCCTCTGCCTCCTTCAAATGTTTACTTTGCACTTCCTCTTCAGCCGAGACAGAATCTGAATTTGACACTGTAAGCTCCGGATAGAACTCTGTCAACAACCAAAGCATTTCACAAGGACGAAGCAGAGTAATATGGAAGCAGATGAGGGTCATGACATTAATTTCCCTGCCATGAGATACATCTGAACACAGCCCCCCTCCCCTGCTGACAACCAGTAGCTCTTCAATTTAAGCAAACATAAATTTGCAAAGCTCCGCTCCATGCCTGTAAGACAAGCGGTTATGGGAAGCCAGGATCCAGTGTGAGTTTTGGCTTTAAGAATTGTAAATTTTAATACTTTATTATTTTTACAGCAAATAAGAAAATCAACAACACCCAACCCAATGGACTGCAACAGTGCAGATGCAGCTCACTCAACACAGCTGTCAACGTGACAGCTAAAATCAAAGAGAGGATGAGGCTGTTTCTAGAAATCAGATTCGCCTTGTAACAAATGTAAGAAGCCTTTCGAGCTGGCAGGAAAATAGTATAATCATTAAATACATTTAGACAGAGACTTACTTGGTGTACAAGATATAGTTACTTTTGAGTGATGTGTGGGAGAGCTTGCAGAGACTTAATTCAGTGAAATGGCACCCTGCTTTTGGCTGGGATAGAGTTAATTTTCTTCCTAGTAGCTGGTGCAGTGCTGTGGTTTTGGATTTAGTATGAGAATAACGTTGATAGCACACTGATGGTTTAGTTGTTGCTGCGTAGGGTTTGCTCTAAGTCAAGGGCTTTTCAGTTTCCCATGCTCTGCCAACGAGGAGGTGCACAAGAAGCCAGGAGGGAGCAAAGCCAGGATAGCTGACCCAGACTAGCCAAGGGATATTCCATAGCGTGGAACATCTTGTTCAGTATATAAACTGGGAGGAGTTACCCAGGGGCAGAGATCGCTCCTCAGGGACTGTCTGGGCATCGGTCTGCAAGTGGTGAGCAATTGCACTGTGCATCACTTGTCTTCCTTGGGTTTTATTCCTCTCTCTTTTTGTTATCTCCTTCTCATTACAAGTTTTATTCTTATGATCATTATATTTTACTTTACTTCAATTATTAAAGTGGTTTTATCTCAACCTACAGGTTTTACCTTTTTCCACTTCTCCTATCCATCCTACCAGAGCAGGGTGGAGTGAGCAAGCAGCTGCATGGTACTTAGTTCCTGGCTGGGGTTAAACCATGACAAATAGAAAGATATCACATTCATATAATATATCCATAAGGAAGCAAAAAGCAGCACATTATTACTGCTGTTTAAAACTTGGCTTAAGGGTTTCTTCTGCATTCCCTAGGGACGTATCTGAGATTGTGCTCTGAAGCTATCTGCCCACACTAATGCAGTGCGTTCATCGTGGAGGAAGTACATCCACGTAAAGGTGTTTGCTGTGCTGGAAGCTTTTGGTTGAACCCTAAAATAACTTGCCTGTGCTCTAAACTTTCCCCTTTGTGCTGTGCTGCAAGATGGCATGAGAGCCCTGAGGCTGGGTGGTGGGGGGTCATCCCTGCCCCAGGCAGTGCGGGGTGCCCCACCAGCTGGGGTGCAGCGTGGTACGCAGTGCACAGCCTCCTTGGGAGAGCACAGCCAAACATCTGCATGAAGCGTTAGGACAGCATCCAAGCATGCAGCTCTTTTGCAATGACAGGAAAGTGAAAATTATGAATACAGCATGTGCTAGGCATGCAGCTGTGACATGAGGGAGTAGAAAATATGTAGCAACTACCGCTGTCTCTGGAGAAAACAAAGCACTTCATCTGTAGTTTTGAAGTGTATTGCTTCCCATAATCTTTGATGAGATGACATTTATGTGGCATGCAACTGTTTAGGGCCTTCGCTTGCAGGGGGAAATGGTAGGTTTTCATTGCAGATGCTGAGCAGCATTACTTTGTATTGTTTGGCTTGCTCTGGTAAGTGCTTTAAAGAGTCTGACCCCCACGCTGCTAGCATCTTATCCTGCAAGCACCTTCACTGACTGCAGCAAGGCGTCTTCCAAAGGAAGGACAGTGTAATTTGGCTCTCTATACAAGTCTCCGCTGTTGTGAACTGCAGGGTTTTAAAGCATCATGAATCCCTTAGTATCATAAAGTGCTGGAAGTCCTCATTTTACTGTATTAACTCTATCTTTTAGATGAGTATGGTGTGCAGAATTTGTTTTTCAAAGTGCTTCTGCTTCTTTGGGAGAAGATTGGGCAATTCATTATGCAGTAAATATGTTTGACGAAGGTCTACTTAAGAATATACTTTCAGACCCAGAAAGACTTGGCTTTGTAATCAAAATATTTAACAGTAAAAAGATTGGGTTGTGCTTCTTTTCAAATGTGTGGTAATAGACTGCTGCAGTTCAGTTCGTGTGGGCTTTTATTAGGGAAATGATACAACTCAAGGGAACTGTTTTCAAGGACAAGTTTAAGAAAAAAGACTTTAGAATATGATACCAAAAGTGCTATATTAACTGGGGAGAACCCCATGGACATCACTGGCTCTCAGCCTGGGATCTGGCAGTCTTTCATCTGATTTTATTTTGACCTTCATCCCCTGCAGAAATGCAAAGAGATCTTTCTTTCATCCACTGGAACACCCAAAAAGGAAATTACCCAGGGGTCAGGAATGTTTATTACTTCAGCTCTGAGTCCAGTATGGATCCGAACTACAAGACAGCTGCTTTTCTAGCTACTAGCTACTTTTCTACTGAGATTTGCTGTTTTGCAGGTAACTCTCTCTAGGATGGACTGGAAACACAAACAGGTAAAGAAAACCAATAGGAAAGTTCTTAATGTTGGGCTACCCTGCAACTAATTCAGCTGCGAGAGTACCCAGAGCACACTTCATCCTGAAGGCAGGAGCAGATTTTACCCATACTTAAGCTGGGTGGGAAATTATACGCTGTTGTTGATTGCTAAGACAGCACTTTGGTTAAGCAAGACTCTTCTAAGGCATACCACTGGGGAAAAAAATATAATCTGCTATTTGAAAAGATGTCAGAGGTTCATGTGGAACGAACAGGGTGGATTCAGCATGTGGGTCTGTTGGCAGCCTCTAAATAATTGCTGAGGAATGTTCGCAGGTTTGCCTTGGGTCGCAGAGCAGGTGACAGCGCTGAGGACTTGTTCTGGTGCATTGGGACACTGGAAACACGTGGCCCAGTGAACCAAGCTGGATGCGGCTGGAGACACACAAAGAATTGAGAGGTTGTTCCTGGAGCTCCCTCCCACTGTGGAATCTCTCATAAATCTTTGCTGTGTTCATGTTGCCACCTGTGCCTGTCCTACAGTCTTTGCCATAACATTACTGCAGGTATGCATGTTAGACCAGCCAACAATATAACAGTAAATGCGGTAACATTTAACATCCTCTCTGAGCAGCTCAAAATAAAGTAGCGCAATGCTGGCAGTTAAAGTCTACAGCTGTCATACACAGTGTTTTCTTTGCCCTTGCTCCCTTTGTGTCTCCAGGCTCTTTATAGACCCAATATTTAATGAGAGCACATAAAGGAAATCCGTATTCAGCTTCATTGGGGTCTTAAGCCCTCCTTGTCATTGGTTCAAGAAGAAAAATACTCCAAAGAAGCCATGGAGCTAACTCAGAGGTACAGCAGCACAGCAGGGTGAAGGGAGAGCTACGTGTTCTCCCTCATGCAGGGACCAAAAGAAGTCACTAACCACTTTCCTCTTCAGGGGGTGTCCACCTCGCTCCCCAGAGGGGCAGCCTGTTGCGCTGGCTTTTCACTCAGCGGCTCTGCAGGCTCCGGTCTTTATTCTCTGCCTGGCATGAAGCATTTACCTTCTCTGTAAACAAATTCATCCCATTTCTGTTGATGGAGGAAGCTGCTGTTCAGCCACACCATGGCAAAACACGCTTTATTTCCTCATATGATCTCACATAACAGCATGTACTGCTCTAAAGGCTGAACATGCTTGCAGGCATTTGTTTAGCACAGAGCTCATCCTGCAGAAGCACAGTGATTTTGCAATGTAGTGATTGTGCTTTCTGTGGTTGGGAAATACTGAAAGGCAAATTAAGAACCCCTATCCTGAAGCCATTTTGTGAGAGTGCTCTCTTGCTGTAGGCAATGCCTCGTTTCCTCGTTAGCCTCTTCAAGAAAGCTAAATGCTCCAATTAAACTATTATGTGCTGGTCTCTGCATTAGAAATCTCAATCCCATTAGATTTTTTATCATCCATGAAAGTCTCTTAAATGTTCCGTGATTCATCACAGTTTTCTGCTTCTGCAGCCCACTTGGCAGCAAAAGAACACACTCCTGGAGTGCGTGAGGAGGTGAGGCTCTGACTGCTTCTTTTGGATCTCACCTGGGAAAACCCAAGCAGAGAAGAGTAACTACTTTATTTTCACATCCTCTTCCCTTCTGTATTCTCTTGCGTATGTGAGTTGGATGAAAGGACATTGCGGTGGTTTGTGGGGTTTTTAGGCATAAAATACCATGTGTGCCTCCTTGGAGGTTGCTGTGTGGTTAAAACATTGTTCAAGGTTCAGGCTGCAAGCCAAGTTACAGATATTCAGTTCTAAATTCTAAACTGCGGTGAATGCATTCCAGTTAGGAAACAATGAGCTGTTTTGCAACGTTAATCTTAAAACGCTGCTGAACAAAGTTCTATAGATTTGCTTAATGGTTTTGGCTTTTTTTTTTTTTTGCTTTTGGTTAAGCTCTTATCTGATATAATGACATATCAGACCTTCCCTGAAAGAAGAAAGAGGCCACCTAGTGCTGAATTATAGGTGGTTGTAGAAAACTGTCTGCTTGGAAGGCATTAAAACGTAACTTCAGTGTAATAATAATACTATTTGTATTTAAATTTTTTAAAAGAGAAAGAGAGAGATATGCATTGAAAATCGGTTTAAAATTGGCTGTATTTTAAAAAGTTCAGCATGTCTATTTTACGGGTGGATCTACTGCTTATCATAAAAAAGAGTGAGATTTGGCAGTCTTTAAGGTACTGAAAGTTCAGCCTAGCACTTGGAAGACAACCAGTTCCACTCTGTTATAAGTAACTGTACTGACACAAAAAAATTCTACATAGCAGTAAAGGGTAAAACAGAAGGCAAGGTAAGATTCCGTCTGAGATTTCTCATTGATGCAATCAGCTTTGTTCTGCGTTTGAGGCATTTTGCTGCAGGCATAAAGTGTTGTTTTCCAGATTAGATGGGACGAGCAAAAATAATAATTTTTGTAAAGTTTCATAACTTTAGAGGAAAAAACACATTTAGAGGACTGCATGTGACAAACTACACAGATATGAATATTACTTTATAACTAAATTAAATATTTAATATGTTTGGAAAATGCTGTGGCACTTTCACGTGGCAATTCAAGCCCTTTTACGTATTTCAGTAGAAACCTTGAACCGGCACCTATGTGGGTATTAAATTAATTTCAGAGCAAAGCAGTTTATTTTCTACTTGCTGGAATCTGTGTTGGTCATAACTTCATAGGAACAGAAGCCCTCAGTGCCAGGCTTCAATGCCTCCCAGTTATTTGGCTCGTACAAAGTCTGTCCCAGGTGTGCTGTTAGATATGTTCTCTGTTTGTGAACAGACAGTTCACATAGGCTGGTGTGAGCTTAGGTTTTTCTCTATGCATGTCTAGTATCTGAAATTCCAAGATTTTAAGACAGGAGGGATGTTTATAATTGTATACTCTTATCTCCTGCACAGGAGTCTGGTGAATTAAATCTTACTTCAGTCAGGGCTTGTGGTTGAACCTGATCAGTGGTTTTCTACCTCTTTGAATATAGGAATCCTAAAAAAAAGACCAACCAAAAACCAAAAAGTCTTACAAAAGTGCAAGCCCAAGAGAGTACTAGCAGGCTGTTTTATAATTGTTCTTGGTAGACCCTTAGAAGTATCCCACTGGTCCGCAGGGATCATGGACAAAAGACTGCAAACCACTGAGCTGTGTTTTCCAACAGATTGGAAAATCATGAGGTATGTGACTGAATATGATTTTAGCATGCTGAAAATAAATGTGCATGTGCCAAAGTGTACACATGCAAACTCACATGCTCTTAAGTCAAAAGCTAGCACTGCTGATCCTCTTGTGTCTACAGAGTAGTGCCTCCATCCATGAGCCATCGATACCAGTATTGTTTACAAACCAGTTAGGTTGATCGTGGGGAAGGAAAACACATAACTGCATGGAAGTCATCAAAAACTGTCAGAAAATATTTCAGGTAAACACAGCATTTGCTGGTGATGATCTATCTGGTAGGAAATCTTGGTGGTGGTTCATTAACTTTGAAGCCAGCAGCAGACTGTTTCTTCACGTTCCCTTCCAAAACACAGTCCAGGAGCAGTGCACTATAATTAGAGACTGCAAATGGTGTGTTCTATAATTAGAGACTGCAAATGGTGTGTTTGACAGCGTGTTCATTGCAGTGAGTGGTCCCTCCTCTGGGGAACTTCTGGGCTGCAACTGAGTAGTGGAGTCCTCTTTTCAATGTGTACAGCCACAAGCAGCAAATTTGCTGTGTCTTGTACCTTTAACAAAAGATGTTTCTTCCTTTTATTTATTAAGTAAATAAATACCACCTGGTAGGTTTATCAGCAGCTCTCTTTTCTTTCAAAGTGCTAACTTCTGCCTGCAGAGTCCTCCAGTGGTTTCTGTCTTGTGCAATTAAGGAAATGGTCATAAACCCTGAAAACAGAAGAACTGAAGGAATGCTCCAGAGCTTTTCTGATAAGCTCCAAAATTCCGTGGTAGTATTAATGTCTTAACTTTCCAAACCTGAAGAAATTATATAGGTAAAAATTGCACACAGAATGAATACACAGAGACAAAAATGTCATATCTCAGCCAAGAGGGGACATTCTTCTGTAAGGTTCTTTTTAACAAGATACTACCAGATTCTTTGCCATTTCCAACAAAAACTAAACCTAATATTGAGAAATCTGATGCTTCCCATAATATTCACTGCAATAACTCCTGATGAAAGAGAGAAGCACCTAAAGCTTCATTTTGTTTTCCCTTTTCCCCCTTTGCTTTTGTGCCAGCCTACTGAAGCCATCTTTTAAAAGCTGTCAGATCAGTGTTTCAGAGCTGAACCTGACTGTCCTTGCCCTAAGTAGGCCTGGAGTCAGTCATCCTCGTTAGTAATGATCTCATCGATTCTACTTCTCTTTTTTTTTTAAGCTTACCTTTTCTGTTTTGCAAGTCTCTGACCATCTCTACTCATGCATCTTCCTATCTGGCTCTACAGCTCTTAACAGTTTTAGCACTGCATTCCTTGGAGCTGAAGTTAGATTTTGTGTCTGATTTTACTTGTTGTTTGTCTCCTGTGCCATGGATATTTTCTTTCTCCTGACCTTCCTTGGTTTCAGTAGAACTGGTTAATCTTTATTTTTGTTTTCCTTCTGATAGAAAACATGTTTTGCTGAGTGATTTTATTTTTAAACACAGCAAGTTGCATATGAGTCAGACCCAAGAGCTGTTATTTACATTGAGTTTCTTCCAAGTTTGGTAACCTTGTCCTCTTTCTTCTCTCAAACCCCATCACACAACTGACCAGAGTAGTGCTGTGATGCTTGTGGCATCAATAACTGTTACAGAACTTAATACAGGAATCCTCCTGTATTAAATAAGCTTGCATATCACCTCCTTCAACCGTCAGAGTTCTTGATTTACAAAGTGGGAAGCTATGGCTTCTTCCTTTCCTTCAGTTCCTTCCATTATTTCAGCATCAGAAACTGAAGTTTCTTTCTGTTGGGAATGCTTGGTAATACCAGTAAAGCCAGTAAGTCTTCTTTCAGAAGAAAGGGTGTGGGTGAGCTACCAAGGCACCTTTACCTCCAGCATCAAACCATCTTTCTCTGTCTTCCGATACATATATAAGGGGGTTGTAACTACAAAAAAGCATATAAGAGCTTCCTCAGAGAAGAGGATCCACTCCAAAAGACTTGTAATGGGAATTTTTTTACTTTTTAGCAAATACATTTCTCTAAACTACTGCAGTGAGATAAATGGAAGGAAAAATCTAAATCAACCATCTACTGATTATGCCTGCATCTAAATATGTACCAGGCTCTGTACTAGAGAAGAAGACACCTCCACAGAGGATCTTTCTTTAATTCCTCCTAATTTTCTGGGTGTCTGTTGGTTGGTTGATTTTGGGTTTGTTTGTTTTTTTTTTAAATCACTGCACGATGTAGGAAACCTACAGGCATTTGTCCAAGATTTTTAATCTGATATCTTTCTAAGGGTCAGCTCTTTTTTTCATATTTTCTGAATATTTTGTGTGAGTCATAAAAAGCAGCTATTTGCGTAGGTGTAACTCTGTGGGTCCCTGCACAGAATCTGCACAGAAAACCTACACACACACACACACACACACCCCCAAACTTATGCCATGAAAAACCTGTGACGTACTTCCTGAGGAACTGGTCAAGTATGGCTTCAGTGTAATCCTCTAAACTTTTTGCTGCAGGCCTTAACCTTCTAAGCAGGGATTTCTCTGATTCTCAGTAATGTGCTTTGGTGTGCCATCCAACAGTCAGTGATAGTGCTCCTTTTTCTTTCTCCCACCAGGAGGCAGGTCAGAGGTTTTACTGTCTTGTGGCTTTGATGGGAGGGAAACGGTTGCTGGAAGCACCTGGGGATGGTGGACGATGGGGCAGGGATGGGGACAGGGGGCAGAAAAGCTGCTGTTGTATTTACTTTGGGATGAATGGATGGAAAGAGACTGGTCAGTGCTTTGTTTTTAATCTGAGAGCTAACGGGTATCTGGTTTTGTTACAATTCCTTGGAAGCTTTGTCTCGTACCACCACACAATTTTCCCTATTGAACAACAGTTTTGTTGGTACTCTGGAGCTTAACTACCTTGGAAAGGTCCAGCTGGAGCATAGGGCAACCACAGGGCCAGGGACTGCAAATTCGACATCCACCTCCAGCTGTTCAGTGGTGAGATCTGCTCGGAGCAGTTTGGAGGGGATGACACTCTGTGGTCCATGCCTGGCTGCTGCGCTGTGCTCCACTGGGAGGTCTCCAACACCAGTTAAGGAGAACTGTGCTCACCATCCCTGGTGCTGGGAAAGCAGAGCTCATTCTGATCAGACCCTGTGTGTTTCCTAGACCAGCCCCAGATGAGTGGGGACACTCCATAGCAGCCATGGGAAGTCAAAGGAGGTGCTGTGGGTGCTTGTTAGTTGAGCAGTCTGAGAGGAGAAGCCTTTAAAGGAAGGACTCTCCTGCATAGGAGGAAAATTGTCCATGTTCTTCCCACTGTTGCCTTCCAGTGGGGAGGTGACCATGGCTCGGCGCTCTCGGGGCATGCCACACCACACCGTACCACAGCCAGGAGACGTGACATCGCATGCAGCCCATAGGGGTGGGCTCCAGCCTGGTGGGAGCAGGCTGCGGGGTTCTGAATTTCCTGACGTGCAGGGCCAGGGGGGAGTCCTAAGAGGGGGTGAGTATGGTGGGATGGTGGCCTGGGAAGGACGAGGAAGTCTCAGTCTCGCCTTTACTTTCTGCTTCAGCAGAAACACCTTTATCTCCTCCGGTGAAATCCTCCTCTCCTTCCTCCACCCTTCCAGTGAGGTCACTGTAGCTGAGGAATGTGTACATGAGTTTTGGGAGGGAGAAGAACACCCCCCTCCCACACTCAAATATAGCCCTTAGAGCCTACACTGTCCTAAGAGCATGTCATCTGCTGGCATCATGATAATTTAATGAAAGATTAAACAGTATCTTCTGTTCATAGTACTCCTCCCCAGTCTAGTCTGTGTCTGCTGCCTGCTCCTGGGAGGCTGCCAGAAGTTCAGCTTTGTTGTCTTGAAGGGCTGCAGAGTCCACGGACATTCCCCTTGTACAGGGTCTTGATATTTTCACCCCCAGCGTGAGCCCTGAGCAGGCACCAGGGAGCAAGCTGGCAGCTGGGCTTTTGCTTTCAGACACCGTTCTGCAAGTGCGTGCCAGCATCCTACAGCTGATCATGTATCTGCTCCCAGCCTGCGCCTGGAATTACAAATTCCAGGGCGGATTGGTTGGTGGGTGAGGGGAGGAGAGAGGTTAAGGAGATGTAGCTTTTGGTCATCATACAGTGGAGAGCATTTGCCTCTTTCCTCACTGCGCTCAGACTCTGGAAGGGCTGTAGCAGCGGCTCTGGGCTCTGGAGGATGGAGGAACACACACAACTATACGTACAGCTTTCTGGAATAAACACACATAATCTTTAATACTGTATTAGTCCTGCTGATAAACAGGTTCAAGGTCTTGAGTTGCTCTGCACCGCATAATGCTACACAAGGATAATCTCAGGTTAGATAAGCAATTTAGTAGTTATCCCATTTTTATATAGGAGGAAACAAAAAGTTGAAATTGCCCTCTCAAACCATGTGTCTGCATTCCAGGCGTATCCCAGCCTCCCACAGGCTCCCTGATAGCTGTGGGTGAGAAAGGAGATGGAAACTGGTGAGCACTGAGTCTGTGTCACACTCAGGATGGATGTTTGTAGCTTTGAGTGCCCTGTTCTGTCTGGCAAACTCTACGATCTCTGCTTTAAAATCTGGAAGAATGCACTACAGGCCATGAGAAAGTGAAATGATGCCAGTAATTCCATTTATCTCACCTGCTTTTACAACGTAAGAAAAAAAGAAAATTTGTCTGTCTAGAAATTATGAGAATTCTTTTCTTTGGAATCATTATGAAAAGCTGAATTTTTTTTAGTTTATGATAGTAAAGTATTTCTGATAGATTTTACTTCCAAAAGGTCAAAACAACCTGATTAAAATGATCTTTTTCACTTGATCAAGGCATTTCATGACTTTATCATAGCAGCAATGTTAAAAGCGAGATTTTTAATTCTATTGGACTGAAAGCAACATTAAAATTGAAACAAAGTATTTCTGTAGAAAACAGACACAAAATTAATGCTGCCAAAGACCCATTACACAACTCTGCCAAGTTACTGCTTTTTTGGGGAGAATTGTTCTGTGGGTAAATTTCCAGCCAGTTCTAACAGCAATTGCAAGAATGAGACTGGTGGGCTTTTTCCATCATTCCGAAGCCTCTAAGGCAAGTAATTTTTATAGGAACATAAAATTAGAGGCATCTTTTAACAAGAAGTGCCACAGCTTTTCACAGCGATGTGTAAATACAAACAGAAAATTATGAAGCAAGTAGAACATTTAGTTCGGAGGATCTAGTTTGGCCACTGCCGATTATTTTTAGAGTAGTTTCTGAATTCACCCTTGACACTATCCGTGGGCACGGTGTTCCCGGGAGCTGTCTGTGCCCCTGTGGGAAGGGCAGATGATGGGTTTCTCTGCAGCAGTTGTCATCTGCAATTGCCTTGGACCAGGTCATGTGCCTGTAGGGCCAGAGCGACTGTTTCGGTATTCCCCGTGGGAACACTCGGACTGTCTTTTCCTGCAGGTGATGAAATCCTGATCCTGCAGTGCCAGTTCTGTTTGCAGCTTCCTAGTGTGTGCTTTTGGTTGCTGTTCCCTGGCCTGTAGGTCATCTCCACTGAATCACATCAGGTTATTGCTACACTGGGGAATTCCAGCTCTCAAGAGAGCAAATAGTTCTGAACTGACAGCTATTTCTAGTCTTTTTCCCCATTTGTTTCCTGGAATCCCTCACCTGGCTCACTCCCCAGCTTTGGCATTCAGTCTTGGTTATCTGTGACCTTTAGAAGTATTTCCTTGCCAAAAGTCAAGCCACATTCTCTTTACCAGTTCAGTTAACTATTTCTTTGGTCAATGTAGCCCTTTACATGGTCAGTAGTGATTATAAGTTTTGTTTTAGGCTGCTTTCTGCTCATGACTGTGTACATGGCTCATGGCTTCCTACAATATTCTAGATCAAATATGATTCTCTACCAAATTTCCAGCCTAATCAACATATTATATGGAAGGACACTCACTTTACCTAAAACAGACTAAAACTTAGCCCCGAGCTCTGGGTTGCAGTTCAGAGCTCTGATGCTGAATTTGTCTGGTAGCTCCACTGCTGAACTTGACCTTGTTTCCTAGATAAACTGGGAAAAAAAAATTTCCTAGATTTTTCAGATAAACTGCCTTCCCAATAACATTTCAGCCCTTCAGAGAATTAATAAGGGAGCTTATAGTCTTTCCTCTCTGTGCAGTCCCAAGAACAGCCTTTTAATCCAAAGCTTTGCTTTATAGTCCTGACAGCCATCCTAATGAATCTGGACATATATTGGAGTGCTTTCAAGGCAAAAAGGGAGCATTATACCTAAGCAATCATAAAAACTCTACTCAGTAAACTTTGGAACACTGATGGATTTCTTTTTTTACTCATTATTTAACTCAGAAAACTGTACAGATAGACTTTCAGAAGATGTTCAATGTAAGGAAATACTGCTGTATTAGTAATGAGTACACAACGTGTTCACAACATACTCACAAATCATCACGCTGTCTTTATGTGAAGAGCAAGTACTCAGTGGCAAAGTACACTTTGGTCTGAGAGCTGAAATACAGGTAGTCCTCACTGTTACCAGCAACCGAAAGGTCTATACGCACGTAAGACCCAGGTGGAAGAGTGGACATTGCATCACAAGAAAGAAGGGGTTTTCATTAGGTTTTGCACAATATATAAGAGTTTTCACAGATTGTTAATCATTGCTTGAACAAATTGTTCATTGTGTAAGGTCATGCTCAGTCTCATTGCCTAGTTTAGCTCTCTACCTTCAGCAAAAATGAAATACATTTTTTTAATTTTACTAAATCTTAAGAATTTTCATCTTACTACTAATAAGAAGCAGTACCTTTGCATTAGAATGAGATATTGACACTGAAGCTACTAGGAGCTTTTACCCATTAAGCTGATTGTGCTGCTGGATTCCCGGTCCATGGTGAGTGTTGTACGTGGCTAATGGGGCTGACCTCCAGGTACCTCATGATGTGGTCAGGGTCTTCTACCTGAGAGGTTTGTTTCTGATGATGTTGCTGTCAGAGATTGTCCCAGTCAGAAAGCCTATACCTTGAGAATCCTATGGCATAAAATTTGGGAGGGTTATAATTAACAATGAACTTAATGACTAACTAAGCTTGACAGCAATGAAAACTTCCTGATTAAGAGCGCTGTAGCAGCTTATACAAGACATTTCTCTTTGTTTACACATTCTACTCTCAACGGTGTGTCTGTGATCTCATGATTTTGATGGTGCTTCAAACATTCTTTGTATTGCCTTGATCTCACCGTTGAAGTTCGTGTAACACTTTCCCTCCTATATGTACATACAATACAAACAAAAATCGTCAGAAGCAGAAACGGAACTAAAAGAGCAAACAATTAAACTCCTATAACTGATGTTGTTACATTTAGTAAGACGAGATTGAGATGCATACCAGTCTTGACCTAAATGCCACAGTGATGGTGATGAAAGGCAGTGCCAGAACGGGTGCCACTCCCACATGAGCTGACACTGAACACTGCCAGGTGGTCCCACAGCCTCTGTGCTTGTGGTGAACCTGCTTCTGCTGTCCGTGTTTCTTTAGCAGCACAAACGGAAAGATATCTTCCTTCCTTACAAGAATGCTTTTTCATCAACTGCACTGTCACTGCTGAGGTGTCAGAGAATGCAGCATTTGATGTTTGATTGATAGAATTGATATTGTTTTTTTTATTTGATTTGATATTGATTGATAGAATTGATAGCAATTGACAGAAAATACATCAGCATTTTCTAAAAAATAGGCAATAAGCACCCCAACACATGTATGTCCTTTCAAAGTCCTTATATCCTTAGATGATAATTGGGCTGCAGTTCTTGCAAAAACAAGCTTTCATCTGAGAAGTTCAGGATAATTGTTTTGTTTGGGTTTTTTTGAGTGGAAAGTGTCTTTTATTGGCTGGTTTAAGAACCTGGCAGGAGCTGGGAGTAAAACACTTTAGCAGTTGCACAGTACCTTCCTTTTTTGAAGTGCTTTACAACACTAGGTCCTTCCCCTGGATTTTATTCCCCCTCTCCTAGCTGACCCACCACTCTGACTGAATGTCTGCTCTGCTGCAAATCAGTTTTCCTGGCTGGGTCTGTTTCATGGTGTCTGCCTTTAAACAGCATGCCCAGCAAGCTCTCGGGGACCAGCATCATCCCTCAGCACATCTGGCACATGGTCTGAGTCTCTTTGACCACCAAATTTCATGATTTTCAAAACATACCAATCAAATAGCAATAAAATAAAATTATGAAATCCTACCCTACTTCTTTATAGCTGGAGTTATCTGAAGTTAAACCTTCTAATAACCTGCATGAATTAGTGGCAAATACAGGGACAGGGAATAGCATACGTGGAGAATGGGATGGGGAGACTTTCTGAGGGAAAGATGTCACAGGAAGGGACCTACTGCAGGGAGGGTCCTGCCTGTACTTTTCCTTGAGTATTACAAGTTTGTTGCACATAAAAGTGTAATAAGTGAGCCTTGTGTTGCTCTGGCAAGGGAACTGTGCTTGGCTCTCTCATCTCAGTGTGTATATCTGCTATCTGACATTGTTCTGATTTGGATTCTTTGGTAGATGGTGATTCATACTTCAGAGGTTCTTGCACCTTGGTTACGCGTGACCTCGCGGTCCCTTTTCCTTCCAGGGATCCTAGCAGTGGCTGTGTGCTCTGACTGGTGTGAACAGCATTTCGCCACATGCTCACAGGCTGCGGTTGTCACCACGATACGGCTGGGTTTTCAGGTCAGTGCTGTTGGCACTGCAGAAACACATGCATGGAAAGTTTTTATCTATGCAAATAAAGGGATCCGCAGGGAAAGGGATGACTACTCCATGGCCAAGATAACGGAGCGTTTTGTGCCAGATATTATTTCCTCCACCAGGTGCCAACTTCTCAGCACTCTCAGGCAGCACCTGCTGTCCAGTCCGGCTCCTGAGCCCTCACTGCCAAGGTGGCCAAGTCCAGGCAGGCTGTAAATGAGAGACTGTAGCTTCAGTGGTGTCTGTATTCCAAAGTACATGACTTCCAAGGTCTTTTGTGTTTGGTATGATATTCATCATATTATTTTTCAATACGCAGCCTTTCTCCTGCAGCAGCAGTTAAGCTAATATTATAGGCCAATTATGTACAAAAAGAAACAGATTTCAATTGTGGTAAAACCTAGGACCAAATCAGGCCATAACAAGGGCAGTAAGAGAAGGAGAGACCAAAACAAAAGTGAAAAATGGTTGAAGTGGCACTGCTGGCACTTACAGAAGAACATTGCAGGTCTTTAAACGCAGTGCTGGGTGGGAAGAGGAGGCTGCTGGAAGGAGTGTAGGCTGTTTGACATAATTCCTTGTGTTAATCAACAGAGCATCTTCCTCTTATCTGAAAAGAAGGAAACAGCAAAAAAGACAGACCCAAGCCGCAGGTGAAGTCCCACCCTGCTTAAGTCAACAGAGTATCCTACTTTCTGTGAGCGTAGTCTCCCTAAACGCACGGGACTTTCTAGGCTGGTGGAAAGTTAGTGAGCTTGATAATTCTGTATCTTGAATCTTCATAAAATACTAGTCAGATCCCATTTGAAAACAACAGAAATCTCTATTTCCCACAGATCTTTCAGCATGTTCCTGCTGACTCTGGAGGCATTTCCCTTCAGGCAGTTGAGAGTTATTACAAGAATATATTGCCATTTGGAGTTTGAAAGAGGGAGCTATAGAAAGATAATCAAGTTGTTAAAGATGCTCACAATGTTGTCAAAACTTTATTTATATTGTGGGGTTGTCTTCCTAGATTGTCCTGAGTAGAATCCAAACTAATTTTACTAATTTACTACTGATTTTAAGTCTTGCTTTCAGACTTGGACTGCTGGGATGGGCTTCCAATTTTACAAAGTTGAATCTAATTCTCAGCACTGTAATCTCTGTTTGACTCAAATTTGAACATCATCTTTTTACCCATTTTTTAAAGGAAAAGTGAATACAACTAAGCTAGAAAGAAATAGAAGCGAGTTTGTATTGAAGTGCTGAATGCACACAGAATGAGCTGTGAGAAACACACACTTCCACACTTGTTACTACAGCTATAGCCTAGCCCTCGTGAGGTTGTGTCTCTGAACGGGACGAAATACCGGACTTCTGCAAGAATTGTTATTATGACACTGTTTTCTTCACCTGCAGAGTACCTTTATTGCGGAAAGATGCCCCGTTAAAACAGGTGACTGCATTTGAACAGGGGTCTGTAATGATTTCATGATTTTCAAAACAACATTAATAAAAAATAATTGAAACTGAGAACCAAAAAATTCTGTTGGACATTAGAAAATACAATTATATGGAAAGTTAGCTAAGAAAAAAACCCAAGTCAGATAAAGCAAGACATCGACTTTAACTACACTAGCTCAATACTTTTGGAGTGGTGGAAGTATTAATGACTATGACAGATGAAGCTATAACTTAAGACGTGCTACAAATTAGAAGCAGATGTTCACACCAGCTTGCCACAGGATGTTACCAGATAAAAATAGAGTTCATGTCTAATAAAGGCAAGCTTGGTTTTATAGCTTTTTTTTTAACTTCATCATCATTAAATTAACATCAGAAGTGACCAATAAACAATAACAGTTAATATGGGCTTGCTCAGACAGCATCCAAGATAGTCAAGGATGTTTTCTGGTGGAAAATGACAACTCAAAATTCAGTGGAGAATTTAATTTTTCTGTTTTCCACACAAGAGACCCAAAAACAATTTTCACTGCTAGTTGAACTAGTATTGCCATTACTTTTGATTTCTTTTGTCTGCTAGCTTGAATAAGGTTATTTAGCTTTAAAAAAATATTAGTTTTAATTCAAAGCCAAAGTTTTCGGTGTTTTTTTAAACAAATGTCTAATATTTTTGCCTTAGGAAAAGAGATGTAAAAATTCTTTACCTGTCCAAGATTACCAACAGGACAGAACGGTGCAAACCGGTACAGCCCTCCTCCCAGCCTTTGTCACCCAGAGCTGAGGGGTCAGAACTGAGCACCCAGAACTGAAGGGCCAAGAGCTGCCTCTTGTGCCAAGAGTGGGGACTGAGCCAACTGTCCTGTTGTGCTTTTACTGCCAGGGACTGGAGATGCATAATAAAAACTTGCAGTTAGCAATGCAGCACATTCCTCCTTACCGAGCTTGAGTATTTCTTCTTGTTGCAGTGTCAGACTTGGTCTTGTTTTCAGCTTTTGCTTTGAAGGCTGGCCCAGCCCTGCGCTGTGTGTGAGTGTTTCACAAGGCTTTGCTGACCTGATGCCCAGACCTTTGCAGTCTGACGATGTTACCTGCCTTTCTAAAGTTTTCACTGGTTAGCCTTTACTCTGGGACTGCTGCAGGTGGAACTATGCTCTAATCCATTTATGCTGCCTTCCTACTCGTAAGTCTATGGGAGGAGAGGGTTCGGTAAATGTTTTGACTAAACTCCTTTTGGGTAAAGCAGAGAAGGGAAGGTTATCTTGGGTTATATTTGTACCTGAACTGCAGTCACTTCTATGTAAATAAATTACCTTCCGCAATGCCCAGCCAAGTAACTTTAAGGAAAGTTTTTAAAAAAGCCCTCACACCTTTGAAACAAACCAGCCAGAAAACAAAAACAGAGCCAAACAATTGATAGTATCTGGGAGTTGCCTCTTTACACAGCTCCGTGACGGGTATTAAAGCTTCCTACATTGCAACCTGCCAAGGCTTTGCAGCATGATATGTGGTTCTGGGAATCTGTGAGTAGCAAAAAGCAAAGCGGGGACACAGCAGGAGGTGTGCTGTGTGCATTTAACGCCTTCGTATGGGGGTCTCTCTTGTTACATGAGCTGGTGAGCATGAACAAATACAGCTCATGGCACAGTGGAACTGATATTCCTAACTAGGCATCCCTGTGCCTCCATCCCTTCCTTTTCTGAGTATTTTAACTCATGAGAACTGCAATGTGTGTGGCAGTGATGGCTGTAGCTGGAGGGCAGACAGGAGCTCAGGAGGCTGTAGTGAGTTTCAGGGGAGAGGCATGGCCAAGCGAGGACAGGGAGTGCATTTGGGATGCTGGTTGCCACCATTGTCCTGCCATCTCCTCCCACCTGACAGCACAAAGCTGGGAGCAGTGCTAAAGCCTGATGTGCCCAAATAAAACCACAGCTTTGGAGGACTACAATCATTGATACCGCCTCTCAAGGTATCCTTCTGGATAAACTGTCCGGCACACCACTCGACAGGTCCATAATATGCTGGGTAGGCAGTGGGCTCACGGGTCAGGCTCAAAGGGTTATAGTAAATGGGGTCACATCAGGTTGGTGGCCAGTCACCAGTGGGGTTCCCCAGGGCTCAGTTTTAGGGCCAGTGCTCTTTAATGTTTTTATAAATGATCTGGATGCAGGAATCAAATGTAATTTTGCCAACGATACTAAACTAGGAGGAGCTGCGGACTCCCTGGAGGATAGAGAGGCCTTACAGAGAGACCTGGGTAGACCAGAGCTGGACAATCACCAACTGTGTGAAATCTAACAAGAGCAAGAGGCGGATTCTCCACCTGGGACAGGGTAATCCTGGTTATACACACAAACTGGGGGGCGAGAGGCTGGAGAGCAGCCCTGTGGGAAGAGATCTGGGGTCTGGGTTGGTGGCAAGTTGAATATGAGTCGCCAGCATCCCTTGGCAGCAGCTGTGTGCTGGGGTGCATCGAGCGCGGCACAGCCAGGCGAGGGAGGGGATTGCTCCTCTCTGCTCCGCGCTGGTGCAGCCCCACCTGGAGCACTGCGTGCGGTTTGGGGCACCTCACCACGAGAAGGACATCGGACTGTTAGAGTGTGTCCAGAGGAGGGTGGTGAAGATGGGGAGACGCCTTGAGGGCATGACTTAGGAGGATCGGCTGAGGTCACTTGGTTTGTTCAACTGGGAAAAGAGAAGGCTGAGGGGTGACCTCATCGCAGCCTGCAACTTCCTCAAGGGGGGCAGCGGGGGGAGATGTGCTGGTCTCTCCTCTCTGGTGATCAGCGACGGGACATGAGAAAATGGAATGAAGCTGCATCAGGGGAAGGTCAGACTGGACATTAGGAAAAGGTTCTTTACTGACAGGGTGGTCAGTCACGGGAACAGGAATTACAGGAGAGGGGGCTTTTAAGTTTTACTCTGTTCAGGACTTGCTGACAGTCAGGAATACAATTATTTGGAAAAACAAGGAAAAGACGTTAGCCTCTGGATTTGCAACCTAAAAGATTTGGCTTAGCTTGGCAGGCAGTTACTGCAATCTTTAAAGCAATTTGCAAAGCTTCATAGGGTCCATTTAGTACGTTCTGTGAATATATATATAATTAAATGTAACCTAAACTAGTCTCTGGCAACCTTCATGAAGACCTACTGTGTCCCATTTGGGAAATAAAAGGGATTTTATGTAGCCTTTTGGAATCCAATTCTCCAGCTGGCCTACTGCCCTCTACTCATACAGGAAATCTTTGATCTGAATGTAGCTGCAAAGAAGAGAATGGCTGTTACATCTGTTAGACATCATACCTGACAGATGACAGTGTAGTTTAACAAAGAATTAAAACAAGTCTGACATTTCCTTCCTGGTCTAAATGCTTTAATACACAGAAAGCATACTAGGCACAGAATTATAAAATTATTTCAGGTTTTTAAAAACTGAAAGTAAGGAACAGGATTTAACAGGAGAAAATAAAATACTAAGAGAAGGAGATTGATGGTATTTTCTCATTTTGAACAAATACAAGAATTAAATCATCACATTCTCTTACAAAAGCTATATATACCCATTGACTACTAGCCTAGGCCAACTATCACTCCTTTGCTATCCAACTTCTACCTTCCCTCTAAAAAGAAAGAGGGAAAAGTTTATTTTTTAAAAAGTGGGTTTTTTACTGAATGAGTCTCTGCCTCTGTATCCAAGTGTTTTGTCATAAAAAGAGCTAAATGGAGACAGGAAGAATAAAATATGTAGAAAAAGGTGTTTAGCTGTGGATTGCTCCGCACGATTTTTAGGCTGTACTAGCATTTTATCCAGGTGCTGACTTTTGTTTGTAGACACAGCCAAACTGAGTACGAGGGACTTCATTCCAATACCGGAATGACGCTATTGAAAAAACAGTTTTATTCTCAGCTGCCTCTGAAAAAGCCCCTCACTAGAGCAAAGAGGGGCTCTAGTTCCCAACACTGAGAAGCGTTGCCCATGTGCAGTTTCCTCCTTGGCAGAAGGCACACTTAGCAAGCTCCCTTGCAAGGTGTTTCAAGTCAGATGCCCAAGAAAGAAAGTCACAGATCATGACTGAAGTTTGAAAACTTGGCCAAGGAGGATATGGACTGGTCCCGTCATCAGGGAAACCAGCCAGATGTGTTTCAGTATTGTGAACACAGTTTGTTTTTTTCAGCAACTGTAAACACAAATCATCCTTCTATAAAAAACAGTTGTCGTGGAGCTTCTGGAAGAGGGAGAAGTAGGTATTTACAGAAATGGCTCGGAGGTCATCTGAGTGTCTTTGACCAATGTGACTGACATAGGCTCCAAGGCTCATGCTCATCTCAGCTTTGCATGTACACAGGCTAAGCTTGGCATCTCACTGGGGGGTTGGGGAATGGAGATAGTGTTAGTCAAACAAACAAGTTACGCTTGTTATTCTTCTTCCACAATTAAGCTTGAACTTTGTCTCTTTCTCACCATTCTGCTGTGAAATTGGAATTTCTGTTGTGATTGCATGTGGCTTAGGTTTTGTGTACGTTGGTTAAATGGTGTCTGGGTTACATATCAGTTGGTCCAAACTGGAAGAAACAGGAACAGATGCATAAGGAATTGGTTGAAAAGAGAAGAGGAAATAGCCAACACACACAGAGGAGCACACCTTATCTACTGCATCTGCACATTCTTCTTCGTTCATGCCACAGAATAAGTGCGGTCAAAAACCTTAGAGACTGGCAGATTTCAATAAAGGTGAGAAATCAGATATTGTGATCTCACAAAAGAGATTTTGAAATATATTTAAATCCAATGAGGATAAATGCAGCAGGCTGACTCAGAGAGAGAGAGTTGCAGAGGGGCAGCTGCAGGGTTTGGATGACATCACAGAGGTTTTTTTTATTTCATTATTGTAAAGTTTCATGGAGTCATTACAACATTTGTGTATGTGATGGTCCCACCATATTGTATAGGCAGGGGATAGGCAGAGTGACTCTGGAGCTAATAGCGGCTATGAGTTTTTGTTTTAATGGCTCCTGTCAAGTCTTCAGTTTCCTGTGTCATCTCAAATGCCACCTCAGCAGAGGAGCTGAGAGGTGAAAATGCTTGGGTTCTTTATTGGGTTTGGGATTTTTCTTAGAAGAAAAGTATCTTCTATTTTCTTGGCAAGGAAAATGAGTCTGGCACAAATTCATGTTTCACAGGCAGGAGCAGATGACCTGTGTGCTGCTTTCTACCTGCTGAGCCTGTGAAGGGCCATGCTATATCCAAACTGCATCTCCAGGCTTCAGAAACATTCATATCTTTTATCTGCCTTTTCCTGTTTAATTGCCTCACTATGCCTGTCAAAGCCTTGATTTAAGACTTTTCCATAGCTTTAAATGATTTTAGGGTATTAGAAGCTCTTAGCTGTTCTATTAATATTGGTTCTTTCTCTCATCTCCAGCAGGCTTTTGCTTTGGTGTTGATTTTTTAAGGACTGAAAATGTTCCTGAATTTCTCATTTTCAGGAGTCTCACTTATACTATTACTACTGGTGCTCATTAAAGTAGATTTCAGGACTTCAGGCAGAAACATTTGTTGTAACAATATTGAAAGAGGCCACCTCTGACTGCCTTTGTTCAGTCTGACATGAGGATGAGCCATTTCTCTCGTCTAGCTTCTGAAGGAAAAAGCACCTTCAGCAAAAGGGCCAGCAAGACCTGAGTCCTTGCTTCAGCCTAGATCTCCATCCTCTTCAGTGGCATAACAATATTCCAGCTGCAGAGGTTTGCTTCATTTCATATGAAAAAGCAAAAGCCTCATTCACTGCATAGGCAGGAGGCTGGTCTAGAGGTACCTTCCAGCCTAAGTTGTTCCGTGATTCTAAACAGTGTATTTCTGTGGCAGAACTAATGCAAATGCTCAAGTTAAGTTGAAAGAAAAGGGATGGCAATTACAACAACATTTTTAAAATGTTTTGAAAAGTTAAAAAATTATATTACATTTTCCTTTTTTTTTTTTTTTTTTTTTCCCCTTTTAATGCTTGAGCTTTTTGCTGAATTTGAGACTGTTTAGTCCTTTGGAAAATCAGTTCTAATGAATTTGCTTTTTAACAAAGACACTTGTCCCACCTCCAGTGAATTCCTCCAGACACTTTTCTCATTATAAAACAGACTGGTATGATGTAACTTCTGCAAATATAGTTTAGCTTGTTTTGTCTCCAGTGGGAAACTACCTTCAAACATTAACCAAAGAAACACCTTAATAAATAAATGTATTAAAGTGATAAAAACTTTAAAGTTACTGGCTCTGCATTATCACCCTGCTAGGATCAACAGCTTTTTAAATGGCTGGAGAATGTGCCTCGTCTGTTTGGACTTTCATGTAAACATGATGCTTAGATTGTCTTCAAAGGTTGCATCCTTGTCCTCCCTGCTCTTTGTCCCTGACTGTGGTTACGCGTGTTCAAAGAAGCTTAATCCAGACTGGAAGAGGTGCAGAGGAGGGATGTCTGAATGACCAGAGGAACCGAGATGTGACTAGAGGAATTTGGTTTATTTACCTTAGAAGTACCAAAGACTGAGAGGAGATATGACAGGTCTCAATAGACAAGGGCAAAAGGAAAGATGGGAGTAAAGAAGGGGAAGGGGGAGATAGCAGCAAAGGAGGAAAAGAAAGCTAATTAAGCAGAAGTACAGATGTTTAAAAACAGTACGTTTGATCTTCAGAGGTGTCAGATTGTGGAACAATGCTCTATCTGGAGTAGCAGGGGGAAAGTTGTAGCTGGTTAACTTTTGAGAGGGGAAAGGAATAACACTGCTGCCTGTAGCATACTGGGCTGCATGACCTACATCTGCCCTTCCCAAAAATCCTGCTTTGTGTCTTCTGACACCACGGTGACCCTTCCTACTAAAAAAGGTGACTAGGATAAACCCTTCCAGATCATTCTTTCTAACAAAACTTTATAGAAACGTTTACTTTTTTTTTTTTTCCCCTGACACTGTAATAAGAATGTTCAATACCTTCTTTTGGCAAAGAAGAAGATCCGAGTGCCAAGTTGGTAAATACCCATACTATTTTGGAGCAAAGCTAGCAAGTTAGCCATTTGCAGTCTTTTTCATCATTTGTGACCTTAGTGTGCCTGTGAAACCCCTGACCTTGTTCAGAGTGCCACGTGGTGATTGTATTCTTGTGTTTGCAGTCTTTATCTTCCTCAGTGAAAGGCCTAAAACAGGTGTCTGTGTCATTGAATATTGTGCCTGAAATATTCAAACTATTGGAGGTGTTATCTGGCCTTGATTTAAGCAGATAAGGAAGGACCGGACCTCGATCTTTATATAAACAACCAGCAGCATAGCAGTAAATCTATACGCCAGCGTGGCAGATGGAATTCTTCTCTAGGGTTCAGTTTCCTCTCCACTATCCACGCCCACTCTATCAGGCAATGCATGCCCATGGAGAAAGCGTACTCATTGTCAGCTGAGCCAGTGAATGCTGAAAAGCCTTAGGAAACAGGCAAGATACATGTACCAGAATTTCTGACTGAGTCCGTATCACCAATAGTCATTTAGTCTTTGCTGAGGAAATGTTTCTTTCACAACACTACCAACCTCCTTGTAATCTTGTTGAGGTTAAAAAATGAGAACATCTGTTTGTCTAGTGCCTTAGTCAGTTACCTCACACACCCCCAGAATAAGCCCCAAGTGCATGTCATTTTTATGCAAATCAACAAACAGGATTGTCTTCTCATCAGTTAAGCAAGTGGGTAAATGCAGCCCTCTTTGCTTGGCTTTATTTTCTACCACAATGCTTCCTCCCCTCCGCTTCAGCATTCACTTAGCTAGGAAGCATACTAGTTACAGAAGTTCGGACACAAAACTGTAATTTAGCCTGTAAAGCAACACTACATATGGGCAAAAGCCAAGAAATGGGAAGCACTGAAACATCTGAAAGAGAAAGCCAGCCAATATTAACCCCTTGTTGGAAGGACTCAGTGCCACGTTTAGTATGAGCATCATCTTATGCTGATGATATACGTATGCTGCACACACACCTGGAGCCCTTCCTCACCGTCCCAGTAAAGAAGGCAGCTGTGACTAGGAAGATTTGAGTACCGTCTTGTTCCATTTCCATGCACACATATCAGAATAGAGGTGACCAAGTTACATGTTGAACAATTCCTTCTTTCTGGAACTACATTCCAACATCAAAACTCATTTTCCGGGGAACAAATAAAAAATAACAACAGCAAAGGAAAACCTCACTCCGAAGCAGAAAGCCAATTTTCATGTAAGTAACAAATCTCTGCCATATGGGAGTATCTCCTACCCACAGAATCTTGCATAAGCAAGACTGGCACCTCTTCCCAAAGCTGGATGTTTGCTGGCACCATGACAAGCACCGCTGGAACCAGTGCTTGTGAGGTTACAGTTTGATTGGTGTCTACCACTAGAATCGCTTAAATGTAATGCTACCTTGAAACATCTGTAGCACAAATCAACATGGGGTTAGTTAATGAAATTCTGCAAAGCAATGATCATTAAACATAGAATCTTACAGTCTGGACATGAATTATTGATTTTTAAATGAAAATTAACACTCAAACTTTATTGTCTCAAATGAATCTGATTTTCAATTCTGCACCAGCTCTGGAGTGTTCGTACCAAATTTTGGTGTATCAGCTCAAATGTGCTTGGAATTGGAATAACAGAGGGAAGTTTCCCAGGATGTTTCCCAGGCTTCCTGGCACCGCAATGTGCAGTTGAGAAAATGATCATATTACGTGATTGTCAGTAGGACAGGACCTGCTTTGATTAAAACATCTAATCACATTACTTGATCAGATTCTGTAATCAAGGCAGGTCCTCTCCATTCAATAGCCTGAAAATATACGTTTTAACTGCATACCTCAGGCTGCTATAATATGACAAATATGCCTACTTACGCTGGTGCGGGAGGTATGGCTGCAAAGCATGTACTTGAATATGCAAACAAATACAATCTCGGTGCCCGTTTCTTGGTTCTGAAGGAGCTGTTCCATAAACTCTGGGTCTTGTTATTATTTTTAACTTCTTACGGGCTACCAGGACTCAGTAATAAATCTGTGCAGCCTCTTTACATGGTCCTAAAAGCAATTTCATATGCTTGGGCTGCATGGAACAGTCCTGGAGACTTTCCCATCAGGACAGAAAATCTGGTTCTCTCCTTCAGCTTTTACAACCGATTGCAGAAAAACCCAGAGAGAAGATGAGCCTTTGGCACTAAGGAACTGAATGTAATACAGCCATCGCAACCAGATTTTCACTATACATGGGAAATTTGCTCTATATGTTAACTTTCCAGGGTCTGCTCAATCCCCTTTTTTCGGTAGTGGCTGCTGCTGTGACATGTCCCGGTGTTACTTGCCATGTTCATAAGCGCAGATTGTTGTGTCTTGCTTCATTGCATGGAAAGGATGTCAGCGCAGTTTCTTTACATTCCTGTACTCCCGTGCAAACTTCATTCCTTTGCTTGCCAGTCAAGGAGAGGTTTGTAATGAGGAGTGCGGGAGATTACAGGATTGCCAGACCAAGATTATGTGAAGAAACTCACAACTGAAGAAACGTTTGCAAAGCTTCACAATCCCTAAGCATCTGGATGAGTGCCATCAGATGTTGGTAAGTGCCCCAGACCGAAGGAAAAAGAGTGCCTTCATAACACTTTTTTCACTTGAACATTAAAACCAGCTACAGAAAATGCAGGGTTTTTAAGAATAAAAAAAATCAGTGTAAGACTCAACATGTTATGAACAAAATTAAGCCTTTTCAGCTTTGAGGAAAGTGGAACGTATTTTTTTTATCCTCTGGAGTAGAACATTTGTAGAAGTTGGCATCCTTCAAACTGCAGAGCAGCTGTAACCTGGTGGAAGCATGTTGTTAACATTGGGTATACTCATAGTTTTAGCAACTGAGCAGAGCAGAAAGTGACAGTGTTCTGGTAAACTTTTCCCAAAATTTAGGAATGGGAAACATACATTTTTCCTGCTAGTTATAGCAGAACTGTATATTTCAGTCTCTTCTTATAGCTGAAGTAAAAAAAGACAAAAAAGCTTTCTCTGTTTGGTGTGCAGTGATGCTTGCCATGGAGGAGAAGAGATAAAACTCTGCTCCATCTGGAGCCCTGATCCCACATAAATCATGGACACTAAAATGCTGAAATGAGATATAAATGAGTTGACCTGCCAGAAAAGATGCGTTGACCTGCTTAACTAATAGCAAAGTCTCTTCTGAGAAATTCCTTTCAGCTGTGCATCTGCACGGAGACCTCACATCAGCACTCTACTCAGCCCCTTACTTCTCTCTACTAAGACTCCTTGGAGTTTGATAAGAGACTTTGGCCCTTCCCCAAAATAAATTACCAGCCCAAAGTGGCAATTAGGTGGAACTGTAATCCAAAACTACAATCCTAGAAGCCGCATGCTGGGATGCTGCCTAACCCTAACATGTTTAAACACTGCGGGCCCCCAAGTTTAGGCAGGGGAAGTCAGGCAGCCTGGAAGGCCCTGAGGTTCCTCAGCCGTGGCAGCTCTGAGTGGCTTGATTCAAAGCAGTGTTTCATCAGAAAATGGCATTCCTTTGGCTGTCGGAGCAGATGCTCTGGGAGTGTGCTGAGGGGATGCACCTCCACACAGGTGTTGGCACTGCCACCTTGCTAATGGCTATGGCCACGTGAAGGGGGGAGTTGCCTTCACACCCCTTCCACCCAGCTGAGGCTCTGGCCCTTTCATGGGGCTTTTGGGGTCAGGTATGGCTGTTCCTGATACTGCTGGAGAAGAGGAGGTGCTGGACTGTGAGAATGGGCTGCTCAGAAGAGCCTGAGCCCGAGGGAGGGATCCTTGGGGCCTGGAAAGGAAAGCCAGGGGAGCGGCCAGGTTTGTGGCAAACAGGGTGTGTGCTGTAGGTATTAAAATAACTTATAGTTACAGCTTGTTCCATTCAATTATGGATTATCTGAGGGTCATCAGCTTTCTTCCCTGCTTGAGGGTAACAGAAATTCACTCCTTTGCTTTAGAGGGGAGGAGGTCCCACGGTGAGGATAAAGGAGATTATGGTTTCTGGGTTTCATGGGGTCTCATGCTTGTGCCCACTGCAGTTCACAGGTTTTCCACTAAAAAGGTGCAAACCTACCTCTGTTCTCCTTTTTGTAAAAGAGTGTAAAAAGACAGAATGGTTAGGGTGGGAAGGGACCCCTGGAGACCATCTAGTCCAACCCCTGGCCAAAGCAGGGTCACCTGGGGCAGGTTGCACAGAGTCATGTCCAGGCGGGTGTGAATGTCCCCAGAGAAGGAGCCTGCACAGCCTCTCTGGGCAGCCTGTCCCAGGGATCTGCCACCCTCATGGTAAAGAAGTTCTTCCTCATCTTCAGAAGGAACTTCTTGTGCTGCAGTTTGTGCCTGTTGCCCCTTGTCCTGTCGCTGGGCTCCACTGAAAACACCGATTTCTGTTACGAAGAATTTCTAAGTGTAGTGATGGAAAAAGCTGTAGAAGAACTAGATAGTAGTAGAAATAATAATAATATTGCTATCATTCATATTATCTTGAATGACTTTTGTTTGTTTGTTTGGGGTTTTTTTGGGGTTTGTTTTTTTTTTAATTCTGAGGATGTTGAACTAAGTAATTGTTGTTCTAGTGTCCCTGTAACATTGTTTGTTTTGGGGCATGGAGAACTACTGTATTGCAGTGGGTTTTAATGTAGGAATCCTGCTTTTTCATGTTAGACTTAGAACTGTGTTATCATAACAGGTGATTTTATGGTGTTAATGCTTGATATGGGGTTGCTTTTGCTCACCTGAGAAGTCCCAATGACTTGGACGAGCTATTGCTGAGAGTAATTGTTAACCTGCAGGAACAGTTCTCACAGAAAGGGAAGCGTTGGTGGAGGTATTTCCCTCCCTAAGATGTCAGGCACGGCTAACAGCCTGGCTTTCAGCCTGTTGTGAATACATAACAGGACTGCAAGTTAATATATAAAATTACTTCAAGGAAAGGTAAACTGAAACATCTTTTTGCTGTGTGGTAGCCTATGCATTTCAAAGCCTTGCTGTTAGTCAGGAGCTTCTCAAGAATATGCGTTTATGTTATCTTCTGTAAAAAGCTGCTTGTGTTTATGTGTAGTAGTTAGAATTTATAGAAGTAAAACTTTATAGAAGTAAAAAAAGAAGTAAACAAACTACCTTTCAGCATCTCCCGGCTTTGCTGAACTCCACAAATATTGGCACTTGATACAGGGGAAGTATTTAAAAATAAAACAGCTAATGAGATTGTTGAACTCAGTTCAGCATATTTGAAAATTAGTATTGTATTGTATTCATTCCTAGGCTTTATTTTGCTCAATTAAAAATGACTCCTTAGTTTCTACTGGCCACGCCTCTGAAATATTTCCCAATAGGCAAGTCATTATATTCTGACACCTATGCACTCCCCAGTCATTAAGTTTTGGTAATAATATGCTCCCAGGTTTTAGTTCTCCTGTACTTTATCTCTTCCCTTTTATTAGTTGTATCTGTTGTTACTTCCTCCAAGATACGATACCTGAGGTTTTGTGTTTACACAGTGTTTCAGTCGCTCAAAGACAAGTTGAACATGTCCGGAACATGCCTCTTAGGATGGTCAGGGAGGAGGGAGGGGGCAGGTGGAGTGAGACCTGCCGGGTGCATCTTGGACAGGCTTGGATGTCTGTTTGGCACCAGGCTGTTTTGTCCAGGGAAAGCTGGGATGCTCTGGACCACATGCAGAAGTAGAACTGGGGGAATTAGGAGCCCTTGGCTGCAAATCCAGTAGTTTGCTGCACTTTGGTAACTCCAATGCAAGTCAGTATTTCAGAAGAGACTTTCAGAGGTTTGTGCAGTTGATATAGACTCCCAGCCTCTATTTAATCCTGCTTTGAACACCTTAGTCCTTTTTTGCTTGCTTTGCTCATTATTCTAGATGGAGCTCCATGTTTGAGAAGTATCATATATTCCCATATGGCAACTGTAGTAATATCTGACAAATCAACAAGTTCTCAGGGTCCGAAGACAGCCAGTGCTACAAGGAAGGCAGTGTTATCCTGGAAAGAGCTTCAGTCCGAGACAGAAAAGGATTTGAGGAGCACATTCCATCTGACAGTTCCTGAAGACATCTGGTCTCTTCTCAAGTTCCCTTCAGTTAAAACTCAAAAATAATAAAATTATCTATGGTATGTTGACATCCACATTAGTTACAAAACTGGCTATCTTGCAAATAGTCTTGAAAACACCTAGATTAATTTTGTGTATGGAGACTTGTGGCTCCCTTTTGAGCAGCTGGGAGAGTAAAATCTTCTTCCAGACTCACTGCAGTAGAGGAGTAGTACTGTAGAGCCTTCCAGTTTTACTGGTATATTTGAGCAAGTTTATTTCTGCCTTACAGATTTTTCCCACATGCATATGTAAAACTTCCCCCGTCACTAACTTGATTAGTCTGCATTACATTAACTGCAGGTTGCAGCCTGCTAAAAATGCCCAAAGGCAAATTTGCTTTCCATATAGTTTCAAGTCTCCGCCCTCAAATATAAAAAAGGGATTTTCCTCGGAGCATGACTTAGAAGGCTTATGCTTTTTGCATTTACAGCACTTTTGCAACTGTTCTGTTGTGAGGAGATGAAAGAGTGGGCTTTCAGCTGCCTCGGTTGGATTATGAAGGCGTATGGTCCATAGAGGTGAGTAGCTCAGCCCAAGTGACCTTGCTGCATTTCTCACCTCTGACATGGCCACGTAGATGAATCCAAGAGTGCTGAAAATGGGGAAAGATTTGATCAAGCATCAATTGTTGACATGAGACCAATACAGCTCTTCAATATGATTACATCATGCGTAATAGAATGTATTATTTAGCATCACATTAGTGAACCAAACTCTTCATACATTACTGAAAACTTCCAATGCCCCTTTTCTACTTTTCTGAATCAAAATTGTTTAAATTTCCATTCCATTAAACCTTTAATGAAAATAAATTCATGGCTTGAGGTTCAAATGGAGTAGATACGTGCTTCTGATGGCCTGTTAAACAGCAGCAATGAAGATCCCAGCTATGCAAAAAGGGCACAAAACTGATAGAGAAGGAAAATAGATCCCAGAAGACGGATTTGTAAAAAAATTCCTTTTCCCAGGAGTAAAATCTCACCCCTCACCCTGAAGGGATCAGCAGGGTTGGAAGCAGAATCTACTCCATGTCTCAGTTGTCTGAGTTGCACAAACTGTTAGACAGGGGCCATTAGAACCAGGCAAGCCTGTATTGGCAGGAGGCCTCTTAAGTAATTATTTCCCACTCTCTTTGTGTTTTGCTATAAACCCCGACAGTCTGTTTCCATAAGTACCTCTTTGAAGCCGCAGATGGCTACTTCAGAAACAATTGCCTTTGTCTCTGTAATTTGCATTGCCTGTGCCCTTAATACCATCATCACCTCTCCACCCTGTCTCCTGAGCAGGAGCACCACTTCTTGTGATGTCTTGCTTCTCAATACGCTTCCACCTTGCTTACAGCTGGCACACAGTGAAATAATACATTTCTCAAGAGATGAAAAATGCTGCCTTGCTTTCATGGGTTACTTGACCAATGATTTGTTTTGTTTTATTTTTTAATTTTAAGTTAGTGGCAAAGGTTTGATCTAGATCACCTGCAGTTCGGTTCACCATCAAGGGAACTGGCTCATTCATTATCACTTGGTCTTTAAATCAAGGCTGATGCTTTCTTAAGCAGAAATCATTAACATATGAACTGTAGGGCTTGATTCTGTTCACCTGTAGAAGAGAGTATAACTACCGCTGTTGCAGGAACCAACAGCCTAAGTTTTTTGCCTTGCTTCATCTGTCAGTTTATAGCAGTCTTCTGGCTTTCACATACTCTCTTCTAAAGACTGTGAAGTGTCTGTGGAGCTCTGGATGAGAGTAATCACATGTTGAGGGATGGATAGTTTAGGTCATCTTCCTCCTATCCTGACAGCCAACATGATGTGGTAGTTTTGATTGGTTTGGGGTTTTTTGTTTGTTTAGGGTTTTTTCTAGGGTGGGTTTTTTTCCCCCTTTCCTTTTTGGTTGCTTGGTTTAGTGTCATTTGGTTACTTGATGTTCATCAGTAGCTGTAGGGAAGCTGCTGTGCTGGAATAAAATGTGAGGCTGTTTCTGCCAGCCAGAAAATACAGCTATGTAGTCCCTCGCTGCCATCTTTGGTTTTGTGGGAAGGTACCAACATCCTTGTTATGACCATCTAATGCACACTGGCACATGCCTTGCTCTTCCGAGGTGTGGAGCAGGTTCATAACACTGCACCAATTACCATGGGGTGAGCGTCACGTAGCTGCACTCCCAAGCATACCAGAATGGCAGATGTGTGTAGTTTGATTCCTGTGGCAGGGATCTAGACAGATAAAATGTGTTAGTCTGTAGGCAGCCAGGCCCAGCTCCATCAGCTTTTTATGTGCATCATTGTGTGCTGTCGGTGGGTTTGACTGCTAGCCTTGCAGAACATTGATAATTATTCCTGCTCTTGGGCTTTTTCTTATTTTGGGCTCTAATCTAGGGCAGATGTTATTTTGAACTACATGATTCATGTCTGGTAGGTGGACACTTCCACGTGCAGCTGCAGTGCTGCTTGATCTTCCCTGGATGGGAGAAAACTTAATTTGTTTTGAGATTCATGACTGTTTTTCCAGGAGTTGGGCACATTAGAAATGCCAAGGCTGCAGGCATCTCTTGAGGTCATTCTTGTCCCTCTTCTGGATCACTTTATCCTAGAGAGGACTGCATGCCTTGGAGCCACATCAGTGGTTTCCTTTTACCACTTCAATGCCAGGATTAGGGCTATTTAAAAGCCATTGCAGAGTGGGTTTTCTGGTTGTTAGCTCCTGCCAGTTGGGAATGGGAGAGGTAGCCGAGCCCTGGCTTTGTCTGCTGAACCAGTTTTGAATGTGTACCAGGTGTCGATATTAGTAAATTGCAGAAGATACAGATTAAACCCCAGAATTTGCTCATCAGATTCTTAAATAAGCACACCAAACACATCTACTTCATTGCCATAGCTGTGTTTGTGTTAGCTAAGGGCAAAGGCAATAACCAACAGCTGATAGTATCACTGGTGCAACTGAATGGAAACAATGGGTATCTCGCTGCTCCTAGGAAGTGTCTGTATGGTTTGCTGTGTTGTCAGCATGTTAAGGTTATCATTAATGGTCTTTTTTCCTCCCCTTTTTTTGCCCCATTGGATTATCAGAGTGTTCAGTTAGTGGAACTCATAGTAATCCAGGGGTGCTTTCCAAAGAAAAAAGGTTACTTAGATACCTCGGTTATGCTGCTGGTGTGGAGATGGGATCTCTCATCTACAGCAGAGCCAGGCTGGCTTTGGTTTGCTGGTTGTTATCTCTGCATTTCTTGCTAAGACATTCCAGCGGTAAGTGGCTCTCAGGGTGCTGGGCCGACGGGTGGCTGTGCTGGCTGTGAGGAGCCAGCCTTCGGGGGTCACCCTGATGGGCTCAGCCTGCAGTGAAAGCCCGTCAAAGTGCCGCGCTATTCAGCTGCAGAGCTAACACGGAGGCAAGGCCAAGCCCTGCTCCAGGTGCAGTTCTCTCCGCTGATACCCATCTCTCCGCTTCTCATCCCTGGAATTTTGACTGCGCTGTGATTTTTTTTTTTTCTTTAAACACAGAAAACTCGTTAGAGATGAAACTTTCACACGATCAGAAACAGAACGCATCCCAGGAGTGGTACCTCCAGTATAGTTTTACTTTTAGTCATCTTCAGTTACACAGGGAGAATGCCACAGTCAGTGACTCTGCAACGTTACAACATGCACTTAATCCTAATAAGGAGGGAGAGGCTGTGGCTAACAGGTTGTTTTTCATCTCGTTTCATTTCTAAACAAGCTGATAACCAGCTCTGAATCATGAGTTCGGAAGAGAACTCGGAGCTTTTGTCAGGCCCAGCATTGTTTACAGGAAGATTTTTGTTTGCCTCTGGGGAGATGGTGACCCACAGATACTGAAGTTGCTCAGAATCCAAACCAAAACCGTGCTATCTCATTTTATTTCAGATTTGTAACTCAGATCAGGAGTGTCGGAAAGGTTCATTTAGTTTAGGTACAGTCGAGATAGGCCTTGGAAGAATACGGACTGATTTCTCAGCAGGTCCTGGGTGCAGAGAGGGGTTTGTATTGTTTCCTACAGGACTAGCCTGAAGGTTTGCCTTTGGGATTGTGGCTTGGCCGTTTGAATCCAGAACTTGTGGGCAGCCTTTGAAAGGAGTGTTTCTTTGAATTTTTATTCATTTATTCTCCTCAAAGCCTGTGTCCTGCCAGGACAC